>NC_133535.1:7115637-7715637 GCF_048544455.1 Silene latifolia | reverse complement strand
GTCGGAGAGTTGGGGTAACACAATTTCAGCACAGATCCACCTATTTAGGAAACTCAAAGACTTACAAGACATAGCCGATCCGACCATCTGGGAGAACCATGGGCACCATTTGCATGTTAGACGGCATCGGCCCTCGTCCATATATCATCGGCTGCAAAAATAATTCCACAAGATGAGAAAAGGAGTTTAGACGAAAGATGAAAGATGAAATATGGATTATGGGATAGCTCAAAGTAGGTACAGACCTGTTGGAAACCACCAGCAACGCCATACCCAGCTCCAACTGAACCATATGGATTTCCAGCAAAACCGAAGGCTGGTTGGGGAAGAAAGGTAGCGGCAGCACCAAATGAAGCAGCTGCATCAACCTTTTTATCTGTCTGCGGCTTTGCCATCATGACTTCTAGTAGCTGACCTGCATTTTGTGAACAGCATGGACAAAAAATTCAAATTAGTCCTAATCCCTAACTCGAGCAAGTTATCTACAAGAGTTGAAGCCGCAGAACAAATCTATTATATTATGGCACACTAATATTGTGCATTAACCGTGTAGCTATGAAGGTGAAAAGACACGTAGTTGATGTCAAATTGTCAAAATACAAAGTGTATTTTCGCTAACTGATGATCCAAGTTTAATTTGATTTCCAATGAAGCCGTAGGTTCACTATTCTTCGATTCTAGATTATGATGCCTACTAATTTTTTTATCGTAAAGTAGCACCAATTCCCACAATGCAATTCTCTATACAATATCTTATCATCCAAAAACAAACGTTGTCTTTGTTAACACATGGCAGATACATTCATCCAAACATCTCTACCACACCATTTCTGGGGACGTCTTGAGGCAATGTTTGGTTATCGTTATCAAAGATTCAAGACTTAGATGTCCGAGATGCCAATATTGACCAACATTCCTACATCTCATATAATTATTTTGGTTTCTTACATCTTAAGCTGCACAAAACTTCTACGATTCATTCAAGTTCTAAGGACTCCGAGAAAAATTTAAAAATGAATATTACCGTTGATTTCATACTTCTCCGTTTCTTTGATAGCTTTCAGAGCGCTTGACCGTTCACTAAAATAAATAAACCCAAAATTTCCTTTGCCTTGTCCAGTTTTAGACGGAGGCAAAACAACCTTAGTAACATCTCCATGACGCTGGAACAATTCCTTAAGTTGCTCAGGAGTAGCACCATCAGGTATATTTTTGACATAAAGTGCCTTAACCTGAAATATCAAGCAGAAAATCAACAAGACAGACCTACTATCAGCAGTTATACTGATTTTTTATTTTTTAGATATTACAACACATATACAAAAACATATTATCAAAACTCAAGCACATGAAGGCCCATTCCAACGACAGGAAGTTTGACATACCAGCGTATCAACAGTCCACTTACGAGAGTGCTAATTTATAAGGTATATACGTGAAAATTTTCAGAAACCAACATTACCATTACTGCAATAACCCTCAGCTAAGCAAAATTATTTGCTATAATATACAAACTCATGTGAATCTAACAGGGCACAATAAAATACTTTCACAAAATTATTGCTTCATAACTTCTCATGTTTGCAAGATGAGATAGAATAGAGCATGTATAATAAAGTCTATTAAAGAGTATGTACATTGGGAGCTTCTAAAGGTGTTTTTCGAGAGCTATCCAAGGTAGTCCCCAATAACGGAGAGCAAAATCAAACATTTTTTGCTAACAATAGGAGCTCTCCAATTTAATCTCCGTGAAAAAAAATGAAGCGTAGCTCTGTTGTTCTTGGGGAATATCACAAGAGAGCTAAATCTCTATTTGCAGTGCACCCTTCCACGAGGATATGTGTGTTGCATTTTTTAATGTAGATATAAAAAAGTGGGTCCAATAATTGAGATAGATAGCATGTAAGAGACCAAGAAAAGAATTTTACTAATGTGAAATTAAAATTCATTCTAACTACCTGAGAGACCAATAATTGAAATTAAAATTCACTTTCTCCAGAACATCCTCGTGTACACTCTCATGCCCAAAAAACTCTCAATATGACACACATACACATCCTCAAATTCTCTCACGCCCTTCTACAACCACCTCACTTACTTCACTTCACATATTCACAGGTCCATGTTTTTCATGCATTATACAGGGCCATTTAATAGCACGTTCAAAAGGTTGTCAGTATCAAGCCTCTCAAGTCCATTTACTTGCTAAATACCTAAGTTTGAGTATAATCGGAGCTTCAATCTGAATTTTTGAACCGGGTCTCTCAAATTCATTTGACGGCTCTGTAACAAAATTTTCTAATATGGAGAGCAGAACAAGTTTTGCTACAGTACATGCTCTTACGCTGAAAAGTGAGAAAGTGCAATTTTGGAAGGAAATCAAAGGACCATTATCAGTTTTAAAGCAAGATTTTCTGTCAAACTGATTAAAGAATGACAATGAGATCAACAAAGGGTAGATAAAAAAAGGTTACAACAAAACAATCCGTAAATCATCATACTCAGCAGTAGAGCAATACATACCGATTTCCAGCTGTTGTTAGATAGTTTGTTAGGGAGATAGAGTCTTATATAAAACAAGTGAAAATCAAATGTAAAGGCAACAATTTCTTTCTAACTACCTGAGAAGCTGCTGCAGCGTCAGGTGCACTCTTAGGGTCGGCCCAAGTGACAGTTGGGGTGTTTTCATCCAGCTTAAAGTCTCCATTAGACATTTTTAATCTTGCATAATCAGCACATGCGTTGTTGTAATACTCGATAAAAGCAAAGCCGCGATTGCGTCCAGGGTTTAAAGCATCCTATAATAAGAGAAAGACAACAGCACACATCACAGATCAGGCTGTTATCTCCAAACAGACGAACAAAAATATAACTATTATCTATATTCGACAATCGACAATCGACAGTCAATGTTGATGAAATTTACCTGCTTCAGATCAATCATTTCTGCCCCAGGACCAACTGAATGTATCATATCCTTAAATTGGTCCTCTGTCCACTCTTTTGGTATATTTCCAATAAACAATCTGTGTTTCGAATCAGACAGTGAGCACCTGAGTATTTTTCCCTGTTGCGAAGAAAGAAAAAAATGATACCAATGTGATTAATAGAGTCAAAATGAATCAAAAACGATAAAGACCGAGAAATAAAGGGAATTCCGACATGAGAAAACTCAAAATTACCTTGAATTCCTTATTCTTCAGTTCCTCAATTGCCTTCTGGGCTTCGTCTTTTGTTTTGAAAGCCACGAATGCATACCCCTTAGTTTCTCCAGTTTCCTTATTTTTCATTAGCCTAGCCTGCAGAGGAGTCAGATATAATTAGGTTTCAAATATAATTTTCCAGGATAAACCAAAGAAAATCAGTAGTGATAAAAACATCATAGTTCGAACCTCAAAAACGTCACCAATAGGCTCACAAAGGTCTGATAAGTCATCTTCTGTAACATCTTTAGGAAGTCCGCCGATAAAAATTTCAGACCCAAAAGGAGGGAGAGCAAGAAGCTCAGCATGCTTCTCTTTGTCTTCATCACTAATTGCAGCTGTATGCTTTTCTTCACCATCCCCATGTTCATCACTAATGGGACTCTGATCACCTTTCGGTGATTGCTCTCGCTCACTCCCCTCAGATTTTTGCTCCTCATCCTGTTCCTCCGCCTTGTCATCACCACTTCCATCATCGGCTTCATCCTCAATCCCGTCAGCAACATCCTCATCGGTATCTTCCATATAATTATCATCGTCAAGGTCTACACGCTCATCAATCTCGGAATTATCTGCCATAATTGCTTTTCGCAGAACGTCTAGAGTACTTCTGTGAATAAGCAGATGAGATAATTCATGGCAACCCAGGAAGATGCATCAATTTTTGTTAATTCAAAATGAGTTTAAAATGCGGAAGGGAAATCAAGGACAAATTTAAGAAAATGGGGTTGGTCTTTTTTTTTGCAATGGATATTGTGTCTGATTTCAATGTAGCAGTAGTTTCGAAGTTAATAAAGACCGACGCATAACCGGTATATCGATTTGACAGAGGAGACAATTAAGGACTAAGGCATTCATTTTGAGTGTATGTGTGTGGCTATTTATATTGTGTGTAGTTTTTTACGGAATCGAGTAATGACTAGAAACTTCACAGGGATCAATCTTGAAGCACAAGGAGGCATCACAGCAACAACCTCCATCACAATACTGCATTTTAGTCACCAACACCACCATGGCCATTGTTAGGTAACTTCCAGATTGAGCTGATAGCAAGTCTGCTCAAATAGACGGAATGAAACCCGACACACTGAACTCCATCTGAATATCTTGGAGACCAAATGAAATAAAGATCTTTCATGGGTATATCTAAATTAAGCTAATGTTTAACCTCCCAACAATCATGAAACAAGGAAAGCAAAAACCTTTTGATACTAAACTGACATTCCATTATCCACAAACTCTCATTATAGACAGAGATATCCGTCTATAGTTATTATAGACGGGACAAATATTCACCCACTTTTGAAGCATAAGACAAGCAACAAGTTCCATGGTGAGACCCAAAAATGTCACCACTTTAAGCATATTTGACCGTCTTTCACCTTAGACAGATATATCCGTCAATAGTGAGACTAATTGTCCATTATCTAGGATTCGAAACCCGACATATTGAGGACCAGACGGATATACATCCGTCTATAGTGAGACTAATTGTCCATTATCTAGGATTCGAAACCCAACATATTAAAGACCAAAGGACATGACAGACCTTTGATAGGTATATCTAAATTGACACTATCATGCCTAACCCCAAAACTCATGAAACAAGGAAAGGTGTAAACTGTTTCAATGGAATAAGAAATTTCTTGGCTAAATTGGCATTCCATCATTCGGGTTTCGAATCAAAATCCTCCTGAATCTTTGGAAATTGGAACCAAAGGAGATCAAAGACCTTTATTTAGTGAAATTAAGCTAAACTCATAACTCCTAAAACAAGTAAAGGTATAAACGTTTTTAATGGAATTAGAATTTTAATGGCCAAATTGCTTTATTTGATGTACTTTCATGATATTAAACAGGAATAAATCCTAAAATTACACCTTTCTTCATAACTTTCTGTATTAAAAAAAAAGTTAAAACCCTAGAAAATTATGAATCTTATGAATCTACAACACAAAGATTGAAATTTTATTCCTAATTTTTATAATTTGTGACAGATTTGAACTTGATTCAGTAATACCCAAAATACCCATTAATTGATTAGTAATCTAGAAACCCTAGAAAACAAAATTAAGGGATAATTAGGGGTGAATTTAATTTGGGGGAAAATTCAATTTGGGGAGGAATTCAATTGGGTTTATTTATTTGAAGTTTAATTGAGCGCACAGCATACAACAATCTCGATCTAATTGAAAAATCAATTTGGGGGAAAATTTTGATGTGTTTCATATAAATTCCAGATTTATGTATAATAAATAGATCATGATGAAACATAAATAATGAAATAAAATTAATTAATAATAATATGAAGAAAGTGATTGAAAAAAGAGGAGATTTATGTGAGAGAATTTACCAGTACTTTTGATAATTTGATGTGAGAGGAGGGAGATTGTTGTTATTTGCTCAATTTTGATTTTGGGAAAATCCCTCTTTTTGAGGTTTTATTGATGTAACCCTAGCTTTTCGATCGCAGTGAGTATTTCAGACAGGCCCAAGGAGATGTTATTGGGTAGCATGACCCGGTTGTAGGAACTAAGATCCATGGGTATTAACTTGGGTTTAAGCCTTTTTATTAGAGCTGTTGATGGGTTATTCCGTCTAGGGATGTCAGCGGGGCGCGTATAAGCGGGTACCGGCCCGCACCCACCCCAATTGGGGTGGGTATGGGTACAGCTTTCGCGGGTGATAGGGCGGGTACGTGTACAAAAATTCCGCCCACCATGGGGGGTGGGGCGGGGATGGGTTTACGTCATACCCACCAAAAACCCGCCTACCCACCAATTATTTAAAATATATATATATATATATATATATATATATATATATATATATATTATTATGACTTTCGATAATGTTCTTTACGTTATTGAAAATCTTAAACTAGGATTATAAATATGAAAATTTACGGAAATTCATAGTGATTAAACTACATTTTATTTTAAAAAAAAAAATATCGTCAAAAACTATGACA
Source organism: Silene latifolia (assembly GCF_048544455.1). Classification (NCBI taxonomy): domain Eukaryota; kingdom Viridiplantae; phylum Streptophyta; class Magnoliopsida; order Caryophyllales; family Caryophyllaceae; genus Silene; species Silene latifolia. The sequence goes on along the minus strand of NC_133535.1, from coordinate 7,709,463 downwards.
TAGGTGGTTGGTGGGTAAACGGGGCGGGTACGGGTCTAGATTTTCATTTGGTGGGGCGGGTAGGGGTATGGAAAGTTGTACCCGCCACGGGTAGTGGGGCGGGTACGGGTATGGGAATTGCTTGGTGGGTACGGGTACGTGGAAGCCTATATCCACCACCGCCCCGCCCCAATGACATCCCTAGTTCCGTCATTGAACCCGGCCCATTTCGACAGCTAAATAAGCGGGTACTGGTAAGGTATTTTAAGAAAATACAAAGACCCTGCCACTAACCCATCCGAAACCCGTTAACTCGCTTGTCCGTGGGCTTAAAATCAAAAGTGAGTTTGATTCATGTACGGCCCAAGCCCAAATTTGATCAGCTCTACTTTTTATGTACTTGGGCCACTTGGCTAACAAGGTCAAAACGGGTCGGGCGGGCTGGGGATTTATAGGTTAATAGAGTTCGGTTCAGATCGGTTAGTTTGAATTCGGGTTATTTTGTCGCCTATTATTATTAAGTTACGGGGATAATGGATATTGTGCAACAATAAATATCCGGGTTAGACTATATTGGTCGGCTCCATTCGAATTACCAAGCTTGGATCCTCAGCTTGAGTATCGTATTGGGTATTAGTCGGCTTATTTTTTTTTTGGGTACAAATGAGGGGAAAAGCCCCAAGATTAATTGTTATTAGCTATTACACGAGGTATAGTGACCCCAAAAATATTCTCACGAAGAATAGTACGCAACTCATCTAAGGGTATCTAATTGCGTCGGAATAGTACTAGAATGAACTCCTCGATTTGCTAAACAATCAGTTGTTCTGTTGGCTTCTCTATAGGTGTGTTCCAGCTTGACCGTCCAATGATTCTCTTCGATTAGCTCTTTGCATCGTCTGACAATAAACTTCAAATTATTACTCATCAGTTGATCATCATTGATGAATTTGACACACGGGGAATTAGTCGGCTTATTTATGTCACGCCTTTTGAGTCGGGTTAATTTGTCATGTCTACCTTTTTCAGCGCCGGAGACAGGCTGGGACATGAGATACGTACTCCGTTTATGACACATAAGTAGCATTGAGAACAGACTGGTTTAGAATTAGATTGATACTTCTTCTACATCATAAATACAACATCAAATTACATAGTAAGAATCCCATTTGGAGTGCAAGAAACAACATGATTACATGAATACAGAATACTACACAAATCCATCTAAATTCCAGGCAAAAGTAAATACTTTGAACAAAAATTGGCTAGGTTTACAATTACAATCCTCAAATATCCAAAATTTATGACCACTTATTTTAACTATAACCCTATTACAACCTATGTTACTTTGACACTTCATTCTGGTCGAGTGGTCGTGTGTCCAACATTTGAAGTAATGTCCAATGCTTCGACATCGTGCTATATCTGATACTCGCTGTCGAGTCCGACATTAAAGTCTTGGTGACCCTATTGCTCCACAAAAGCCTTAATACACAACCATCTAATTTATTGTCCCACCATTTAACATGAGATTTACTATTATTACAAAAACTACCAAGTTTCATAACTAGTACATTTTGTCCATGCCAAATAATGAATGAAATCATCACCTCAACCACCTTCTAAGATCACTAGTAGAAGAAGGTGAAATCTCACCTCCAATGCTATCAGTACAACAAGACGAGTAATTCGATTGTTGTTCCATCACACTCTTGAAACTCGGGCTCCTCAAACTCGGCTCAGGGTTAGGGAAAGAAAGTCTCTTTTTCGGCCCTGACCCACCACCCCCGGTACTAGGCCGGTCCCTCTCAGGCGTCGAGCCACGTTGCCTCGGCGCACTCTGGGACCGGACTCGTGCCCTGGCGGACTCAGTGGCCGCCATGTAATTCGGCATTGACCCTCTATTATGTGGGTGCAAATTACCATTGTAATAGTAATTTGACCTTAAACTAGGTGTCTGAGACATATTACTAGTGTACTCCCTTACACACCTCGGACTGGCCGACCGGACTTGGATAGACCGTGTCCTGGCAGGGGACGGTGTGGCAAGTCGACTATGAACGGGTGAAGCGGGGCGTTGGGTATGGTAATGGGGTTGGTAATTACTAGAGGATGATACAGATGATCTCCTAATGTTGGAATTTAAGTAAGAGTAAGGCTGAGAAGTGTCCATTTCGACTGTTTTTATTGAATCTCTGTGATGATCAACAGATGCTCTGGCTCTTATAGACGGAGAATTCGTCGTTGAATCCCATTGTTTAGACGCCATCCATCTATCTAACCATTTCGGTCTCTCCTCCATTACTTCTTCTGCAATCGGATTTCTATCAGTTCTCCACATCTGTAATTATAAGTAAATATTTGCATAATTAGATTAAGTCAACACAGAGATGTGATTAATCTGAAGGCGAAAATCGAAATTGATGTTAGTATGTATAATACCTGTTGAGAAAAGGCTTGGGAGAGGCTTTTCTCACGTTTAAATGCAGCCTGTTTTCGGCTTTGTAGCATGGCTTTCACTTCCTCGATTTTATGTGGCCGGTCGTCCCAATCGTCTGCTATGCTGCTTGCTTCTCTTGAATGCGACTATCACATACAAACCAAAATAAATATATCCAAAGAATGATTTAGGTTCGGCTGACATGAATAACAATGATTTGGGATTCGCTAATATGCATCATTGGAAATTATGACAGAAAACATAGAAGGAAATTAAAAATGAGGCTTACAAGAGATCGTCTTTCAGCAATATCTTGGAGATACCGGGATTCCAAAATGCTAGTGGTATCGCTAAATGTAGAATTCCGAGTACCTTCATGAGATAATCTCATACGTTGATCAAGTACTCTAGCTTGAACTCGAACTAAAGCTTGCATGCATTTCAATGTCATTTTTGCTTGTTTTCTCACATTATGTCCTCTTACTAAAGCTTGCAACTTTACCAATCCTTTTAGTGCTCGCAATGCTCTTCTTGCCTTAACACCAACATAAATTCAATCCCATCAATTTCTTCACTTCTCAAAATGCGCGTTTGAGATTTTGAAGCTTGTGACATCTCACAACCACTTAGCCCTTTTAATATTATTTTAACAAGTTGTGAGATGTCACAAGCTTGTGGCCGTCACAAATGAAACGGAAGAAATACACTGTACAGACTAAGAGTAATTACATCAATTTGTTCACTTCTCTTAGGAAGTACGGAGTAATTATTTTTCAAAATACGCGTTTAGGATTTTGAAGCTTGTGACATCTCACAACCACCTAGCTCTTTTAACATTATTTTAACCAGTTGTGAGATGTCACAAGCTTGTAGCCGTTACAAATGAGACGGAAGAAATACACCGTACAGACTACAGAGTAATTACATCAATTTGTTCACTACTTATACAGAGTAATTATTTTTCAAAATACGCGTTTGAGATTTTGAATACCAGCTATTCTTGCTTGTGACATCTCACAACCACCTAGCCCTTTGAACATTATTTTAACCAGTTGTGAGATGTCACAAACTTTTGACACGTCACAAATGAGACGGAAGAAATACATCGTACAGAGTACTTACTAAGTATCCTCTGAAAGAGGTCTGAATAACAACAGCAGCAAAATGTTGTTTGTGGATGACATTAGAAATGCTAGTTGTTGTGGTGGGACCTGCAGGTCTTGCAAGCCTAGCCACCTCCATTGCAGCATGGGCAGTGGCCACAGCGGCTTCAGCAGCGGCCGCAGTGGCCACTGCCACTGCAATGGCGTGCCGCTGGTCAGCTATATCATTCACTGCAACATCATCGCCATTTTTCTCATGTGGGTCCTTCTGCACTACTACTGTTGCACCAGTACCCTTCTTGAAAAGCCATCTTCTTTTTTCTTTTTTCTAAAATAAATTACACACAACAAACTTTAAAAAAAAAAACTCAAATATAAAACTGTTTTACACAAGTGCTTAACTACCCACAAAATACGTTAGAGAAAAAAAAATACCTTTTCATCGTCTAGATCTTGAGAAGAATGGTGATGGTGATCTTCTTTTCGTCTACAGTTACGAAGTTTTTCAGGACTATCTTTAGAAGGAGATCTAAAAGCTCTCTTAACAGCAGTTAACCAAGAAGAAGAAGTTCCTCCTTTCTTCCCCATGAAAATAATATTATTATCATCAATAAAAAAAAATGTAGTAATATAGAATATTATTAGGAGAATTAATCCAATATATATTGGAGGTAAGTGATTTAATGAGGATTATTATGAATTATGATGATTATTAATGTAAGTGGTCATATGAAAGAGGGAAAACAGAGTTATAACTCAAATTATAGCATTGTGGAGGGAAAAGGCATGATTCATACTATCAAAATAAATGAAATAATAACCGCTGATCTTAAGACAGATATATCCGTCTTAAATGTAAAAACAATAAAATGTTATACCGAGTACTATATAGGTAGATGAGACAAGAATTTGCATGTTGGAGATATTTTGCTTATTAATACTTCCTCCATTCAACTCCACTCTACCATCTTTCCTTTTTCATCCATTCAATTCCACTCTACCTATTTCCTAAAAAGGAATGTCAAATGACCATTTTGTCCTCATACCCCATTACTTATTTACAATATTTGCCACTCATACCCCACTACTTCTACATCAAACTTCACCCTTTTCCACTCATACCCCACTTAATTACATTATACCTCATTATTTATTTACAATATTTTCCACCCAATCCCACCCTTCTTAATATTTGTGCAAAATACAAATAGGTAGAGTGGAGTTGAATGGAGGAAGTATGACATGTTTTAAAGTTTAAGACGAATATATACGTGTTAAACACGAAAATTGGGGATAAATAAATAAAGGAAAATGAATTGAATCAATAAAGTTTCACTGGGAAAGGTGAGAATTTTAAGTGGGTATGAGCGTGGTTGTTGTCAGAGAGTGCCTCATTTACTGGTATTTGTAACTGTGATTTTATAACATGCGTTAAATTTCATACATGGATTTAATCTAAACAAATTCTTGTTTGTGACGGCACATATCCGTCATTCTTGAGTGACGGATACCATTTTACCTTACAAAGTACCCACTTTTTCTCTCTCTGCAACACTATTCATGTGGTCCTCTTTCTCCACTAACCCATTTTGTTACCATTTTAACTCACAAAATATCCGCCACAAATGGTAACCCGTCACAAGGGAGACCAATTGTTTAATCTAATCTGCAATGATGCCAGCATGGATGTGGTCTACAATATGATTAATACTTCCTCCATTCAACTCCACTCTACCACTTTGCTTTTTCACGTTCGTCAACGCGTGTTTTACGCGGTAAATATCGTTAGCTACGTATTTGCAAAAATTATAAAAGTTAGATATTTTTAATGTACTCGTAAAGACGAATCAAATAAGATCCCACATGAATATATTTTCACTTATGTATTGAGAGAAATTCGAGATTGAATGTGCACTTGTGAATAGTGTAGAAAATAAAAATAGGTAGAGTGGAGTTGAATGGAGGAAGTATATCACAAATTTTCATTTAAGACGGAATTAGATGGTTAAGATAATTTACATTTAAAACGGATCAAAGCCTTTTTTATTAATCTTCTTCGACGGACAATAAAACGGGTTAAATAAATAGATGGTTAAGATAAAAATTACCAAAAGTAATTAGTATTAGTATAAAATCAAAATGTAAATCCGGTGATACCCCAAAAAGTATTTTGAGTAAACTATCTAATTAAGTTGTTCTGGATATTATTCTCTTTATTTTTGGTGGAACAAATGACACAGATGAAGTAAACTATAATTATGGAAGAAGGTAACTTAAAGTGTAGATTAAGCAAAAGATGAAGTTGGATTGAGAGAACAATAATGGGGGAGAGAGGGAAGACATGAACAAGAACCAAGGACATTTGCAATAGAAAAAAGAGGTTCAAATATTGAAATACAATAAGAGAAGAGTGGGGAAAATAAAAGCTTGAAAAGAAGGATATTGTCTAATAACAACATTTCGGCTCAGTTTAACTCAGTTCAGCTTATTTTTTTCATAAATTAACTTTTACTTTTACTTTGGCTTTATTTAACTCAGTTTTGCTCAATTTCATTCAATTCAGCTCAGCTTATTTCCATTCAATTCAATTCAGCTCATCTTCATTCAATTCAGTTCAGTTCAGCTCATCTTCATTCAATTCAGTTGAGCTTCCTTCAATCGAAAAGAACAGGGTTAAACAAGTTAAATAGATGGATGAAAAGAAAAAATGCATATACTCCGATCACATCAATCTATATACGTTAGTATTTAACACGTTTTATTCTTAAAACGGATATGATCGTTTTAAAGACGAACTGAGTGAGTAATGAGCAATGGTATAGGTATGAAGGTATCACTATCACATGGGTGGTGGAGCAGGGGGAGCAGCAATATGACACCCACAGCACATTTACATTCTTTCACATAATTCACATGTCACATGACTGTCTACTTATTACTGATCTTCAATATCTGCATTACTTTGGGTTGCGAGCTTATATCGATTAATGTTGCATTTTGGTAAACGACTTCTACTCTCCCAACGTCTTGGTCGACTTTATTTCATTTTTCAGCATACAAGTTAATTACTACTAACATACGGAATAAGATCGTTTTACAGTTTAAGATAACTATATAGACAATCATATATAATACGGAGTAATAATTGTTAACAGTGCGGAAGCTAGGGAAAGCTTAATTAGTAGTGACGCTTCAGCTAAAAGATGAAAATATCTAAGTTTATAGTTAAATATTTCGATTTTTTTTAGTTTACCTTAAATCACTATCAAGGAGCAATTGAACAATCGAGCAAGTTCAAACTGACATTAACGAAACATATCAAGGTCCAAGGAAGAAACTAAATCATTTCACGAGTCACTGCATCTACTACCATAAGTTCAAATAGTACTTTTTTTATCGTGACCTCTACAGGCTCTACTTTAAGCAGAATTTTTTTACAGAAATAATATTACATAAATGGCTAATTAATTATACTCATTTTGTAAATTCTTATATAAGACAATCGTATATTAAGTTAATGAAAATTACCATATACGAAGTACCATTTAGAGATATTTTCACAAGCTATTTTTTTAAGGTGAAAAATCCAAAAAAAGATGTCATGCATGTCAGTAAAAACAGAAGACTGGTCAAATAAAGCAAGAATCTCCATGGGGGTTGATCATTTTGGTTGCAGGGTAAAAAAACAAGGTCAGTAATTAATTATTCCTTTCTAAGTTCTGACTTCTATACTCTTTTTACCATTTCTGTCTTCAAAAAATGAATAAAAAATTGTGTAAATAACTTCTTAATTTGGACCATCATACACATTTACTGACAGGATGATGTTTTCTCAAAATAGTGAGAAAAATCATGCAATTTTACAGCTAAGGTTGCTGCTAATTTAAGTTGTGTTGGTGTATTTAGTGTTGGAGTATTAATACCTACTTGCACGATCGTACCAACTATATTAGTGAATAGTGCTACAAATATGTTACTACTTGTAAATGTAATAATTTCTTGAATGCAAAAGTAGTTGATACTACTTATAGCACAAGTTTGTTTTGTTTTTTCTCGTTAGAGTTGAGCTGAATTAAACTGAATTGAATTAAACGAAGCTGAACTTAACTAAATTGAGTTGAAATCAATACTATATATTAAATCCAGAAACCAAGGGACTTCAATGTAATTAAAGAAAGTTATACAAATTAATTATACTATATAGTTTTAAATCACTAGCACCGTGTGATGGACCCGATTGAGGGATCTCAATGCAAATATTATATAGTTTGGTTTAAAATTAAATTATATAGAAGTTTGGTAATTTTCCTAAACAATTGTAAGAGACTAAAACATGGTCAATTTCCTTAAAATAAAATAATTAATTAAGATGGTCAATTTCCTTAAAATAAAATAATTAATTGAGATGGTGCTTGGTAATTTTCCTAAATATTTATAGAGACTAGAAGATGGTCAATTTCCTTAAAATAAAATAATTAATTAATATAAACATGCACACTTATGGTATTAATTATTATCATCATAAAATTATATATTAAATTTAAAATCTATGCAATTTTTTTAAACTTTATAGTTTATTAGATGTATAGAGATGTTAATTATTTAACATACAAAAATATAATATAAGTAGGTTATAAAGAATTCAAGTTAAATTCCATAATATATAATATTGCATAATTCTTTCGATTTGATTTAATGCATATATGTAATATATTTATATAAATATATAATCCTATTAAAATTACATGCCTAAGTAGTAAAAGTAATTTCGTCTGTAAAGAAAAGAATTGTAGTAACATTGGATATAGTTATATGATAGTAATCACTCATTTGAATAGTAAAAGTAACAATATTATCAGCGAGATTAGTGAAAGTGGTAGAAACAACAGCGGGAGTAGTGAAATAATCAATATTAATGCGGCAATAGTGAAAGTAACAATAATTACGGCGGGAGTAGTGAAATTATCAATATTAATGCGCGATGAGTGACAAAAGAACAATAATTACGGCGGGAGTAGTGAAAGTAACAATGATTACGGGCAAGTAGTGAAATGTTATTACCATTGTTTCATTAATAAGAGTAAAATATTACTAGTGAGAGTAGTGAATTTGTCTCAAAATTTATTTCATCGTAATTTTAGGATATAGACAAATATATTAATGATAAATTTATGGGTTATGCAACTTTAAGTAATTTTATTTAATGAAAAAAAATATTAGTAAGTAGAGGTAGCCCGGGCGAAGCCGGGCATCAATACTAGTAAGAGTTAATTTGTGGAAAAAAATTAATTGAACTAAACTGAATATAGCTGTGAGCTGAACTGAAATGAGCTGAGATTAAGCCAGAAAAAACAAGGCATAACTACAATAAGTTTTTTAGGATGATAAGATCCGTTTTAATATGAAAACTGATCGAGTATGCTTTCACTTGCATGTATATGGAATAAACGTTTTGTTAGTCTTTAGATATCCTCCTTCTGTCTCATCTACTACTTTGTATATCTGACTGTTAAAAGTTGAAAACATATATTCTTGTCTTAAACAGGAATTTGTGTTACTAATTTATTGAGTACAATGTCACTTGTTTAAGTAAAATGACTTAAATCCGTAAAGATATGTAACATGTTGTGAGTACTCTATATTGATGACTATAAGAGTATTTATCACTTTATAAATTAATAAGCTACATGCTTTTGCTATTACCAATTGGTTTTAAAGTGGTATAATATAATATATACATGTTCAACGCGTTTTAAAACTAAATTCATAATCGTCGAATTCTGGTGTGAAGATTAATTATAAATTGAGTTTGAAATAGATATTTAGATTCAATATGTGGGTGATAAAATAAATTTGAACTAGTTTAGATAAATCCAATCAAAATTGTCTTCTTTGCCATCTTTAATCTTTGGCCACCAGACAATTGTCATTTGTGTATCTTGTCTAAGGTATCGTTTGGTTGTTCGTTAAAATACAACTTCACAGGAATATCGAATACATGGGAATTAAGCTCTTACATGAAATTCATGGGATTTTAGCAAATCCTTTTATTAGTTGTAAACTCCTTGGAATATTGAATTGCTATACTTTGCCAAAAAATAGTCAATCAAACAAGTTCCTATTTTGTAATTCATAAGATTTTTCAACTTCAGTGATTACAAGGGGCAACCAAACGAGCCCTAATTTTATTCCCCAATAAATTTAAAACTACAAATATTAACATATACAAATTGCATATTGCATAGAAAAATTTTACGTGATCTCACGGCTTACACAATAAGACGGTCCATTTCTTTAAATGAATCATTCGTCTATAATCCGAGTATGCTAATAAATGAGTTGTATGGGCATTAGCAATAGATGAACTCATTTTGAGGTTTGTAAAGTGCTAAATCATCAAAAATACAAACCTTTCTACAACAAACCTCTTGTCAACAATAAGCAAACTTATTAAAGGTTTATGCAAGGGACCTACTTTCTCTCTTATCTCTCCTCAAACCATTTGCATATATTAGAAGTATTAGCATGAACAAACCGGTTCATCTTTTTGCAACAATAGAGAGGTTTGTGCATAAACCACCAAAAAGTACACAAAGCTTTGTTCACAAACATCTATTGTGAATGCCCTAAGGATTATGCTACAGTGTAAGACCGTCACGTATAATAATTACCAAAACAAATTTGATTGGGCTAGACCCCATAGTGGTTTGGTGTCCTAAGGTTAGATGAAATGTCAAATCCTAGTTCCCAAGAGGCTTGTTTGAGTAATACATATGTAAATACTTTAGTGCTATGTGACAAACTAATGCCAACGTAAAATATGGTCACCTTGTCTATGCTTTTCGTACGTTAACTTGTATTATTGTGTCCCATTTTCTTCTCAGGACAGAATTGAACACCGTCGTTCTCTCTGTGATCGATCCGTCTCTATTTCCGTATGTCAAGTACCAAAAACTAAAAATCTTCATTTCTGTATGTTTGTGAGCTTGTGACAACGAACATTAGCCAGGATTAAGTTAGAAGTTACAAATGGTATATTATATCAGTCTTAATTATTGGGTGGTATGAGTAAAGTTTTTGCGTGTATCGGTCTAGGTATGGCGAACATTGTACCTCCGTATCACTATCCGTCCTGGAGAGGTGGGGAGATTCTCACCATTTCGGGTAGACCTGGCAAAAGCAGTCCGATTAGATTGACTCGATCCGAAAAGACGGATCCGAGATCTGAAATTGATCCCAACTACATCACTAGGATGTGATCCGAAACCCGAATTAACCCCACCCGGCCCGAACAAGTTCCGAGCTTTCTTGAGCCGTTACAGACCCGACCAGAAAATGACCAGATCCCCCGAAATAACTAGACCCGCTTGACCCAAAATAGACCCAGTCAACAAACCCGAAATAGTCCCGAAACCCAAAATGACCCGACCCGAACCCAACCCGATTAAGCCGTTTGCCATGTCTAATTTCGAGTTCAGGTCGGGTCAATTCAGGTTCTGGTCAATTTGGGCCTTGGTGTCAGATCGGGTTATTCGGATTGTGTCAATTTTACCAAGTTTACGTACATCCGACTCCTCTTTCCCCATAATTTGCGGGAGCCAATAGATCATGTCCAACAACATGGCCCAAGGAGCCTAAAATCTACCAAGTTTGGACCTTCATAGTATTAACTAGCCCTAAATCTATCAAACTTGGGCTTGCCCAATACTAACTTCCTAAATTTTTTCATTTATCTCCTTTCATCTAATGCCTTCAGAGTTCAGAGAGAGTTCACGCTATTCATCTTTTACAACTCGAGGATTTTTCAATAGATCAAAGTGCCCAACAAAACCGATCAAGTAACTTTTTTACCATTTTATTCACCCTCTTTTATTTATTTTTTTAAATTGCTTTTAGTTAAATATCCTGATTATATTGATGAGCACCATTACTTGTTTAAGACCATCTTAATCTAAGACGGTTCTCTCACACGATTAAAATAGAGGTGGAAATAAATGGAGACGTATAGGTCTTAAGTTAAGACGGTCTTAAACAATACCATTTGATGAATGAGAGATGGGACTGTCACATTTGTGGAACTTTTAAATGGGGTGTTTTAGAATCTTGCTTTTTTTTTGTGCTTTTATTTTATTTATGTGCTAAATGTATGCTGATAATTGATGAATGTAAGACAAATATTGATTTAGTTTGCTTAAGTTGATTAATGATTTGATGGGTTCTTGTTAAAATAATTTTCCCTATAGAATTTGTGAAGCATATGTTACTGTACAAGGGGAAAATTGTTATATGTAGCTCGGAATTGAAAAGGAAAATTTGCACATTGCCCGCGATTAGGGCATTTGGTTCAATAGGTCGGAATGGATTGGAATGGAATGGAATGAGATGCCATGGGGTGTTGGATTTAGAACCTCATACATATTAATTGTTGTTTGATTCACTCTAAAATTGTATGGAGGGGGAATGGACTTAGAAACTCGAGGGGGGAGGGAGGTCAGAGGTGGGTATGGGATTCCAAGGGGTTGGGGGTGATATCTTCCTTGTATGTCTTTGTTTTTCGACTGTTGAATTTCATTGACTGCCATTTAAGTCTCTTGATAAATGAACATGCCAGTGAAGCTACCCCGTCTCATCCATTTGTTTACCTTTTTTATTCTTTGTGATGGGTATTTTAATCAAAGATAAGCAAATGATTGGGATGGACGGAGTATGTTCCATTACAACTACAGCGTCTGTTTATTGGTGCCTTCCCAATTCCCCATCATCGGAAATATGCTTTGTTTTTTTTTTTTCTCAAATCCTCATGCAGCAACCTGAAATTGTTGCAAAATTCTTCAAATCCTCGTGCAGCAACCTGAAAATTGATCAAAGTGTTGCCTTTGTTCACCTTGTCAGTTTGTCATATTTGATGACTCGCTTTCCTAAGGATTGAAGAAAGGGGGTCGGAGATTTAGGAGCTTCTTGTTACTTGTATGTCGGATGAAGTCCTGAGATATAGTCACGAGCCATGGTTGTTAGGTGGCCAAGGCTTCTTAATCCCACTCAGCTCTCGCAGATCATTAGACAGCAGAAAAACCCGCTGACTGCTTTAGAAATCTTCAATGAAGCCAAAAGAAAATTTCCTGATTATCGGCATAATGGCGCTGTTTATGCCACTATGATCAGCATACTTGGCAGTTCTAATCGGTTTTATGAGATGAAGCAAGTAATTGAGGTAATGAAGTCAGATTCATGTGAGTGCAAAGATTCGGTATTTGCAGGTATTTTTAAGATGTATGCAAAGGCGGGGATGCTGAATGATGCTGTGTCTTTATACAAAAGCTTACCTGAATTTAATTGCGTAAATTGGACATCATCATTCAATACCCTTTTACAAATAATGCTAAAAGAGTCGAAACTTGAAGATTTCCATCGTCTCTTAATGGAACAATCTCATGGCTGGGCAATCAAGTCTAGAATGGGCTCTCTAAATATGCTAATGGAGGCTCTATGTCAGATTAACCGCTCCGACTTAGCATCAGAGGTTTTCCAGGAGATGAACCATTACTGTTGTTTTCCCAATAGAGAAAGTTATAAAATTTTAATGAGGGGTTTGTGTCGAGAAGGTAGGTTAGACGAGGCTACTCATTTGTTGTATGCGATGTTGTGGAGGATTTCTCAGAAAGGTTGCGGGGAAGACATTGTAATATATAGAACTCTTCTTGATAGCTTGGTTGAGAATGGGCAGGTTAACGAGGCCATAGAAGTTCTCGGGAAAGTTTTGAGGAAAGGCCTCAGAGCTCCCAAGAGCCGTCGCAAAATTGCAGATCTTGACCAACTCCGTGATATTGATGACATAAAATGTGCGAAACTCTTGATTAACGAAGCACTTGTTAAAGGTGCCGTCCCAAGTTCAGCTAGTTATAGTTCCATGGCAGTTGATCTCTACGTGGAAGGTAAAATAAGCGAGGCCAATAAAGTACTCGATGAAATGCGAAAACGTGGTTTTCAACCTTCACTAAGATTATTTGAAGCGAAGGTGACAGCATTGTGCAAGGATGGTCGAGTTGATGAAGCTGGGATGGTTATAAAGGACGAAATGCTAAAAAGGGACTGTGTTCCAGATTCTCGAGTCTATAGCGTTGTTGTGAAGGGATTTTGCAGTAATGGTAAATCTGATTCAGCCATCAGGTTTCTCGAAATGATGGATAAGCAAAAAGGCGCTGCACCCGACAAAGAGACACTCAGTGTTATGGTAGACGGGTTATGTCGAGATGGAAAATTTGAAGAAGCAAGCAAGGTAATGGAAAAGATGTTGAGCAAGTCGTATTGGCCAAGAGCGGAAACCTTCAATGTTCTTATTAGAGGTCTTTGCTCGACAGGTAGGGTTTACGAGGCTACTGTGTGGTTGGAAGAGATGATAAGTCAAGCAAAACCACCTGATTCTTCGATGTGGAGCGCATTAGTGGCTTCGGTTTGTTGTAGTGAGCCACAGATTCGTTACCAAGTCGAGGTCGTGGATTTGCTGAGAAAATGTTGACAGCTGCTAGAAGGGTTGAAAGCGCGACACGGCCAACTTATCTGGAAATTTTGTGACAAGATTGTTAAAGAGCGAACGATCACTCGATTGTTAATGGTATTATCCATGTTTGGTACTCTGTATATGGTATATTGACAAATTTTCGGCATATATTCAAGGTTTTTATCTTAATCCGGTGTTAGCGGGATGTGGAGGAATTTTTAGAGACGAGTCAGAAAACTTTATTGGCCTATGCCCTTGTACAACTACGAAAGGAGTCTTCTTTCTATTGATATACGAAAATCGGTTTCTGTAGGAAAAAAAAGTTTAGAGACGAATCAAAAAACTTTATTGGCCTAAATATATAAGCCTTTGTTTGATCAATTATTTACCTATTTTATTTTTCGTATCGCACTTAATTGTCATCTTTTTTTTTTAGAAACGTCGGCGTAAATTGATCTTTCAAATTTAATTTGATCTACTTGTCATCCAATAATTGGTTCACTTCTCTTTTTTTATATCTTTATTAAAATCAAAGATAAACAAATGACCGAAATGGAGGAAGTATTTAATTGTGGTGCGTCATCGTTAATAAGTTCTCATATTTGTGTAAAGCCAAATAAATTTTGTCAATTAGCTCTTGTAGCTCAGTTGGTTAGAGCACCCGTTTAGTAAGCGGGAGGTCTTGAGTTCGACTCTCAACAAGAGCACATTTATTTTGGTTCATATTCATTAGATTTTTATTCTTGATTTTCCCTTATCAGCTGTAAAAGTCGAATGCCGTATTTTTATACCAACTCTAAACACTATAATCATATTCATGGAATAAAGGCATCAATGTTCCATTCTCTCTAAATCGGTCTAGTCATTTTGCTGACCAAAAAAAATTCCCTTGCCTCTTTTCCTGTCCTCCCTTCCTCAACCCATCGAAAACAACTCCCACATTCGATTCACGTCTTAACTTAAGACAACTCTGTGAAAATAAAAGAAGATTTTGAGAGGTCTTAAGTTAGGACGGTCTTGAGCAAAACCAGCTAAAAGAATGCAAGTATCCAAAGAATGAAAAAGCTTTCAATTTATTTTTCGCGTATTGCATTTTTTACCAACTGAACTTAATTGTATGATCAATTCATCTTGTAATTGAATGCCGAAAAAACACTCTCAAATTATTAGTGATATGCAATACTAAAGAAGATAGGTAAGGTACCTACAGAAACATCATCTAAACATCACCTACAGAAACATCATCTAAATACAGAAACATCGTCTAAATATTTGGGACAATCCATTACAAGCCAGAATCATCGAGACTTTTCAGATTATTAGTCAATCCAGCGTATGGTCATGCAGTTAATATTTAGGACATAGCCCTTTAACGCGCAACTCCCAAATATATATCCTCGCTAGTCGTTAGAGTAGAGCTAAGCTCTCTTGGTAAGGGGCCATGTCCCAAATATCAACTGTTTCACATGAATGAAATTCCTGTATTTCTCCATTATGCAAATCACAAGCTCTCAAAGGCGAATCATCTTTCGATGTTTTAAACAACAATCTTCCACCTGAATCAATTCCAAATAGGCGAAAATACCGATACTGAAACCAGTAGTCTTCCTTTATAACAACTCTCTGGAAAACTGACCAAGAATTGCTGTCCCCATACTTCTTCATGACCCATAAGTTCACTGCAAAACTCTCAGCGAAACTCTCACCCACATCAATTGTCTCCCAAACAGAGAGCATTTCCTTGTAAATGATGGTCTTGAAGCAATCATAAGGCGGTGAACATTGAGACTTTGGTGGCAAATTTATGTACCGAAAATTCTCGTCGTCAAGATTGAAGCACAACATGCTGTGATCTCCTTGCTCTGTAAGTACCCGTATCCAATGACAAGAGCCGTGAAAGTAAGTCCCGGAGTCTTTATTGATCTTGCTATTCCATGGGCAAGGTTTAGCTGCGATTTCAGACCAGGAATTTGTCCTCAAAGAGTAGACATATACATGATTCATCTCACGTTCGTCTTTGCAGATTACAACCACCTTGTACTCTTTACTTCTTATGGACAATCCAAACCCCAACATGAAGTTGTCATTAAATCCATAGACGTTATTAGCCTTCCATGGAAACTCAACCTTCCTATATTTTCTAATAGAAGGGTTCCAGAAGGAAATTACAAATTTTCCATGTCCCCATTCGTACCCTGATATCCCAAGTGATTCTTCATCCAAGGAAAGATAAAGGCATACAACACCATTGGATGAACCAACTATTCTAGAAAAGAAGAAATCTATGGGTAGTTTTTCCCTATAAATGTGATAAGATTGGATCTTATCCGAAGCAAATGATTCATCATAAAGCCAGAACTTTGTTGTGTCATAATCACCCTCAGACCCAAGTTGGAAGCCAATCCAGCGAGGACCATTATTATTTGAATTAAAGTTAAGGAGATGAAGTTTGTGAAATGAAAGATTATGGGTTATAAGGGAATACCAAGATTTACAGACGCACCGGAATCGCATAAGAGATTTTGAAGGTAATCTTGAAAGGATGTCATAGAGCAACACGTCTGGTATATAAATATCAGAGGAACATGTTTTTTCTGCTGAGAGAGAACAGTCCATGGTCTCCCCAAGAGGCAGAAACCAGAATTTTCGAAATGGATGGCACCTGAAATTTGAAGCATGCTATAAAAGTTTAGTTTTTAGAAGACACACTTCAATTCTATCAAAATTACTGATAATTACGTAGAACAAAATTTGCGAAAAAACGTAAAAACTTGATACGTGACAGCAACAAATGTCCACTGCAATTAACTGGTAAAGTCATTAAGTTTTGGCACTCAAGACATGGTTTAGAAGTACATCAGCATCAAACTCCTCGGGTAAATCATTTGCCACAAAGAAATTTGGGAAAATTCTACATGGTACCTTCTTGATTTTTCAAATCATATGTGATAACCCTCGTTCTTTAGAAACATCAATGTTACCACTAAAATCTATTACTTATTCTAAATGGTGCCCTCATTAGTAATCTCCGTAAGATTTTCCATCACTTATTCATATTCTCCGTTAGTTATCTCTAGTTGAGAGTTTAAGACACTTTCCCCCTTAATTACATCTTCTCTCACCACTCTTTCACCTCTATCCACCATAGCCACCACCAGCCACCACCAATGCACTCCTTCAACTCACACACCACCACCAGCCAGTAATTTATTTCGTTGATCTTAGACCTGCCTTCGACGACCACATCCACCATTCTCAAATCCCCACATTCGTTTTTATCTATATCAGCCACCTATTAATCACAATCAACCACCTCTTCCATATAACATGCCATTCGCTGTCACGACTGCCTAACATCACGATCAGCCTGCTCTTCCCTTTAACACCATGATCCACTGCTTTAGGAGAGGTGATACTTTGGTGTTCAAAATTTGCGTCAGTTATGTTTTAAAAACTGACGCAAAAGAACACCATCAATTATAGACCAAAAATGTAATGCAATGGGTAACCACTAAGAACTTCCGTTAAAAAATTCACTCTCTTTGGCTGCTAATAAAGAATTTAACTCGAAGAATACCGGTGAGCCTTTATATCACAAAAACTCAAAACAAAATTTCAAACGACATAAAGAAAATAAGCCAGGTAACCACTTGAAAAGTGAATAAAACCAGAAATTATTACCGCAATATGTGAAGGAATAAACTCCAGTACATCAATTATCTGCGGAGGAGATGGAATCCAGTCATTAAGATGGCTGAAAACTAGAAAGACCAATTTAAGTTTCAGATATAACTATATGTTTAAACACCTGCCTTTAATGACAAACTAAGACATCATAACAAAAAATTCAGACTAACAAATTACATTATTAAATAAGGTATTCTCAAAGAAAAAACGTGCAGGTGACGACACCAGTATGTGCCACAATTGGTTAAGGGGTGATAAAATCCACCCGTGACTGACACACGAAGATCTAGTAAAGGACTCTATTTCTCACTCAGCGCATAACCTTCGATAATCACAATCCGGGAGCTGGGTGCTTCAATTTTTCTGCAGAAATAAGACAGATTCTTGTAAACAAAGATAAATATAGACAAAAACTTGGAAAAATAATGCATAAGCATTAATTTGAAATTTCCTAAATAATCCTAGCGATTAGAAAAGACAACAAACACAAGCAAACAGAGGTGAAGAAAAGGCATATCTAAATAAAACGCACCAATGAAACATCAACCCATTAGGCCTACTACTATCTATAAGCATCCCTTTTTAGCTTGATTATCCTCGAAATCACAATGAAGGGACCATAAGGCGAGGAAGGAATTCTATCAGAATCGTTTACTTTGCAGGCCCAAAATATGTGCCACAATTGGTTAAGGGAAGATAAAATCCACATAAAAGAGTACGGCAAAGACATCCAAACCTGTAGCTAGCCCGGGAGCTAGACTTGAAATCATAAATTGGAACTTGAACAGCCTTTTCTTCTTTCAGGCCATGTATATTATCGAGTAGAGTATCCTAATCTGTCAGCCGTGGATCTATTTGAAAATAATACCATTATAATTTTGAACCCTCAGCCGTCAAAACTAAACATATCAAACCTACTGCATAACATGATCTATGGCTAAAGCAGAGAGAATAATTGTGTTTGTTGCATTTAGAGAATAGCGTCTAAGGTTATACAGGAACTACACAAGTTTAAAATTGCAAACAATAACACATCAGGGTGCACACACATTTGAGTGAAGTGACAAGTAGATAATGTTCCTGGTACCATATAAGTGTATAATTCGTGAATGCATTATCCAAATTCTGCCTAATGTAATCTTCATCAGGGTCGCAAGTGTAATTTCTATTGTGTACCCTCCAGTTTTTTGTTATTCTATGGTGTACCCCTTCTTTTTCTAAATTTCGTAATATACCCCTGAACTCTATTACTTTGTCTAAACTATGACCTAATGTTGGATTTCCGTCAATTTGACTACTAACTCTGTCACTTTTATAGATGATATAGCATATTTAAATGTTGACTCCTAATTTTGACCTTTATTATCAACTCACCAACTCCTTTCTATCGATTTTGCTCAAATGATTCTCGAATGATTAAGAATGCTGTAATTCAAAAAAATTCCACGCCTCTTGCTAGGCTGCTACAGTGCTACTGCCTCCCATTTACCCCTATTGTGTTTTTTTTTGTCATTTTTTATTTTTTTTTTCCAATTTCGCACTTTGTTTCCTTATTTCCGCTACAATGCCGTCGGCTTCTTCTTGGGATCAAATAACCTAATTCAATGGCTGCTATTTAAGAATCGCCTTTTAATCAGTGCCCAAGGAACACGGTATCGAAAATTCCTGGGTTAATGAAGGTATTTCAAATTTCATAAAAAAAGTTATTTTTAAGATTTGAAGAAAATAAAACTAAACCTCATGAAAAGATGTTAATAATGTAAATGACTGCTACATAATACAAAGAACAAAAATCGATCAAAGAAAAAAAAACTGATCATGATGCTAACAATCGCAGGAGAAAAGAGCTCAATCATACCACAATCTAGAAGATGAAAAGCAAGGATTGATCTTTCAAATAATAAACTTGAGTGTATCTTTTGGTTGGGGAGAGAGAATAAATTAGTAAGGTTATGGTAGTATAGTGACAAGAAGTTGAATGAAGAGACTATGGAGGTTGGATGAGTTCTCTAATGAAAAGATGGCAAATAAAATTTTGGATGAACACTTAACAGAAAAGTTAACGGAGATACAACATGGGGTCACGGTTTAGACTATTAAACAGAATTCAGGGGTATAACGGATAATTTTGGAAAAGAAGGGGTGCATAGTAGAATATCAAAAAACTGGAGAGTACACCATAGAAAAACCCAAAAGACATTCAACAATCAACACCCATATACTCCCTTTGTCCCGGTCATTTGTTGTCCTATTTCATTTTGGGGTGTCTGAGTCAATTGTTGTCCTTTCTATTTTAAGAATGAACTTGATGAGCAATTTGATCAATCACACGCTTTTGATCCACTTGTCATTTAGTAATTGGCCCCTTCCTCTATCCTTCGTCTTTGTGCCAAAACCAAAGGACAACAATTGACCGGGACGGAAGGAGTACAATTTACCCAACCATGTTAGCAACAAGACCGTCACAATAAACCCAAAACGACAACTCATTTTCAAATTATAATAAGTTCGGGTTTGATTAGGGGGGAAATAGTATTTCACAATTTGTATAACACCTAAATCATTCATCTATAAACTAGCACCGTAAGAAATACTGGAGAAATTAGGGAAAACAATCAAAACATACAAACCAACTAATCAAAATAGAAAACCCCCAAATTTCACCTAACCCTAACATAAAACAATTCTAGATTTACATTCAATTCATACTAACAAATCAATTACTACACAAAATTGTATGTAAACAACAATAATAAAACCTATTAAAAGAACTTGCAACAAAAAAATTAAGTAAAAATCATACCAATATCAAATTAGGAATTACATGAGTAGAAGAGGGTGAGACGGCGGCACTGGGGTCGTCGGATAGTCGTCAGTGGGTCGGCAGGTCGGCGGTGGAGCGGTGTGGCGGTGTCGATTGAGTGAGGGAATGGAGGAAAGGGAGTTTTAATTTTTTTTCGAAGGAATGAATGGTGAAAGGGAGTGACTAGGGGAGTAAACGAGTCTGGTTCGAGCCCGGACCCATGCTCTTGAAATCAAGGCTTAGAATCGGCTCATATGATATTTTATGAGCTTGAATTCGGGCTTGAGCTTTGTTTGAGTACCGTTTTTCCGAGCATCATTTTAATTCTAACGTATTTTTTAAGTTAAAAATTCCAATTCAAACTAATATTCCCTTCTATTCCAGATAATCGTCCCTTTGTTCATTTCTGTCTAGTCAGGTAACTGTCTCATTGTCTATTTTTGGTAAGGGTTGTGTGGTCCAAATTCAATTTCATTTCTGTCTATTCACATAACTGTCCCATTGTCCGTTTTGTGTGATCTAAACTCACTTTCTTAATTCTTGTATCATCTTCACAATGGGACGGTTATCTAGAATAGGAGGGAGTACTTTTTTTGTTTATTAGTTTAAAATAACATTTCTTATGTTAATTTATCTTCTAAACTAATATTTTAAATAGTTTATAATAAACTAATGGTATAATTTAAGTAAATATTATTGATAAAAATTAAGTAATTTAAAAAATAACGAGCTCAAATGAGCTTTCGAGCCGAGCCTTTGTGTGCTCGAGCTCGGCTCGGTTTGGGCTCGGCTTGGC
Source organism: Silene latifolia (assembly GCF_048544455.1). Taxonomy (NCBI): domain Eukaryota; kingdom Viridiplantae; phylum Streptophyta; class Magnoliopsida; order Caryophyllales; family Caryophyllaceae; genus Silene; species Silene latifolia. The sequence continues at coordinate 7,688,157 of NC_133535.1, read as the reverse complement.
CCGATCTCAAGCCGAGCTTTGAACGAGCCGATTTCAAGGCTTGTCGAGCTGGCTCAACTCAATTACAACCCTAAAAGGAACTAGTGCGTGTTTACTTAATATAGGAATGGTTTGTATTTGCATCGGCTTTAGGTAAAATTGATGCAAAAAACGTAATATCAAATAAGTCAGTTTAGTAACATAACTGAGGTATTTGATCAAATACAAGTTTTGCTGAGAACCGGTGTATTATATACGTCAGTTTCTTACAAGAACCGACGCAAAAAGCTTGACTATAAGTCAAAAATAGATTCCCACCAAAACTAAGTATTTTTTGCGTCAGTTTTTGTAGAACCGACATAAATCGACTGATGCAATAGGTGTTTTTTCTACTAGTGCTACCCATTTAGAGTAAGTTAATGAAGCAAATTCACAGAAGGTTATGGCTGAGCATTACTAATAAAATTTTAAAAAACGAGGGTACTATGTAGAATTATAAAAAAGAGGAGGTGTTGTGAAATAAAGAGGAGAGAATTGTAGAGAGAAGGTAGAGAATATGGGAGAAACAGAACTGTATCTTATTTCATTGTGAGAGGGTATATATACACATACAATGAGGGCATAGTTTCCATAAGATAATATATTCTAGAAATATTCTAAGATATGGACATCCATATAATAATATTTCATAACACTCCTCCTTGGATGTCCATTACTAAAGAAGATGCCTCGTTAAAAACCTTACTAGAAAAACCCCGTGGGAAAAAATACTAGAAAGGAAAAGAGTACAATAATCTTTAAACACGCATAATAATAGCTGCCTCGTTAAAACCTTTCCATGGAAAACCCAGTGGGACAAAACCATGGATAAGGAAAAAGAGTACAGCGCGTGTCAACTCCCCCTGATGATTACATAACTTGATAAATCTTTGAAATGAACCATGCTTTGACGTAACTTCTCGAACGTTGAATAAAATCCATTGTAGTTGATAAACTTGATATCTCCAAATCCTTGATAATTTCAATCTTCATATTTCTTTAGAACTCACAATCTGGGTGTAGTCATTTGTGATGACTCTTGGATCTTTATTTCAAATAATATTTCTACAATAGTGATAGGGAACTTCTTCATAGATGACATAACATTATATGTTAAGAATAACTCATCTTAATAATCATAGCGTATCAATGCGCTTATTGTGATACCTCGATAAAAACCTTGCTAGGAAAAACCCATTGGGACAAAAAAACCTAGTCGAAGGGAAAAAGAGTGTAGCCATCATTCCTTAATTCCTTGTATTAAGGAGAATCAATCCGATAATTATTGAATACATCATCCAATTTCTTTGAGCTATTTTCTTTGCTAAACCACATATGTATGGATAGACATTCTCATTGTAGATTTTGATTACATTATTTTTCAATCGTTATGGTACTTCTGGACCACAAACTAATTTCACATGTTTAGCATGAAGCTCATTTACATCATTATCATTATTCTCATATGCTCAAACTTCAGGTTGAGACAATAACAATTTCAAATAAACTCTATAGGAGTTTTGATGTTCCATTTTAGAACTAATCACGATATCTTTCAATCGTATTGTAGAGGTTTATATATTTCATCAAGAGTTTTCAATAGCTCAATTGATTAACCATTAACAATTGATGATCATTTATAAGAGGCTGTAAAATATATTTCTCCTTTTAAACATTTATCAAAGTATAACAATATAATTAATTATGTGCATGCGCATGATATGTAACTAAATCTAAACAACAATAAAACAATGCAATAATGTATAATGTATATATAATAACACTAAGATGCACATGATAAACTTATTAACTAAAATGCACATGATGATGACTCAAAATGCAAATTGTACAGTTTCTTTTCCAATAATCATAATCTGAATTGACTTCAGGTCAATGAATGGACTTCGAGTCCATGAGCTCATTCATAATCATAGATTATATGTCGACAATTAAAATGGACTTAAATATAAGATCCCCATTTTCTAGTCCATTAATTTTCGCGCGCAAATGCATATCGGTTCCTTAAACATATCGATATAATTTCAACATCTCGTGATATTGTCAGTACTGAATCAGTGGTATCTGAATATATTTGGTACCATTCCTTTTTTTATATAGGCCATCTATTATCATTCAGATATCTATGTCACTTCCGGGACATCCAAATTTCTTTACTCCATAGGAGTACCAACTGCTCATGCTTGCCGTTTTCTTATTACTTGAAATATGTGAACCGATATGACTCTCACACTACATTCCACGTGTGGCTATTGTTCAATTTGGCAAGAATCAAATTTTCATTACATATATTTTCTATGACTAATTTATAGCTCGCTATACCACATATAGGGCTAATTTGTCTATAATTAAATCATAGATTTCAATGTATGAACATATTTTGATAAGGTGATGAAAGCGGTATCATAATACATCTTCATTACCAAATGAATACCATCATTTGTAATTCCATGAACCTCTATTTGATGTATTTCTTTGTTGAAAACAAACTGCTGAACTTCAGGTTCAGTTGGGGATAATATACTTGTTTGTTTTTCCAGCTTTTCCTTATCATTCTCCCCCTAAAGGTGGTAAAAACAATAACCAATGTATAGTCTACAATTATATCATAACCACCTTAGACTTTAATTTCTCATCTTATCAATGAGATTTTATATGGGCATTTTGTTGTACAATCTATATATATACATAAAAGAGAGTTTTTTCGAGCGATTCTAGAGCGTCCACATCATCAAAAATTAATTTAGGAAAGTTTCATAAATAATATTTTCCACATAAAAAATAAAGTGGAGAATCTTTTAATTATTATAATATCTATATTTCCTATTTTATATTCATGAGAAGTTTCTAATTTTTATATAAAAACTTTGACATTTCATTTGGCAAAAAAATGTCGTTATAAAAATTATGAAGATACTATAATCAGATTCGTGGTAAAAAATGCTTTCATTAGAGTATAGATTTCATATGATTTGCACATATTAACGATGGTGTACTTCTTAGTATGTTATATGTCCCACATTGAAAAATAATGTTAGTGTGGTGATTATAATACGTATAAATTATAGAATTGTCCCATATCGAAAGATTAACATAAGGTGGGTGATCCTATGATTATAAATAGGAGTCATCATTGGAACCTATATACCAACCAAAAACCTTTTGAGTCTCTTAAGAATTATTTTGGAGAGCTCTTAAGGGTGTGTTTGGATTGAGGGATTTGGAGGGAAAGGGAAGGGAGGGAATTGGAAGGATGAGAAATCCATTGTTTGGTTACCAAAATGAAGGTAGAAGGATTTGGAGGGAAGGGAAAATAGATCCCTCCATTTCCCTCCTACAAGACAAATTATTTCCCCATCAATATAGGCAAGATTTGGAGGGAAAACCACTACCTCTTCCATTCTCCCTCCCCTCCCCTTCTCTTCCTTTCCCTTCCCTCCTTCCCCCTCCCCTCCCTTTCCCTCATTTTTTCCTATCCAAACACACCCTAAGAGTTTATATCATTATATTCACAGTATGATATATATATTTTCTATATTATGTATTATATTCAAGTGATGTTTATAATCTTTATATAAAAACTTATACATCTCATTTGCCAAAAAAGTATTATAAAAAAATTATGAAAATTATATTATAATAGATTCTTGGTAAAAGAAATGCTAGCATTAGAATATAGTACAGAGTATCATATTATTTGCATATATTTTTAATTATGATAAAAAATTAAAAACAAACGTACGAATATTAATAAATAGTACTACCTCCATTCAAAACCAAATACAACATTTTCATTTACACACTTGCCAAGACACAAATTACAACGTAAATATCTTTAAGTTTACAATATAAAAGATTTAAAAATTTGATATTCTCATTGAACTTTATAGGTGAATCAAATAAGATCTCACGTGATCATATTTTGTCTTACATATTGCAAGGAATCGTAAAGATTATATTCGTTCCTGAATAGTGTAAAAAAAGGAATGTTGTATTTGGTCTTGAATCGAGGGAGTATAGTGTTTGCTCATTATTATTAACCCGGGTTAGATGTCGAATTATGTGCGAAAAAGATGGTACATTTCTAAGTATGTTATTTGTCCCACATTGAAAAATATGTTGGTGTGGTGAATATATTACATATAAATAATAAAGTTGTCCCACATCAAAAGTTTAACATAAGGTGGTGATCATATGATTATAAATAGAATGCATTCATAGAACCTAAATACCAACCCAAAACCTTTCGAGTCTCTTAAACATTGTCTTGAAGATCTCTTAAGAGTTTATATAATTATCTCCACGGTATGATATATATATATTTTTTATTTTATGTCCAAGGGATGTTTATAATTTTATATAAAAACTTATACATCTCATTTAGCAAAAAAGTAACATATTTTTTTTTTGAAAAATTATATTATTAGATTCGTGGTAAATAAATGCTAGCATTAGAATATAATATCATATTATTTGCACATATTTTAATTATGATAAGAAGTTAAAAAAAAATGTACTATACGAATATTAATAAATAGTATAGTATTTGCTTATTATTATTAAACTGGGTTAGATGTCGAATTAGGTGCGAAAAAGACAGTGTATTTCTAAGTATATTGTTTGTCTCACATTGAAAAATAATGTAGGTGTGGTAAATATACTACATATAAATAGTTGAATTGTCCCACATTAGAAGATTATCATGAGGTGAGGTATCACATGATTATAAAGAGGAGTCATATTTGAAACTTAGGGGTATCAACCCAAAATCTTTTGAATCGCTTAAATATTATCTTAGAGAGTTCTTATAAGAGTTTGTATTAACGACAAACCTTTGTTACAGCAATAGAATACAAATATTAATCACGTAGATACTTATAAAAGAGATTATATATTACTATATTAGTGATATTATAATGTTTATTTTAAGACAATCGATAATATAATAACTTTATTTAAGACAAAATCATAATTAAAAAATAAAATGGGTGCTAAATATACGTAAATTGGTTACTAATGTGTCAGATATAATGATAATCTCTGCACTAAAATAAAAAATTTATGAATTATAATACAATCAAGTGTTGCATAAAAAGATCTTGAATTCACAAACAAATCAATAATGAGCTTTTTACTTTGATAAATAATAGAATTAAATCTTTTTAACTTTCAAATATAGGTAATTATTACGCCTCATTACATTTGAGTAACTAAAACACATCATAATTTTTAACCATTAATCAAAATCGCACAAGAAAAGGAAAATATTTTGCATTTGTTAATACATTTTATTGCTTCGTCAATTACATCTTAAAAGCCGTGTTAGGAAAAAAATGAAATTTAAATCATATCATTTGTACATATTTTAATTATGATAATAAATGGAAAAAAACGTACGAATATAAATAGATAGTATAGTATTTTCTCATTATTAAATCGGGTTGGATATCGAAATAGGTGCAAAAAACATGGTGTACTTTTTCGTATGTTATTTGTCCTACATTGAAAAATAATGTAGGTGTAGTAAATATACTACATATAAAAAGTTGAATTGTCCCACATCAGAAAATTATCATAAGGTGGGTGATCTTAAAAATTAATTTAGGAAAGTATCATAAATAATATTTTTTGATGTAAAAAATAAAGTGGAGAATATTTTAATTATTATAATATTTATGTCCTATATTATATTCAAGTGATGTTTCTAATTTTTATATAAAAACTTTTACATTTCATTTGGCAAAAAAATATCGTTAAGAAAATTATGAAAATAACATAATTTGATTCGTGGTAAAAATGATATCATTAGCAAAAAGATTTCATATAATTTATACATATATAAAATTGTGTACTTCTTAGTATGTTATATGTACCATATTGAAAAATAATGTAGGATTATATAAAAATAATAGAATTGTTCCACATCGAAAAATTAACATAAGATGTGGTAGTCTTATGATTATAAATATGAGACACCCTTGGAACTTAGGTACAACATCTTTTGTGTCTCTTAAATAAGTTGCTTTGACTTTTGATCATATCTAAATAAATGATTAGACATAAGATGTAAATATTAAGACCTTATAACCATTTTTTGTTACTAAGTTAATTACCCCGTTGCAACGCACGGGCATCCAAACTAGTAACAGAATATTTGAGGGAGTAACCTATTATGCAGTTGGATTTTAATGTGCTGAATCACAATGCCCAATTTAAGAGATCAATGATTTCATTAATATTAAAATGTGATATTTAATCACTAACAACTACTCCAGAATCAATATGTTCCAACAAGTCACACAATATAGTGTCAATCCATACATGAACATTTAAGTTCTTTTTATATATTGAGTAGTGTTTAGATCTCTAACATCATATAGTCAATCTCAGTGTAGTGTCTTGCCTTTAATAAAATCTCTACACGAGAGTATTTCAGCACTTATTTTTCCTTTATGATAAACTTCAGGTTTATCAATACGGGTATAATAGGAACCCGGATGGCCGTAATTGTCACATTTTAACCATTTCATGTCAACTTTCTTAATTTTCCCACAATCCATGACAATCTTTCATAAATAATGTGACATAGGACAACAAAATGTGTCTCATAAATCAATTCATGGACTATACAACCAGTTGTATATGTTGTACGGTGTAGAATCTGAGCTTTGTGATAAAGTATCCGAGCTTTATGTTAAAGAATATGAGCTTTATTAGAAAGTATTGAGTTTATCCATTTACACATTAAAAACATGAACTTTAAATTAGCTCAGAAAGAATACACATAAGCTCGAATTCTTATACTTGGTTGTACCATGCTTATGGTACAACTAGATGTATAATCCTATTTGTGCTCATAAATATAGGCAAGACTAATCAATATTTCTTTAGAAAACATTGGTCATTAATTAAAACTAATCACGATAGTGTTTTGACCGGAGCAATATAGCCATAAAAATATTGCCATAAACAATTCTTGCGTGCACTATATAAGATCACAAATACAAATTTTGTTTAATGCATAATACATAACATTAAACTAACCTTTAATACATTAAATTATATTTTAACGCATGACGTTGAGAATTGAGATGCACAATAGAAACAAATCATTTATCAGAACAAAATTATTATACACTAACATGCTACGTACCACTAATACTAATACAATAATTAAATTGTCTTTTATGAAACAATGTGTAGTATTAGTTAGAATCAAGCAAGTAGAAGTTTTAGGTAAGTAAACTTGCATGGCATTAGAATCAATTAAGATATTTGGTGGTTAACTTAGTACACAAACCAAACTGATGACAAGTCTGTTGAGGATTTGATTCAAAGTATAGATTTCCATGAACAAAACGTTTTGGGTATTAGATTGAAAATAAAATATATTTTTTTCTTTTAAGTAAATAAAACTTGCGAGTATTATATCATATATCCAAACCAATTATCGTTTAATATTTAATAGGCCTAATCCATGAATACAACAATTATAAAAAAAAATCTAAAAACAATATCACGCATAAAGTATATATCTTGCACAAATAACATTATACCTCCAGTGGTACAATAACATCATACAACCAAGTTATATCTTATCGAGCTTATGTGTAATTTTATTGAGCTTTCTTAAAGTTAATTTTTGTATGTTTAAGTGGGTGAATTCAGAAATTTTATGGTATAGCTCGACTTCTTTAAAACAAAACTCGAAAACTTTATTATATAGCTCGGATTTTAGAGTATACAACTGGGTACAACTGGTTGTAGGATCTATTAACTGTATATCTTGGCCTTACCTTATCATTAGAGTCGTAAGAGATGATCAAAGTGCCGCAAGTGATAATTTTAAGTTGTTTATAGTCAAAGTTTAAAACATATGCTATGAAGTATAAATTTACTGTACCTAAGTAAACCAACCCAATAAGGAGTAACAATTTCATATACTCGTATTTATATAGACCGTTAAGTATTGCTATGTGTATGTACTCACCAATGGGCATAAATAAGAAAATTAGGCGATATAGTATATAAGAAAAAATAAAATTTAATCAAGTTATGTGTCAATTAGTACTTATTTTACACTACATTGTCTGCACAATCATCATTAAAACAACAATTGAAATTGATAAAACGTAATATATGCACTACATGAAATTTGGAAATATGTAAGAATTGTAAACTTCTGGTCATAATTTCAACACTATGAACTTCGGGCCATAGTGTGTATATCAAAATTTCAATTCGTATATTATATTTTTTTCTTTCTCATATCGAATTTCCAGTGTCTATGAGCCACACACGACTTCTCATGAGATATTTTCTTTCAGTGAAAAATAATTTGGCTCAATCAAGGCTCACAACATTAGGCTTATCATAATGCCATGTTTTCGATCTCTGCTACATACAGAGTCTTAATGAGATGTCACATTCAATTCAAGGAATGGATCTTAAATTCCAAATTTCATTATATTGTTCAACTTCAGGTGAACATGAATAAATTCACAAATAAATTTGCCCTTCAAAAAGACCGCTTTAAACTCAATTACGGTTCCTAAATTCATAGATGTGAACTTCTGGCCATTATCATTTACATAAGGCTTTTGGCCACTTATTCTTATACAATATGAATATATTGTATTGATGAGACGGTGTTAAATTATTACACACCTTTAAAACTTTGAACTTCGGGTCAAAGTTATAATATGGAAATATCTACTAATCTTTATAAAATAAAACAAATCAGAACACAAGATAAATTAATAGCTACCGTATTTCCTTAAAAAAAATGTGAAACAAAATTTTAAAAAAATAAAATAAATGAACATAAATTATAATCTAATCAAGTGTGAACATAAATTAACGTGGCATGTTGTGGTGTATTGATTAGCATGTGTCAATGTAATATTTACTCCTTTGTATATGTCAAGGTTTTGATTAATACGTTCGTTTATTAAATTGGTGTTTCACGCGAGTAAGAGATTAGTAGCGCACCTGTTTATTGGAAATAAGCATTAGGGTTAGAGACTCGTGCTGATAACGTGTTGTGAAATAAAGAGGAGAGAATTGTAGAGAGAAGGTAGAGAATATGGGAGAAACAGAACTGTATCTTATTTCATTATGAGAGGGTATATATACACATACAATGAGGGCATAGTTTCCATAAGATAATATATTCTAGAAATATTCTAAGATATGGACATCCATATAATAATATTTCATAACAGGAGGGTACTTATACTGTTGTTTTTTCTACTGATGTTTTAATTTTGGAGGCTCCTTCACCATAATTACTTATGATCCTTCGGGAAGCCATTATTGGAGTCGTAACTCCCCAAGTAGTTTTTGGCTAGTTAGTTTTATTTTTAGGGCAGACCCCTCTATTGTACCAAATAGAAAAAACATCATGCTGCTAGGTTGGGCCAATCAGTCTATCTTGTGACGAGTCAAGTAATAACCATGTGGGTGGATAAGATAAAACAAATTGCAACTTCTTAAGTATTATACTTTTGTCTTATCTATCCGACATAAGTAATACTTGACATGTCGCAAGTTTGCGACGGATACGTCCGTCACAAATGCTGCATTTGTGAGGTTGGACATATTCACTTGCTAGGTTGTAAAAAGGAAACATTTAATCTTACACGTTCCGTGACATACATATTAATCAAAACACTAATTAACTACACCCGTTAATTACAAAACACACATACCAAATTTTGCTAACTGAAATATATTAATCAAACCCGCCTATCATATATGTCACTTATAAATTATAATCCAATTTAACAACCCCTTTTTTAACTTTCTATTAATAGTCTATTACTCTACTCCATATCATTTATAATACGAAAATGAGGCACGAGTTCATGGTCTAAATTTGCACTACAGGTTGAGGCTAAAGGTATCCGAGAAGCACTAGACGAGCTAGCGCTAATGGGATTCTTCATTTGTTTTTTTTTTTTTTTTATTTTATTTTATTTAGGAAACCCTAAGAGGGATTAAATATCATTATCACGATCAAAAGAGACAAGCTCGTCAATGTTTAGCGGAAGTACACTGACCCAGAAACCTCTACCAAGCGACCAAGGCCTTACATGAGCAAGTTCATGGGCCACCCTATTACTAGAACGAATTGCCCATAAATCTTGTTACAGAAGAACGGACGCCATATGACACAAGGGATCCTATTCGACATTGAAGCTAGTTTACCTCTCTCCTGAATTATGTCGCTGATCGCCTAGCGAAATGAGCCATGAAATTGTAAGTCGGGTTTCTGTCACAACTGCCAACAAAAAAAAAAACGCTTGAATAATCCGATTGGTGAGCTGGGCCATATACCTTGGCAACATGGCCCAAAAACACACAAAGAAAAACCCTCACGAAAACATGAACCCCTATAAAACCACACCCCACCACACCATTAATCAAACTTTCTCAAAACCCTAGTGCAAAACCGCAACTCCATTAACGAAGATGTCGACCTCAGAACTTGGTTGCACTTACGCCGCTCTCGCCCTTTACGATGACGGCATCGCCATTAACGTATTTCTTCTTCTTCTCTTACTCTTTGATTATTTTAAAGGTTTCTATAGCATATATTTATGTTATTGTGTTTTAATTAAAATATACCTCACATATATTCAATCTCGTATTACGGTGAATAATTGAATGTTATTTGAATTTGGGAATGTGATTTGCCTAATTGATTGAATAGGCTGAAAAGATTGGGTTACTGATGCAAGCTGCGAATATCAGCTTTGACTCATACTGGCCAAGCTTGTTCGCTAAGCTTCTTGAGAAGAAGGATATTGAGGATCTTATCTTGAATGCCGGTGCTGGCGGTGGTGCTGCACCTGTTGCTGCTGTTGGTGGTGGTGGTGGTGCTGCTCCGGCTGCTGAGGAAAAGAAGGAAGAGAAGAAGGTATTCATATTCTTCTTTTTCCTATGTTATTTATCGTATTAATTAATGTTCTGTAATTGGATCCTGACTTTAGAATCGGCCGTAGTTAGGTTTGTTTGAGTTTTCGATGAGCCACTCGCAAATTGATTCGTTGTTCCGTTTGCTTAATTCTATTACAGTATTTTGGTGATTGCCCCGTTATTCCAATTTTACGTGTAGCATATGACCCCGTTGCCTTTACTTTGTCTGTGCACTGTTCCCATGAGCATTGGTTGCCTCTGGTTTAGAATTGGTTCCTGAATTTAGAATCTGTCGTAGGTTTGTTTGTGTTCTCCATGAGGCGCTTGCAAATAGCTTCATTATGCCGTTTGCTTAATTCTATTACAGTATTTTGGTGATTGCCCCGTTATTCCTAATTTACGTGTAGTATATGACCCTGTTGCCTTTACTTTGTCTGTGGTTTGTTTGCGTTCTCCATGAGGCACTTGCAAATTGCTTCATTGTGCCGTTTGCTTAATTCTATTACAGTATTTCGGTGATTGCCCCGTTATTCCTTTTTAACGCGTAGCATATGACCCTGTTGCCTTTACTTTGTCTGTGCACTGTTCCCACGAGCATTGATTGCCTCTGGTTTTTCGTTCAAAACCAATATGTTTGCTTAATTCTATTACAGTATTTTGGTGATTGCCCCGTTCTTCCTATTTTACGTGTAGCATATGACCCCGTTGCCTTTACTTTGTCTGTGCACTGTTGCCATGAGCATTGATTGCTTCTGGTTTTTCGTTCAAAATCGACTAAATTGATTCAATGTGAATGTAATTGACAAAGAACTCTAGAACTCTATATGGTAAAGTTCAGTCGATGCAACGAACAGATCATATTTTCACTGTTCCCGTATTTCTGAAGGTTTTGGATGATGGTTTGCTCACCTGTGTTGTATCGAATTTGTCTGATTACAGGAGGAAGTCAAGGAAGAGAGTGATGATGAAATTGGATTCAGCTTATTCGATGATTAGACGGAGTATAATTGTTTTGTCCTCTCTTTTGTTAGTCAGTTAGTATGGTGACAGTAGCTACTATTTGTCCTCGAGAATTATATCCAGCTTTAAATTTTCTAATCCAGAAAACATCTACTGAGATTTTGCCTATGTTATGATTTCTTGGATTTACTACCAATGCTAAAGTATTTTGCTGATTTTATATCGAGATATCATGTTCATCTTTGTTGATTACTCTTCATATTATTTTGGGTTTTACTACTCACTCTGATTCGCTGCTTGGAGTGCTCCTCACGTATACCCTGAATCGGGTAAACCTGAGGGTCACTACCCTGAATCTGCTAAACCTTCCTAGGTTGTGATCCTGTTGTGAATTATGGATTTATGGTGGCGAAGCAGCTGCAGTAGGTACTTGTAAAATGCGCTGTGTCGGGTGGTGCCCGTTGATTTAACTGTTGCCTACTTTTTCTTCTGCGTGAGGACGAACTCCATTGGAGATGAGTGGAGAGTATAGACTCGAAAAACCACGGGATAATTTCCAGCTAGCTGAACAGTTGGAAATAAGGTAAAAATACAATTTTTTTTTTTTTTGGCAACGGTAAAAATAATTCTTATACAGATGGCAATGCACTTGTTTTAGTAAAACCGTAACCTAAAACGACAAAGTGAAAGTGACTGCATCGGGTAAACAAAGGGCGTCAGTTGGAAATAATTCTTATACAGATGGCAATACAATTTTTTTTTTTTTGGCAACGGTAAAAATAATTCTTATACGGACGGCAGAACACGAAGATCAACTACAGATAGAATCGAAATTTTAACTAAAACTTTCATCATCATCGCTCGAGGGACGAATATCCCTGTTATTGCCCCTTGATAGTTGATATTGACACTGCCAACAGCGATTTTACACGATAACTTGGACCATTTATTATTACTCCGAACTATGTTTCATACAGGCGGCAATAGGCATTTCCGCGCTCTGAATTACAACACTCGTTATTTTCGAGTACCTTGGTTTCGTTTTCATGCTGTTTACATCGGTCTAGCTAAACATTAACATACATTTCTAGTAGGTTTAGAGGGATTCGACTCATTCCAAGTATCATAACTTCATTAACTTGGAGCCACCTATTTGCGAATAGGTACTGTTGCTGCCACCATGACCGCCTCAAAAACGAGCTCCATAATTAGTCATGGACGATGATATTTTATACTAACTTGATATAAATAGCTTCAACTATCCCAGTTACGGAGTAGGAACATTCTCCTTCGCAAGGGGTGCGATTTCCTCGCCTTCAACTCCAGGTTCACTACCTGCAACTTCTAGGCTTAGGAGTGCTTCTTCCCACTTTTTCGCTGGCCCCTGTAAATTCATGATTTCAGTTACGTAACCATTGTCTTGGTTTTTGACTGTAACGGAGTTTATAGTTATAGCCTCAAACGGGTAAGTTCTACTCACCTTCCATGAAAGGTCTTGAGACATGCAGTTCCTGATCATTTCTTCCATGGCCGGAGTACCGTAGGCTCCAAGTGCTCTTATCACCGTCTTTGCTAATGCTTCAACATCCGCAGGATCAATTACATCACACTGCATAGAACAAGTTGTGAAATTTAACAATTTTTTTTTTTTTTTTGGGTGTTGACAGGAGTATCCCCTACCGACAGCTGGGGCAATCTCCTTCGGGGTACTGAAGGCAATTTAACGGGTTGACCGCTCCCAAGTTTAACATTTGTATACTACATTAACAATGTAATCTGTGGCGTAGTGCCTTGAAGGCTTTTGACTACGATGAGCCTTTGGTTCGATAGGAAACGGAACATGTCTCCGAAAAAAATGCTGGTATCCTAAAATGAGAATATGGTACTGCATTAGAAGAAGGAAAGGGTAATAATATTTACTTCAACATTGAAAGCTCCCATCTGAAACCCGGTATAACCTTCTTTCACTGTATCAACCAGCCCTCCTGTTGATGCAACAATCGGTACCTGCACAATAAAATTACCGTTTCTAGACGGTTAGTCCTCTTGGAACAATGTAAATTAGGAAGAACACAATAAAGTCGTGTTGAAGTGGAATACCGTTCCATATCTCATGGCGTGAAGTTGAATGAGACCACAAGGCTCAAATCTACTCGGAATCAGCATAAAGTCAGCTCCAGCTATTATCATATGGGCTAGAGGGACGTTGAATTTCGCTATGCCTATAGCCTTGCCTGGATATTTCAACTCCAGTTGCGTAAGCTGTTTCTCCATCGCCTTTTTCCCAGTTCCCTACAGTAAAAACATTACAAGCTCAGAACTTTATGACTCCCAATTAAGCTTCTGCATAAAAACTTATATGAGACGGTTTCACATATGAGCCACATTAAAGTGCCACTTTTGTCTCGATTGAGGGAACTAACGAGTTAGGACTTACTAAAACAACTATCTGGACATTCTCATCGGCCAACTGAGAGATGGCCGCATCAAGAATATCTGAACCCTTTTGCTCTTCAAGCCTACCAATGAAGCCTATCACAGGAATATCCTTATCTATCGGGAACCCAACTTCCGCTTGGAGGGCTTCTTTTATGAGGGGTTTTGCATCCATCACCTGAAAAATAGATTAAATTAGAAAACAATGGCTTGAACTGTCGAGTAAATTTTATCGCGAAATGGTAAAAAGTTTCATACAGTTGATATATCATATTTAACGGTTGTGTATTTGTCCGTCATTGGGTTCCATTCTTGAACATCCATGCCATTTACAATGCCAGTAATGCCGGTTTTGCGAAGGACATTGTCTAGTTCCACTCCCTTCTCTACACCAGAAACAAGTTCTTTCGAATAGTAAGGGCTAACAGTGAAAACTCGATCTGATTCCAAAATTGCCGCTTTCATCCAGTTTATTTTCCTTCCCTTGACCGGCTTCTCATACCTGAAATACAAGACATGAGTTACATAAAACAGGCTAGGCCTTTTTTAACTCCCTAAATTCTACTTGTACAATAGCATACCCATCAATGAAGTCGAAGGAGCTCCGAAATTGGTCCGGAAGATTGAGAAGAGGGAAGTCAGCAAATGGAAACCTGCCTTGGTATGCTATGTTGTGAATGCAGAAGGCAACCTAACAAAAGTTGAACAATATTCAGGACCATGACAGATGACAGAATTAGCTGCATTTTTAATTTTTATTTCAGGGGTGACGGACAAACTCCGCCTGTGAGTGTTTTCGGGCATTCACTGCCGGTCCCAAGCCCGGAAAAGGAGGAGGGTTGGGGTAGGTCTGTGGCAGCCAGCAAAAAAACTTGGTCACATTTTATGGACATAAATCGGAATTTGCGGTTCTAAAGGATGATTCATGTCAGCCGACCCCAAATCATTTTGGGATTAAGGCTCTGATGTTGTTGTTGGTGGTGGTGGTGGTGACGGACAAAAAAAAGACGATAATGTAAGACCAACCCAGCTAACTTAAAAACCTTATAAATATACCCATTAACCCACTCCCGCCATTACCGACTCAGTTCCGTAGATTATGGTTTCTGTTTTAGAGACCTAACAGTTGTGAAAACGTACTTTAGCGCTCTGATATATGCCGCGAGACTTGTATATACTCTTCATATAACAAGGAATTAAGGCAGTATGCCAGTCATTGCAAATGAAGACAACATCTTCACCTGCAAAAGTAGGAAAATCGATTATGTCTTGTATATAATCTTGCAGAAACTCCCGAACAAGATTTTGAACACAGAACCTACCATATACACCAGAGTAATACGGATTGCTGTTAAGAGCAAGAACTCTAGGCGCTTCCAGAGCCGCCTAAAACCAGAAAAGATAATCAATCCCTTTCTGAAGAAAAATACAATTAGATACGCAAGCATTGCAAAATTGTCACGAAAAGTCACCTGGCATAGAAGGCTGTAGCGGAGTTCATTATCCTCGTAATCTTCACCAGCAATAGGACCATATACTTTTGCTCCTGTTTTCCCCCAAACCTAATATTCAAGTATAAGAGAATCATCAATCGCCTATAAAAAAACTCGCCATGTATATACTTCAGTTCAAAACAGAAAACCAAAGTGAAAACATAGGACCAACCTTCTCCAGAAATATTGGGTGGTCAACAAAGACACGGTCTACTCCACGCTTGTAGCAATGAAAGAACCGGACCTCTTCTGTTCTATCGCCAACTTTCACCTACAGATGATAGATAGTGAATGAGAACCCAAAAGGGAAGTAGAACTGTACAAATTCTGAGTGGACTGTGAAGGAGAAACCAACTGAATTCTTAGGAATGATAGAAACATACTTCAACTGTAACACTTGTATCCCAAGCATCTTTGTATTGGTCATACCGTGGAGCAATTGTCATAACTCGATGTCCATTTGCCTAACAATAAACAACAACGCCTTAGTCCTACAGAATTCAGGGTCTGCTAACACGAAAAATTTAGAGTAATTGTCATGGTGGGAAAAGTTTACGGAGCTAATGATAAGCCTGTTTGGTAATGCTATGAATGTTATGTGTACTGCATGACCTCAGACAATTACGACATGATAAAAAGGTCATTCGGATTGAGTCTGGGTATGGTCATTTCAGATGTCTTATACACTTCGAGTTTGTTAATTTTGGGATTTGTGCTTCTTCCACTTGTGCCTTTAACGGATCATTTTGGATACAGGTCACTTTGGGTCAAGTTACTGTCGACTCAGTGGTTATAGATCTGGTCAATCGGATTAATTAAGGCCATTCTAGGTTCTGTCAACAACGATTTTCGTTAACTATCTACAATAGATGGGTAGCAGTACAAACAAATTGAAGTTGAAACCATAACATCGATTTTCGTTTACTTCTTAGATAATCCTATGTCTAATTCCAAAGGTCCATTTCAAGACTAGCAAAGTCGGGACAAGTCATATACGGGTTATCCTATTCAGGTCTACATCAAGTCTCATACTCCGAAAACAGGCTACTCATGTGGGGTCAAGTGGTCAACTCACTATCACCAAGTGTAATCAACATACAAAAATCATTCAAAGAAGGAAAGACCTTACCGCCATAGCCGGTGGCAAACCGCCAAGAACATCACCAAGACCACCGGTTTTACTCCAAGGAGCGACCTCAGTACCGACAAAAATCAACCCCATACCACTACCACACACAATAACTCCCCATGACTGTCCATTTTGCTTCTTTTGTGCATGTCTTCTACCTTGTCTCGAATTCATCTTAGTAATAACACCATTTCTAGACAATTTATCAGCATTGTTCAAAGGCCTTAATCCTACATAACTCACTGACTGACTTCTTAAACAATTATCAGCAGGAGCAGCATCATAGCATGTTGTTGAGCCTCTCAACGCGTAATTTGAAGCCGTTAAAGCCGCCATCTAATCACTTAATTTTCTGAAATGATCATATACATGAGAATAAGCTCAACAATATTATAATTACCATAATTCTACAACCATTCTCCTCTAATTTCCATTTTCTGGTTTAATTACAGTGAATTCACACAATTCAATTGTTTGGTACTCCCTCTATCCGAGTAAATACTTATTCAAGGAAATGTAAACTAGAACTACCGACCGGAACGGAGAGACCAGTGGTGGAGCTAGGGGGTTAGCAGAGGAGGCGGTCGCCCCCTCTGACGGATGAAATTTTCGAGGTTTTTAGTTAAATTTTTCAAATTTTTTTCAAATGTACCTTAGATCATTACTTGTTCGTCCCCTAAAATTTTCCGCCCCCTAAATTTGAATCCTGGCTCCGCCACTTGGAAAGACTAAATAACTAACTAATTACAGAGAAATTGGGACAAAATGAAAGAAAATCCATGTTATTGAGTTTTTTTAATCAAAATTCCATCAAAAAATGTCAAAAAGACAAATTTGATACTGACGGGATTTGAACCGGGTCGTCATAATTCCACCATTTTGGGGGTGAAGGAAACTATTGTTTTGTTTAACAATCACTTTTCTCCCTATTTCTAACAAAATTCAAGTAATTATGCTAACTAAACAAGTAACATTAGCTCAATTTCTACCACATTCTTAACTTTCCAACCTATCCAATACTACCTCCGTCCTGATCAATAGTTTACCTTTGTTAAAAATCCTCCTAACCGAAAACACAATAGATAACTATTGATCAGGACGGAGTTAAATAACTACTCCCTTTGTCCCAATCATTTGTTTGCGTGTGAGGGTAGTTTAATTAAAGGCAAACAAATAATTGGGAGTAGAAATTAACATTCATAATTCATTTTACAAAAAACATTTAGCTAAATAAAGAAAAAACATGAAAATTGAACAAGTTAACACTTACAAGAAAGAAGGCTAAGCTTGAAAATTGAAAATGGTGATCAAAATTTACTGAAAATGGAGTGTATTTGTAATGGTGCATGGACATGGTACGTGAAGAGCTAAAAAAACAAGGCCCAAAAAACACGTGGGCTTTGTGGTTTGGTGTTTAGTACAGTACTAGTTGTTTGTATGGGGGCCCACTTGTTGAGAAATAACCACCGTTGGTTTTTTTTCTTTCTTTCTTTTTTTTTTTTTTTTTTGATGAGTGGTTTAAATTCCCAAGAAACTAAGTAGTGGGTCATTTCTGAATTTCCTGCACATGAAATAAATCATGCCAATTTGCGTTGATAAGTGTATTATGATCCGTTATGGTTGAGACATTTTTTCAACAATTTGTGTTTCTCATTTTTTGTGGTTTGGTTTTCCCCGTGGATTTGCCTGCCTTGGTTTATTCGAGTCAATCATTGTGTCCAGAAACACAAATTCTTATCAAGACGGATAAATTTTAAAAGTTAAACGAGTTAAATACATACCAAATTATATGGAGTTGCCTAAAAATAGCAAAAGTTTTGTCTTTATTACTATCATGTGGTAGTATCTACAGTAACTCATTTTAAGATTTAAGACAAATATTCCGTAATAAGCAAGACCTACTTGTCCAAAAAGGGTTCAATCAGTTGTATATAGGATAGATGGTTACCATTGACTCAGTCACTCAGGCGATTAGCTCAAGTTGGGTATACTACTTGCTAAATGAACTTTTAATACGAAATGTTACTCATATAGTATAAGAACAAAAATCTTGTATGAGACGGTTTTCCTAGTTAAACCTAGAGCTGGCCAACAGCACGGGCCAGCCCAGCCCGGTCAGGGCACAGCCCGCCACAGCCCGCTTGACCCGCCCCTGACTAGCTCGACCCACCCCCCTGACCTGGCCCGGGTTCCATTTTCCCAGCCCGGCCCGCCTTGGCCCGTCTATTTTAGGAAAAAAAAATTAGGTTAGGCCCGCTAGCCCAGCCTAGCCCGCCTCCGGCCTAGGCTCGGGTCAAGCATGTCCCAGCCCGGCCAAGATCGCCCCTCTACCTGGCCTGGCCCGGGTCTGACCAGAAGAGCCCGGCCTGCCCCCTGGCCAGCTCGACCTGGCCCTAGCCCGGCCCGAGTACAGGTCTAATTAAACCAATACAAAAGCTTATGTCCTCATTTTAAGTTGATTTAAGGTTAATAATTTAGTTTTACGTATTCTATTAAATTACGTTATAAAAGTTTTGTGATAGGTAACCAAAATAGGAAATGAAGATTCACCCGAAAACATTAAAACCTAACATCAAGACTGATATCAACTAGATTTCAATGTAGGATCTCAAATATGTGAAATTCGCCCAAAAAAGTGAGTCTCCCTTAAAATAGCTATGTCCATCTTTCACATATAACAGCTCAATACTACTCGTTATAGATAGATGGCCAAGATGGGATAAGTGTTTGCAATTTCCTAGGCCCTAGCCAAGGCGTGAAATTCTGTTTTCTATCTCATCATGCTGTTATCCGTCTTAAACAAAAAACTATGGGAAATAAGTCCGGATTTATTTGAAAAACAAAAAGGCTGGAATTTTGATGCTGAAAACCAAAAAAATGGAGATGCGGGGTATCGATCCCCGTACCTCTCGCATGCTAAGCGAGCGCTCTACCATCTGAGCTACATCCCCATGTCTGTTATACTGGGTATACTGTTCATATTATAACTTTGTAGAGCGAAACTATTTTATTCAGTAATAAGAATTTATAAATGAACATTTCATGATTGCCATATTATATCGTTTAATTACAAAGAAAAAATAAAATTCGGGTTGGTTGCGACCGTCACATTTCATGAATCACGATTAGAAAAATTAGTTTGACAATCCACAATCGACCATGAATCGGTTCAGAAAAGCCAAACCCGTTCTTGACTTGGTTGCTTGGCACTCTTACCGGTCTACTCACAACAAATTAACGATGGGTCACCAAGTAACAGTGTAAGACTACTTGTTTGGTTAGCCTTGTACATAACGGACTATTTGGGGGCAAACGAGTAATTTACAGTGAAATGTAAAACACCCGTTGAGACAACCACACACACAGCGGTTGAAAGGAAGGCAAAGTCACCCAACTCGAAAAGTGGTCATCAAAGTTGCAACTCAAAGCCAAGGCTCATTCGTTTAAGAATGCATCTTCACAACAATTTGGCTAAATATGACATAAAATCAAAAACATTGCCATATGAGACTCATCAAAATTCAAAACTGCCTACCCATCTGCAATAGGTGGGTAGCATTACATTCAAACGAAAATCATGAGTTTCATAGACGCATCAAAACCGCCTTGCTTGATCAGGTGATGATATAATAGTAAAATGCTACGAACTCCATAATCCCACAGAATCATACCAAGTGCATCGCCAAAAAACTTCTTGAATAGCCAACCTGTTAACTACAGTCAAAATTAACACCTCATACGACACGATTTTCAAATCTAATAATCCAATAGGCATTCAAAAGTATTTAACATCATGAATTCATGCTTCGCCAAACACTCGGGGGATATCAGCTACAGGCTACAGCTACTGCTTGAGGATTATCACATTTCGATATCTATAAGAAACGTATCAGATGGCTTCACATACCGTCCTAAATAAAGCAAGATGTAAAAGAACTTAACATGTTAACTTCCACACTTTCAACATATCGTGATATACATACACTCTACAAGAAAGGAGACACGTCTCGAAAACACAGTTTGCAGCAACAGCCCATGTAGGAATCGAACCCACTTCTTTTGTGCAATTACACAACGCTCTTCCAAATGAGCTAATAGGCTCAGACAAAGTTGAACCAAAGCTCAATTATATGCATGAAGAGCTTTCTACTTTGAAAATTTTAAAAAGTTAGCCAAAGAGAGCACACGCTTTCAGCCTAGCCTTGATAGAAGCTACCTCTCCCGTTTTTTTGTCGTCCCATTTGCTTTTAACATGGTCTCCATGATGATACCTCAATCACATTTTTCGACATGTAAACTTAACTTTTCTAATTACTTGAAAAATAATACAGTATATTTTTTGATAATAAATATACATATACATTTTTCAACTAATTTACGGTCAAGTTTGCTAATTTTGACCCTAAATATGGAAGATATAAAAACGGGGGAAAGTTCATCTCACGACTCTCGAACTCGTTGCTAATATGTAAACTTGCAGTCACGCAAATTAAACAGTCCTGCAGACTCCTACGGGCTACGCCACCCTCACCTCTATTTTCCATAACCCAACTAAACTATTCTAATTGAGTAACTCAAGAATTAAAATATAGATATAACTGGAAGACTGAATAAAAAGGGCCCGATGGAAACTCGCAAATACTCCCCAGATAGACATCGCTTCAAAATAACAAAAGTGAGCCTAACCCATTAACCCACATAATTGAATGACAAAGAAATAAGAATTTGGGTTGGTTTTGTAAGATCCTCGCATACAAGACTTGCTGCTTCAAAATTGTTAATCAAAAACGAGAAACAACCATTCCTCTCGCGCGCGCGCGCGCACACACACAAAAACCTTAGATATGCAGTATATGGAAGAGAAGATTACAACAGCATAATCACCAATGTTGCTCGTTATTTTTTTTGCAGTTGCGGTTAAAAATATCAGTACACATGCAAAAAACAGAAATTAACCAGTCAGATATGGCCATCATAAACTACAAGAGAAGTTTACATAAAGGGCAATGCCAAAAGAGCTCTCTCAAAGATGATGACAAACTCTCATTTCTTCTTTGTTTTAGCAGCAGCATCAACTCCTGAAGCAAGTGCTGCCTTTTTAGCAGTCTTCTCCTGTAGGGCCTTTGCATCCCTGACACCGTAAGTTTAAACTAGTGAGTGTTTCGGCAAGAGATAATTAAGAAGTTCTTAATACTACAACCTTAAGTTGACATTAGAAAAAATAATGTATACCTTTCACGACGCTGCTCAGGGGTCAAACCATCCTCTTTCTTAGGTCCTTTCTTACCAGTACGAGCCTGAGCTCTCTGGCGATCAATTTCACGCTGGTTGCCACGTGATATCCCGTTAAGGCATGCAACAGTTAACAGCAAAAAAAAAAAAAACAGATATTTTTTTGCATGCATGTACCATTTAAAGCCTTCATATCAATCAACTCAACATCTTATCCTCTCCAAATAACAGTCGCATAACCTACCCGTGACTTTTTTGGAAATATGAAACAACTAACAAATTTAAGAACATCAAAACCAGAACCTAAGTTGACCAATCAAATAGAGTATTACAATGCAACATCACGTTATTATGACCTATATTAGTTACCTACGTATGACATGATTATTATGATACAAAAGCATAAATCAACAACAATACAAGTACTACAATGCAGCATCACGATATATAGAACATGGTCAAAGTCAGGGTAATGGACTAGATATACAGAGATTAAAACAAAAGAGTCGAATTGATGAGTGTCGTGGAAGATTAGGTGCAATAGACTACCCTCCACTACTCCTAAGTCACCACCACTTCTCTCCTCAGTTCAAGTGGATCAACGGATTTGCTCAACACGTAGGGAATTGTAAATAGATTTGAACGCATTGTATTGTGACTCCTGTGTAAAATGTATGTTTCACACGCTCTAGTGAGAGCGTATCGTGCATCAAATATTCAAATGCAACATAATACTACCTTCAACCAGTACCAATATCAATGCACCACCTTATTAGTTACTAGTTATTCCTTTAACCTAAAATTTTCTTGTCTATTAATTTAATCTCGTGACTATTCACTTTGTTTTATCCGTGTGATGATTAATGTTAGCCAATCCCAAATCATTATCTACTGAGGTGTCGAGTCTTTTTGCCTTAGTTTTAATCCCGTCCAATGTCCTAGATCTAACCAAATACGGAACAATTATACTCCTAATATAATTAACTAATACAGATACCTAAAACCCCAAATCAAATCAACACTGTCAAAATTAGGGTTTCCACAACAAAAGTCGAAAATCCAAATCAAATCACAAAAAAGCAACAATCTTTAAATAAATAACAAGCCCATCAATACAACAAGACGATAATTTAGCGATAAAATTGACGAATTTCAATCAAATGAGAAAAATATAAAATTAAGACAATTAGGAAAAAGGATATGAGACATTATTTTATCAATTAAAATAAGCCGTATATCAATAAAGAAGCCTGCAAAATCCAGAATTAAACCAATTACATCAGAAATTAACAATGGCGAAAGACAAAATTAATGTGTAAGGCGGTTTTACACAAAGTTGAGGTAGCTAAAACGGATCTAAACATAACAAATTAGCAGGTAAACGGAGGTATTAAAAGAACCCGTTTTACGATAAATTTGTGTAAAACCGTCTTACAAAATAAAGTATGATAGAAAGGAAGAAGATGAAGAAAGAAAGAGTTTTATTTACCTGATCGGCGCTTTGTTCAGTTTTGGGAGGAGAGAGAAAGATGGTGATTTATGAGTTTATATAGGGCTGTCTACCGCGGTAAAAAAATTAGACTGGGGTAAGTTTTTTTTGACGTGGAACGATCTAGACTGTTGGAAATATGGAAATTTAAAATTGGTAAAAAAAAAAAATTAAAGAGGGCCCTACCGGATTCGAACCGGTGACCTCTTGATCTGCAGTCAAATGCTCTACCACTGAGCTAAGGACCCACTTGCTTTCTTATACACGTGCTAGCGTGCTACATCTTTTGCTATTAAATTTTTTGTATTCTTTCAACTTTTTTTTTTTAAGTAAAAGATTTACAAAAAGTTCGACAATACCATATTGGCAATTATATCAGGCGATCGTCTCATTATAGACGGACACTATCCATCTATAGCTATAGATGGATAGTATTTTTCTTACAAATGAAAATGGGTAGTGTAAGTAGGTGGAAAATACTATCCGTCTATAGCTATAAACGAACGTAATTTATTTCCGCAGTACGTATTTTACTCATTACAATACATTTTAGCCAAATATTTCCATTTACATACCATTTGATTAAAACATCTCAAAAACCGATTCTCTCAAACCCTAACTATACAACAACTTCAATTATTCAAATTTCTTAGGCCCTGTTCTTTTGGACTGAAACTAATCTGATCTGAACTGAACTGAAATTATAGGATCTTAACTGAACTGAACTTATAGGATCAAAACTGAACTGAACTTATAGAATTTGAACGAATCAACTTAGGATCTCGAATCGAATCGAATCGAACTTATAGGATCTCAAGTGAACTTAAATTAAGTGAGGTATAGGATCTCGAATCGAACTTATAGGATCGAATCGAATCGAATCAACTTGTAGGATCGAATCGAATTTATAAGATCTCGAATCGAATCGAACTTATAGGATTCGAACCGAATCGAACTTATAGGATCTCGAATCGAATCGAACTTATAGGATCTCGAATCGAATCGAACTTATAGGATCTGAAGTAAACTTAAATTAAGTGATTTTAAGTCCAAAAGAACAGGGTCTTGATCATAGATGTTAATTTGAAACTAGAACATGTATTTGATTAGTTAACAACAAATTATTGATTAAATTTTGTATTATGTTATGTTTTCATAGATTGCTTTTCTTTGTTCAGACTTTTAAACCTAATTACTTTTATTGCTAACATTCCCAGTCAGAAAATACACAAATTTATTCGATTATTGATGATATTATGAGTGTATAACATGTATTTAATTTGGTAATTGCAAACTTATCAATCAGATTAATGTTCTCTCATTCGGTAATTGCAAACTTATCCATTCTCCGGCGGACAATATCATATCATATCATATTAGCTTCCATGTTCTCCGAGTTTTAATTAATTTATGAAACTATCACCCAATATGATTTCTTCATGTACGTATTTGATTGTCCAAGTTGATTGATGGGTGCAATTATACACATACGACTTTGCTATTCTGATTGCCCAAGTTGGGTAAATAGTCAGCTATGAATTTTAGCGGATAATATTCGGTCTTAGAAGTTGCAAGTGTACGTCGTTCTTGGATGATGATTTATTTTGCAGTTGTATCGGAAATGTAAAAGCTTGCAACCCCAAAACACCAATGTTGTTGACATTGTGATCATACAAATGAAGTTAAACAATGTTGATGGCGGTCGTCGGTGGGAGGATGGGTAGGCGGCGTATGGCAGAGGTGATACGAGAGAAAGGTTGTTGGTTAGGTTAAATTGAGAGAAAAAGGATGTGAGAGATGGATGTGTGGGGAAATGAGAAGGGTAAAATGGTCAAAAGTGTACTGCGATGAGTAAAATGTGTACTGCGAAAATCAACACCCTAAACGAATAGTGTACGTCTACAATGAAAATTTGTGTATATTAGGATAAGCATATCAAGTACTTCGTATCAGACTATCAACCCAAACCATCGTTTAGTCTAGAGATACCTAGTGCGTTATTCGGTTTAGCAAAAATTTGGCCCGAACTAAACCGATCATTTCGGCTTCAAGTCATTTTCAGGTGCGATATATTTAAGTTAATAGGATAACGGTCAGTCTGCGATGATATACATTCGAGTCAGGTTAAACAATACAGGTTTAGATTCGAGTCCTTAATTTGGGTGCGTGTCTGGTTCAGCTCGGGCCATTTGGGTCGAGTCAATTTTGCTAGGTCTAATCATATCCCAACCCTAAACAAACCGTGAGCAGGGAGATCCGATTGGCTAGACCAATTTTATTTTATATTTTAATTTTTTTTTTGTCGGGGCATGGTGGATCGAGTTGGTAAAGTTACGCTCGGAACTGGTCTTTATACGGTGTCAGGCCGAATCACGTGGCTTTTAAAAGCCGACCCATAAGTCATAATCCAAGTCAAGTATTGTTCACAAATTTTCAAAAACAGCTCTCACTAATATTAACAGAGACCGACTCTCTTAGGAAAATTCCAACAAATTTGTGGGTGAGTTGGATCACTTCATCACTTTTATTAACAGCTCTCACTAATATTAACAGCTCATTCATGTACAAGTTTTACTCATTCATGTACGTAAATGACAATAATACCCCTTTTATTTTAATAATTTTATCTTAATACCCTTTTCAATCTCTCTCATCTTTTACTCTTGACTGCTAATTACAACCATCCAACTTCATTAACGCAACCATTCCGCACCCTCCATCTTGTTACCAAGAGTCTCGAAATAAATGTGAGTCCATGCTTCATTAACCCAACGAATTTACGGCTTAATTTGGAGCAACAATGCAATACCATCTTCAATAATATAGCCACAGATCTCAAATTTAGAGGAATTTACACAAAAACTGGGAACAATTCACCCGTTTTATGCAAACCCGTATCGTCTATTCTGTCCAAAAAGCAGCTTGCTTCACTTTCAATGGCTTCCGAAAGCGTTGTAGTGGGAATGAGTCAAGTGGTGGACTCACTTACAAGGATGCTGGGGTTGATATTGATGCCCGCTCCGAACTTGTTCGTCGCATTGCCAAAATGGCTCCTGGTATTGGTGGCTTTGGGGGACTTTTTCCTCTAGGTAATTTCTTTCATTTTCTAATTGTATTTCTTTTAATTTGATGTCTTTTAATGCTGTTCTCACTTTGTCCCATTTTTCTGTAATATACAATGGATATAGAGTAACTTTTATTTGCTGAAAAGAAGAAACGCCAACATAGATGCATAAGTAACGTGATATGAAGCTCGGAGTCTGAAGATAAATGTCAAGAAAAAGGCTGCTCCTAATTTGAATAGACAGCCATGTTGGTAAATTTGGTATAGGGTAACAGTGATAATGATCATAAACTTGGATATCAATCGAATCACGAAGAGCACGCTTTCCTTAAGAGTATTTCGACCCTATTTCATGCCTTGGGTTACACGAAATCCCTTGTAGGATAAGACGGTTGAGGCCCTCTTCATCTAGGCAAAGATAAAGAGATTACTTAATGAAGTTTTATTAATTCGCTTTGCATTACCAAATCTGAAATTTTTCTTCAAGTTAGAATGAACAACTAACTTCCTCCTTATTTATACATGGCATACATGTAATAATAAGTTTGTTAAAATAGGATAAACATGTTTGTATGTTACGTTTCACACAAACAAACACAAATAAAACTACCAACACACATGCAAAGAACACGTGTGAATAAAGGATGCAACTATCCCGATATATCCATTTAACCCATGAACTCGATATACGATTATATGAGCATACACTCCGTATTCTCCTACTCACATTATATCGATTCCGAGTTCAAACCGATTTTGACTTGAAAACCCGAATACACTTAAATGACTTGTGATCAAAATCACCAACATTCCTCCCCCATTTAAGTGTATCCCTTGTTTCCAATAAAGCAACAAAGCAAACAAATCTATGCATAAATGAAAGTGTCCCAAGGATTGAACTTCCACATTAGTACATTACACATTCCAAATATTCGAGAATCAGGGTGTCCCACAGATTGAACCCTTCAACCCATTTTGAATACATGAAGATAACATACACATAAATTCAAATAACTCCAAAAAGTTTATTCTTGACACTTTTAGCAGCCATGTGTCCATATCCATTCATGAGCGCATACAAAGCCAAGCCCGAGCTTTAAGAAGCGGCTACACTTCACACTCATATAGGTAGATTCTTTTAATCATGCCCTGCAATAGCATTTTTTCAAAGATCCTACCATTCTTGCAGGTTGAAGCACATCCTTTCGGGACATTATATATTATGTGCTTCAATCTTTCATAATAGGCTTTCCACATTGAACTCAGCCTCTAACATATATTAGAGGGGAGTTGGGTGTCCTACCACAAAAGATCAATTTAGGCTTTACCATCCCGATATCCGACTTGTTAGCCAAGTCCCTAGTTGATCTTTTATGCAAAGTGATCCACTAGATACATTAAGATCTCACAAAATACAACCAAGATCAATCCCCTTTTATGATAGTCCATATACCGTGTTATAACAAACACTCCGGTGCACCGTTATTCACTATCAAAAAATCATGGATGAAATTGGTCTAATACTTTTAAGTAATACCGTAGATTAATTTTCTTAGCTACTTAGCCTTAACCGGCTATGCTAGTACTACGCATACAAACTCCAATGTCCACTCATTATGCAAATTCACTTCTTGGAAACCCATAAGCTAATGGCGCCTCTCTTAAGCAAGAATACTCTACCATTTGTAGAAAGGACCATCTACATTGGTAAATCAATTTGCATAACATTTTCCCTCTATAACCGAAGAAAAAATGACATAGGACAAACCATAATTCATGGTTTACTTTATACATTTTCACACTTGCCTAATCGCTTGTCAAATATGAGTACTAGCTAAACTAGTATATTTACTCAACTTGTCAAACCGCAATACTCAAGCCCTTGTGAATTGTAAACCCGAGTTTTGATTCCACTTTTATCTGTGGATAAAACTATAAAAGTTGTTCCGGGTGTAATTCCAGAGCAGTGATTAGTTACCACCCGTGGCTTGTAGAATAATGTCTTGAGTTGAATCCTTCTTGCTTCTATCGTCCCTCGCGGCCTTCCCTGCAACAATGAACGAAGGCGAGGGCTTGGTGTGTGCCAAGCGTACTCACTCCGACGCTCAAGTTAGTAAACTTAAAGGATCAAGCTGTGTAACTTGGCTAGGTATATATTGTAGAGAGATAAGGGAGATATTACCAGATGAATAGTGTATTTAGGTTATAATTGTGAGATCCTTTCCTCAATGAAGGTTGAGGAGTATTTATAGACTTTCACCTTTTGTCACGTAGTGGCCAAGTGGCCAAGTGGCTAGCAGGTGGAAAGACTGATCTACCCCTCGGCCAAGGGACCTACGGCAGGCCGGCGGACAATGTTGGCTCGCCGCCGAGGGGTCTTGGATATGAGTACGCGGATGTGTGTCCGGGCCGGGTTGTCACGCCGAGACCAGTGGCAGCCGATGGGATGCATCGGTTTGGGCTATCTAAGTCGTTGACTTCTTTGTGGATATCTTTGACCTTGCTCGGTGTGTTGACTTGGTCGGCGGTGCGAGAATATGCCCCATCAATTTGCCCCGCCGTAGTCTATGCCGTGGTATGGGCTCCGATGTACGTTGAGCATGTATTCTGCACAAGTAATTTTTAGAAATTTTTCGCAGACGGCTTCTTCTTGTGCATCGGCGTGGCTCTTGCTAGGCCGTGCCGTATACCATATCCTAGGCCGTGCCGTATACCATATCCTAGGCCGTGCCGTATACCATATCCCCCCTCCACATGGATGCGTAAAGGGCACTCGATGTGGAAAAGAATATGACGGTGGCCGTGACCAAGGTTGAGAGTGCTTAGGTTGATTTTGATTGCCCCCCGCCGGTGCTTCCTAGCTTGGTTGATCGGTGGCGGCGGAGACCGGATACCTAGGAATTCGTTGAGGAAAACGAATAGTTGAAGGGATGTGAACGGGCGTGTTGAAGACGCTTGGTCACTGTTGCATTGATTGACGTTTAAGCGTTGCGACGATTGACATTCCGTGGTTGCATGCTCGACACGTGTTTGCTCGTTGATTGGTTGTTGCTTCATGGGTCGTGCTCGATTGGCCCTTTATTATGGGCTTTTTCCTATAAAATAGCGCTTTTTCCGTGATTTTGGTCACTAATTTCATTTTCTCAAATTTTCTTCAAAATTTTCGTCTTGCTAAACTGAAGGGCTTCTTTTTTCTTCCAATCTTCAGAGTTTTTGATCCGGCTAGCACTTTTTCCTTTGAAGGTAAACAAACGAATTTTTCTTTTCTTTGCTAGTAATTTGTTGTGAACATGTCTTCGCCGATCTTTGGACCTAGTGGGCCCGTGTCGGAGGGTCCTAGGTCTCCTTCTCCGCAGGTTGATCCTCGATTCGGAGGAATGGGAGGATGAAGATTCTTGTGGTGATTTTGGTGATGATTTTGGTGAGGAGGAGGAAAGGCCCCGTCCTAATGAGAGGCGAGACGTCATGGATCACGGTGATGCCGTAAGGTTCGCCTTGACCGTCTTTGGTCCCATAAGCTTGCCGTTGTTCCGGTGAGAAACTTTTCGAGGGCCATTTTTTCTTTGGTAGTGGATACGAAATTGTCATCCCCGGGAGGGTCGGTCCGTCTGTTGTCCTCCGCCAGGCCACATCGGTGTGTACATGCGGCATTTGGAGTATGGTCTCCGGTTTCCTCTGAATGGGTATGTTATGGCCATAATT
The DNA here is from genome assembly GCF_048544455.1 of Silene latifolia. Taxonomy (NCBI): domain Eukaryota; kingdom Viridiplantae; phylum Streptophyta; class Magnoliopsida; order Caryophyllales; family Caryophyllaceae; genus Silene; species Silene latifolia. The sequence continues at coordinate 7,657,696 of NC_133535.1, read as the reverse complement.
AAGGCTATGAACGTTGCCGTTGCCCAACCGCACCCGTTGGCGTGAGAACCATAATCGGTTTCGCCTCGGCTTTGTCTCTTCAAGGAGAGGCTCCGACGGTGAATTTATTCCGTCGACTTCATTATCTGAAACCATCAATCTCTGGCCGTGTCGGGTGGTACAGCGTGCAAACGGAGCAAGGTTACGTCTCTGTTGACAAGCTCTCTTCTAGCAAGGACTGGCAGGGTCGGTGGGTGTACGTTAAGGTACCGGACGACTATCCATTCGCCGCCGCTCCTTCCAAAGACCAGGTTAACTTGCGGTGTGAGACTAGGGCGGAGCATGACAGATGGGTCACCCGGAAACATCTGAAAATGGATGCCAGCAGGTCCATCCGAAGGAGGATGAGAGGTGGCGATGAGGCTCTTCGAGGTGGACAAGAGTGGGGTGCCGAAAAGATGGATTCCCGACGCAGAGATCATTCTCCGGGATGAGCCACTTTGCTACGTCGGCCCTCATACCGCCCTGGCGCGCAGGTGAGTGGGGTCGGTGTGAGGCCCTTCACCGCTCTCAATGCTCCTGTTTTCTCGGACTTCGATTTATTTCCTCTTCTTGATTCTTTGTTTCTTTTGCAGACCACTTCGGACCAGGACCTATCCGAGGATCTTCTTCGGAGAATGGGGCCGCATAAAGACAAAACCGTTGCTAACTAACTTGCATCCCAAGGCTCGGCCCATGATCGCGGGACGTCGCCGAATGACCTCATGGGAATGGGGCCGGGGTGAAGGGCTTGAGCAAGGAGGAGGCGCAGCCGGGTGATTAGCGGCGTAGTGCGTCGGACGCGGAAGACGGCGTCGAAACCGGTTTCAACTCCCGTCCTCTCCCCTAAGAAGGTGGAGATTGTTGATATTCCTGATGAGGGGGACTCTGATGCGGAGGGATCTCCCCTTATCCGTAGGAGGAAAAGGACGCTTCGCTGGCTGGCGGCAAGGAAGTGCCTTCTCCGCCAAGAAGGCCGACATGGTATCCGTCTATCCCGTGGTTTAAACTTAGCCGTGCCATTAGGTGTTCCCGATAAGTCGGTTGATACCGATGCTTTAATTGAATTTTTGCAGATCGGCCCGCGATCGGCCATCGCTCACGTTGGGCGGTGGTGGTGGGCTTCTTCTGCGCAGCTCGCGATCGGGCGCCACCGTCACTTCTTCATCCGGAAGGTTTCCTTCTCCCGGCCCAGCAGTGGGTGGCCAAAGTACCACTGCCGTTCCTCCCCCCCAGAAGGCTTCCGTCTCCCAGCTTATAGAGGAAGGCACAAAGCTGATTAGGGAGCTGGCGAGGTGGAACGTGGCCACCGGGGCTCGCCTCAAGGAGCAGGAGAGGGTCATTGCTCGAGTGTTTCCGAGTGTAATGCCACTAAGCGGTGGCTGCGTCGCGAAGCCGAGTCTCCATAATGAGCGAAGCTCGGGGAGATCGAGAAGGCGCTCTTGGCCGAGCGAAAGCTCCGGAGGACGCCGAAAAGGAGGTCCTCACGAGAGAGCTAAGGCCGAGGCCGCGCAACCGAAGCCGCGAAGTCCGCTTTGGAGGAATGTAGCCTTGCTCGAAGCGTGCTGACCTCTGTCTCCAGCAGAAGGATCAATACAGGGGCATGTTTAAGGCCCAGGCTGAGCTGATTCGTGGCAAAGAGGCCATCATCAAGCAAAAGGAGGCGGACGTCGATATGCTCCAAACCGTCATGCTCCCCAAACCGTGCGCCGAGTTAGGGACTTGGCCGAAGATCTTTGCCGGGGAAGTTATCGGGAGCTTTTCCCTCTTGATGGCTCCTTCCCGTGGGACGGGTTCGACGTCTTCGCTTGATGACGAGTCGCGGCTAAGGAGGAAGCCGCGGTGGAGGCGGCCAAAGAGGCGGCGAAGGCGAAGATGGAGGGGGAGGAGGCCGCGGAGAAAGCGGCTCTTCTTGCCGAGAGGGCTAGAGTGGCTAAGGAGGAGGCCGAAAGGATGAGGGCATTTGAGGATGCCGAGGCCAAGGCCGAGGTCGCTAGAGAAGCCGCTTTGGGTTGCCCTCATGGGGAAGATGCGCCGCCGAGAATCGATGGCGATGGCGGCAAAGAGGCCTAAGAGAGCAAGTTCACAGATCTGTTTGACTCCTCACTAACATGTCTTTGCTTGATGAGGACAAGTTTACAAATGATCGATTTCATTTGTCGTGGGCCAATTATACTCGGCCTCTTCCTTCCCGCTATCTCTTGGTATAATCGTATCCTTTGCTTTTTGTACAACTTTTAGTAGGTTGTGTCTCGGATTATCCCCGCGGGGACGCACCGTCGTCGTATTCTTCTCACTTGTAAATCTTGTAACTTATCTTCTAATAATAATGCGTTTTTTTCGCTGCGGCTTTGGCCGTGGTCTTTATCTCATCTCTATCGAGTTGTCTTCCGTATTCTTAATTGAGCGCCCTTCTTGTTTTCGCCTCGGCTCGCCGGGCCGTTTTTGAGTACGTATCTCAACCGTGTTTCAACGCTTCCACGACACTTTGAATGTTTTTGCGAGTGTAATGTGCGATGGCTCTTGTTGGATTGGCCTGGGGAAGCCGGCGTTGGTTCTTAATAGCGTGTTACGTGGCGTCTACCACTTGGAGGATGCGACGGCGTCGTAGTTCTTCGCAACGCCGCCGCTCTTGTCGGTATGACAGTGTGAGCGGCGTCGGTATCTTGATAGCGTGTTACGTGGCGTCTACCACTTGGGGAGGCTGCGACGGGGTCTACCTCTTGGGGTGGCTAGTGGCGTCTACTACTTGGGGTGACGACGGCCCATTTGTAGTTCTTCGCAACAGATTGCCGCTCTTGTCGGTATGACAGTGTGGCGGCGTCGGTATCTTGATAGCGTGTTACGTGGCGTCTACCACTTGGAGTGGCTGCGACGGCGTCTACCTCTTGGGGTGGCTAGTGGCGTCTACTACTTGGGGTGGCTGCGACAGCGCCATTTGTAGTTCTTCGCAACGCTGCCGCTCTTGTCGGTATGACAGTGTGAGCGGCGTCGGTATCTTGATAGCGTGTTACGTGGCGTCTACCACTTGGAGTATGCGACGGGGTCTACCTCTTGGGGTGCTGCTAGTGGCGTCTACTACTTGGGGTGACTGACGGCAATGCGTTGTAGTTCTTAACGACATTGCCCGCTCTTGTCGGTATGACAGTGTGGCGGCGTCGGTATCTTGATAGCGTGTTACGTGGCGTCTACCACTTGGGTGGCTGCGGACGGGGTCTACCTCTTGGGGTGGCTGCAGTGGCGTCTACTACTTAGGGTGGCTGCGGCATGTTGTAGTTCTTCGCAACGGCTATCGCCCGCTCTTGTCGGTATGACGATGTGTGGCGGCGTCGGTATCTTGATAGCGTGTTACGTGGCGTCTATCACTTGGGTAGCTATGACAGGGTCTACCTCTTGGGGTGGCTAGTGGCGTCTACTACTTAGGGTGGCTGCGGACAGTGCGTAGTTCTTCATAGCAGCTGCCGCTCTTGTCGGTATGCGGTGTGGCGGCGTCGGTATCTTGATAGCGTGTTACGTGGCGTCTACCACTTGGGTAGCTGCGACGGGGTCTACCTCTTGGGGTGGCTAGTGGCGTCTACTACTTGGGGTGGCTAACGACAATGTTGTAGTTCTTCAACGCAGCTTGCGCTCTTGTCGGTATGACAGTGTGGCGGCGTCGGTATCTTGATAGCGTGTTACGTGGCGTCTACCACTTGGAGTGACTGCGACGGGGTCTACCTCTTGGGGTGGCTAGTGGCGTCTACTACTTGGGGTGGCTGCGGCAATGTTGTAGTTCTTCATAGCAGCTGCCGCTCTTGTCGGTATGACGGTGTGGCGGCGTCGGTATCTTGATAGCGTGTTACGTGGCGTCTACCACTTGGAGTGGCTATGACGGGGTCTACCTCTTGGGGTGGCTGTAGTGGCGTCTACTACTTAGGGTGACTGCGACGGTGCCTGTAGTTCTTCGCAACGGCTGCCGCTCTTGTCGGTATGACGGTGTGAGCCGGCGTCGGTATCTTGATAGCGTGTTACGTGGCGTCTACCACTTGGAGTGAGCTGCGTGAGTCTACCTCTTGGGGTGGCTAGTGGCGTCTACTACTTGGGGTGGCTGCGACAGTGTATTTGTAGTTCTTCGCAACGATGCCGCTCTTGTCGGTATGACGAGTGTGGCGGCGTCGGTATCTTGATAGATAAGCGATGGGAAAATTTCGCTTCGATCGAAGGCTTGATGGTTTCTCATTAGGTGAAAACATGCGTTGGGGTGTCCACAGATATTTTGGACACCTCCGCGGCTACATAAATTCTTACGAGATTACCGATGCCCTACCGGCTCATTACAGGCGCACTTCCTCAGTCAGCCCCTAGTTGTATCCATTTGGTCGTCCTCCTGCTGCAAGGACGGACTCTTCCCTTTTTCGGACTTTCTCGCCTCTTTGAGGACCGCATGTTGCATCCTCGGGCGCTATCCGGACGTTGATCACCTCATCCTTCTCGTCTTTGGAGACGAGCTTATGCGCTTCCCCCCGGTCCGAGACGTACATCAGTGTTAGGGCCCGGATGGACATCACTGCGTCGGCCTCGCTTAGGGTGACCCGGCCTATGAGGACGTTGTATGCGGACGAGCCGTCGATGACCACAAACTCGGCTAGGGACGTTCTTGGCCGACGTCTTTTCGCCGAATCTCACCGGAGCCTAATTGACCCCGGTGGTACTGGTAGGCCCCGAGAAAAGTTGTATAGCGGGTTGGTGCGGGGCTTAAGTCTTTGATCTTCGGCCGAGGCCGAGGAAGCATTCTCTAAACATGATGTTCGTGTATGCGCTGTGTCAATCGGGCACCTCTTGACTGGTGGTTGGATATGTCTAAATTGACTACGAGCGGGTGTTGTGAGGGGCGATGACCCCTTCGTAGTCCTTTCTTCCAATGGTCATGTCGGGGACGCTTGCGCAGAGGGGATCCCGAGTTGGGCACAAAGTTGATGGCCCGATATAGCTCGTTTAGGTGTCGTTTGTGCCCATGAGCGGACCCCCCGTTCTCGTTGCCCCCGATGACAACGTGAATCACTCATATCCGTTCGAAAACGGACTTTTTATCCGAACTCGCGGCGTCGGTCTTTTGGCCTTTGCGACGTACTTGCCGAGGCTTCCTTAGGATCGGTTCTCTCATGGCATTCTTGGGATGGCGGCGATCGTTGGTTAAATGGCGGTGTGTGGCCGTGGTACTCACGATCTTGGCTCGTGTCACCGTCGCTTTTTGGCTTGGGGGTCTCTCCCGCCGGCCCTCGTTTTGCTCGGGCGAAGACCTCGGCGGCCGATACGACGAGGGGGTTTTTCACCTGCACCGCCTCGGTGGTACGTTCCCAATTCCACCCGGCGCCCACCGAGTCTTGCCTCCGGTCGGATCGTCCGACCGTGATCTCGTTATTCTCACGGCGTTTTCCATCGGACCGCGAACCGTTGTTGTCGCGGCGTTCTTCGTCTGGCCGTCATCTGCCGGTGACTCCTCTTTTTCGAGTGCTCGGCTTGGCCGGGATCTACCCGGTCTTGTGATAGTCTTCTACCTTGATGGCCCGGTCGGCCGCCTTCCGGCGGCGTCCCGGCCCTAGGCCTCCGCTCTTGATGAGCTCGTTTTTAAGGCTCCCCTCGGGAGGCCCTTCATCGCCGCAAGGCCGCCGGCTCGGGATTAATTTCCGAATCTGCTGGACCTTTCCATCAAACCTCTTCACGTAGCTCCGGAGAGACTCGCCCCCCCCCGTGTCGATAGTTAGGAGGTCGGAGGTCTCTACGGCCCTTCTCTTATTGCAGAGTCTTACCGGGTTAGGAAAGCGCCCCTTGGTCGGCGTAGTAGTACACCGAGCCATCGGGAAGCCCTTTGTACCGGCTCCGAGCCATCCCATGCGAGTTGTTGGGAAAATTCGGCACTGGACCTCGTCGGGCCGCTCCCATACCGACATGTAAGACTCGAAAGCCTCGGCGTGGTCGGCTGGATCGCTATCTCCCTTGTATGATAGGGGTGGCGTTTTAGCTTGTTTGCAGGGACTTCTAGGACGTAGGCGTTGAGGGGTTGCGACCACGTGTTGAATGACACGTGGCGATCGGCTCCTCGCATCCCTCGTCCGGCTTCTCCCCTCGTAGCGGGAGGGGCTCCTTCTTCGACTATGACTCCTTCTCCAACTCGCCGAGTCGGACTCCTCGGCTCCTTTGAGGTATGCCTCGTTCGTGTGGCGGGGACGCTGTCCTTCCGCGAGTGCGGGAGGACTTTGATCTACCGCGCCCACTTTGGGCTCCCAGGCGTCTCGACCGGGTCAACTTCTCCTAGCGCTCCGTTCGATTTCTGAGTCACGTTTTGGGCCCTGGTCTCTGGGTGGTTTCCGCCGCTCTTGTCGGTGTGACGTGTGTGAGCAGACGCATTGCTAATTAGGTCCAGGACCATTTTCAGTTTTGCTATGTCAACCACATGTCCCATGATGGTGACTGGTTGGTGGGCGCGGCAGATCGGTATTATCGGCATCCCGAACTCCGGTTGGATTACTCCAGGTGGAGGGTCGCTCGACTCTTAATTGTTGAAGGTATCATCCGGGTGGAGGGGCTCGTCGGTTACGAACACCTCTTGCTGTTTCGACATTTTCTTAGCTTTTTGGGTGGGTTTTTGTGTTTTTTTTTTTTTTTTTTTTTTTGGGAATGAATGTGACTAGCTTCTAGTGTCTTTCCCACAGACGGCGCCAATTGTTCCGGGTGTAATTCCAGAGCAGTGATTAGTTACCACCCGTGGCTTGTAGAATAATGTCTTGAGTTGAATCCTTCTTGCTTCTATCGTCCCTCGCGGCCTTCCCTGCAACAATGAACGAACTGAGGGCTTGGCTGTGTGCCAAGCGTACTCACTCCGACGCTCAAGTTAGTAAACTTAAAGGATCAAGCTGTGTAACTTGGCTAGGTATATATTGTAGAGAGATAAGGGAGATATTACCAGATGAATAGTGTATTTAGGTTATAATTGTGAGATCCTTTCCTCAATGAAGGTTGAGGAGTATTTATAGACTTTCACCTTTTGTCACGTAGTGGCCAAGTGGCCAAGTGGCTAGCAGGTGGAAAGACTGATCTACCCCTCGGCCAAGGGACCTACGGCAGGCCGGCGGACAATGTTGGCTCGCCGCCGAGGGGTCTTGGATATGAGTACGCGGATGTGTGTCCCTACCGGGGGTTGTCACGCCGAGACCAGTGGCGAGCCGATGGGATGCATCGGCTGGGCTATCTAAGTCGTTGACTTGCTGTGGATATCTTTGACCTTGCTCAGTGTGTTGACTTGGTCAGCGGTGCAGAATATGCCCCATCAAAAGTATTACACTCGACTCATAGGAGTATTAATCGGAGAATATTATTAATACTCTTACCCTTAATCCTAATACCAAGGATCATATTACCTCCCCCATGTCCTTCATAGAAGAACATGATAACAGAACCACCTTTTACAAGGTAAATCATTTTTTGTCTATTCCAAAGATCAACTTGTCAATTATCTTATAACAAATGACTACTCCTTTACCGGACTCGTCAAATAATTGTACATTCAATGCTATTGATGTACCTCTTACATGGTTAAACCACCATGACTCCATAATCTCACCATGGTTATCACAAACTATATTCCCGAGATTATAGGATCAAATCAATTACATCACCATACTTTAAATACTTTACATAACACATGAACATGTTAAACAATCATAATAAAACAGTTAGCACACTAACAACATTAGTAAATAACCGATCAATTATCCATTGTTCAAAACATCATATTTCACAAATAATCTTTAACATGTAAATGTCCATCTCACGTCAATAACTAATGTGAGACCTAACACAACGTAAATATAATAATCTCATGAATCATCCATCATTGTATATATGTGAACCATCATCATTCATTGATCTCTATGTTCATATATATAACCATATTTACCATCAATGAAATTATCAAAGATTCACATCTTAATAAAATTAACCACATAGATAGTCTAACATGCATGGCATTAACTATATCATACTTGGCATGCAAATTCCACATCCCATTACTGTCAAAACTCAAACGTAATGAAAAACATGATAATTGATGAACTTAATGCTCATTATAACCGCACATTAAGATTCAAATTCAAGTATCAAAACTTGCAAATAATATCATGTGAATAATAATTATGGACTTCTTGATAAAATATAAATGAATAAAAGCATTAGTACAGTTTACTTATCTTGTGAAGTCAATTAATATCGCCAGCAGATCAAACACATGATCTTCAATCACATAATTATCGTCGAAGTCATAAAACAGTACATGTTCCTTTTGAACATTAAAAACCCAAAATGAATTCACAACCAAATTCTTTATAACCGCAAATCTGTCCCGATTTTGCGTATAAAATCATCTCAAATGATCCAAAAAATTCTCTCAAATTTGATGTCTTACGCATACGGGTTCGATCATTAACATAATCATCATCGTCGATGCTTCTTGTAATCAAACAACATGTATAAAGCAATAAAGCACTTATCTGGTTGGTAATTTACAATGAGTTGCCAACCGCTTTATGATTTCTTCGCCAAATATTTATTTACCAGTAGTGCATACACACTACTCTCCATAATTACAAACCAATTCATATTGACGTCCTCTCGCATACCAATAGTGTCATTATCACAAAACCGTAAATACTCTTAAGAATGTTGGTAAATTTGGTATAGGGTAACAGTGATAATGATCATAAACTTGGATATCAACCGAATCACGAAGAGCACGCTTTCCTTAAGAGTATTTCGACCCTATTTCATGCCTTGGGTTACACGAAATCCCTTGTAGGATAAGACGGTTGAGGCCCTCTTCATCTAGGCAAAGATAAAGAGATTACTTAATGAAGTTTTATTAATTCGCTTTGCATTACCAAATCTGAAATTTTTCTTCAAGTTAGAATGAACAACTAACTTCCTCCTTATTTATACATGGCATACATGTAATAATAAGTTTGTTAAAATAGGATAAACATGTTTGTATGTTACGTTTCACACAAACAAACACAAATAAAACTACCAACACACATGCAAAGAACACGTGTGAATAAAGGATGCAACTATCCCGATATATCCATTTAACCCATGAACTCGATATACGATTATATGAGCATACACTCCGTATTCTCCTACTCACATTATATCGATTCCGAGTTCAAACCGATTTTGACTTGAAAACCCGAATACACTTAAATGACTTGTGATCAAAATCACCAACAAGCCAGTTGATGTTGGACTTGCATTAAAGCTAGCATGAAAGTGGCGGTCCTGCAAATTGATGGACAAAAAGCCAATTCTGATGGACTCAGATCATCTGATCAATTCTACAATTCTACAGTAGTACTGGAACTCTCTTTTAGAGAGTGTGACGTAGTTCAGGAAATTAGTTAGCATCAATGTATTAATATGAATATTTGCGGTAATTGACTAATTGTATTAGGTCGATGAATGATTTTTATGTATCACAATTCCAACCAAGCTGTCATTTTTTTCCAATAAGAAATTCTTGAATAAGAATGTATTTTGTACTCTATGTCTATGAAACGATTTTCTTGTTTTTTCTACAATCGCGAGCACAAGCACATTTACATTTTTTGTTCCTCTTTCGTGGCATTTCAAATGTTGCAAGTGGAGACAAACTTTCACTGGCCGGCCTTAGTTATTGAAGGTTGGAATCTCGTAACTAGCAGCAAAACATCTTGCTGAAAGTTGGAAGGTAAAAGACAAAGTGAAAGACGCAGAATGCAAAACAACGAACACACATAATTGCCGGCATACAGTAATGTCCCCCCATAACACACCCTAGCCACCACCACCAGGCAGCAACCCCGACACCACTGATGGCAGCCCACCCATCACCTCTTCACTCGCCGACGACCGCCGTCTTTTATCCGAACACTGGCCAGCATCGTCACAAGCATCAGTATGCAAAACAACGGACACCGTCTCTACCCCATACCCGCCACCAGCGACACCGCCACAACAGGCGACGTACGACGTGCCTCACCCAAACACCGACGACGACCGCCTTCTCTAACCCCAACGCCGGCTACTGTTTACACAAACCCTAATTTACTTAATCGAAATCAGTTCCGTAATTTGATATAAAATAAATAATAAAATTACGAATTAAAATTATTACTTGATCGATACGAGAATTAGCATCCATAATTGTAACTTAACGGATTTGATAAATTTGATTAATTTCAAGGGGGAGAGAATTAGAGAGAGTTTTTTTTTTCTAGTTAAAGGGTATGCAATGGAAAACAAATGAAAAAAAGTACATGAATAAGTAAATCCCGTACATGAATGAGCAACTACGCTTTGTTATTGTCCTTTGCAACATTCCAAGTCACTCGAACTGAAAATCACAGATTCACAGTCTTTGTTCTCTCCGCCCTTCATCTTCTCCACCCTTTATTACACTCACACCACTCCCTTCTCCCTTCTCCTTTCTCACAATTTTCTCACATTTTTGCTGTACATTGTTCATATTATAACACCATGGCTGCATTTACTGCACCAAAAATCATTCAACCTCTTAATTTCAGATCATCTTCCAATGAAAAACCCTTGTTTGATTCAGTTAAATCTGTTCCAACTTCTAATTTTCTAAGATCTGTTCAAAGATTTCACCTTTCTAAATCACCCATTTCAATTTCGAATCAATTTCGATCTGTTTCTACCTCTGTTGTTGCTGTTTCTGAGGTTGTTAAGGAGAACAAGGGGTCCAAATCTTCTGATTCTTCGCCTTCTAATTTGGTAAATTTCCTCGCAGTAATTATTTTGTAAGACTGTCACATTGTTTAGCCAATAATTTGTGTTTTTCTCGTGCCCTCTCGAAATTTCTTACTATTTTATGAGTTAGAGTTGGAGAATTTTTTGTTTTGCCCCCTTTTTAATTGGATGTTGCATGATTATGATATGTTGTTAGTAGAATTCAGTAAAGATTGAAACTTTTTTTATACTCCCTCTGTCCCATTCATTTGTTGTCCTTTTCCATTTTTGGGTGTCTCAGTCTCAGTCGTCATGAGTAATTTGATCATTCTCATCCAATTTGTTCCACTTGTCATTTAGTTATTGGCCCTCTTCTCTTTTCTGGGTCTTTGTGCCAAAACCAAAAGGACAACAATTGACCGGACGGAGGGAGTATGTCTTAGCATCATATTTATAGTTACTTGTTTACAACTCCCTCGGTTACAATCATTTGTTTATGTTTTATATTCTTTGTGAGGCGTATTCTAATCAAAGTTAAACAAATGATTGGGACGGAGGGAGTATAATGTGAAAAGATCATACCCTTGTGACAATTATGCAACTGGAATTGAACTTGCCTAGTTGTTACTATATTTGAAGTGGGTAAAGATTGAACTTTATTCTAGATAATATCATAGGAGTTTATAGTTCCTTAGTTATCACTCCCTCCGTCTCAATCAATTGTTTACTTTTTTTCTTTTTTCTTTGCGAGGGTATTTTATCAGAGTTAAGCAAATGATTGAGACGGAGCCAGTATAACATGTAAAGATTGAGCCTTGTTATTTCCTGATGACAACATGATACTGACATTAAACTTGCATAGTTGTTACTGAATGGAAGGAGCTTGAATATGATTTTGTAAAATCAATGTGGATTCGGGTTTTGGCTAATTTAGTCGGGGTAGAGAAAGATTGGTTTGTTAAGTTCATCGTTCCTTATTCATTTACCATGAGTAAAGTGAAGATCGAACCTATTTAGCTATGCCCTTACGGCGATTATGGACTTGCATAATTGCATTGATCTAGATTAGTTTTCACTAGGGTGTGTTTGGATTGAGGGATTTGGAGGGAAATGGAGGGGAGGGGATTGAAAGGATGAAAAATCCATTATTTGGATAGCAAAATGAAGGTAGAGGGATTTGGAGGAGAGGGAAAATAGATCCCTCCATTTCCCTCCTACAAGGCAAATTATTTCCCCACCAACATAGGCAAGATTTGGAGGGAAAATCACCTCCTCCATTCTCCCTCCCCTTCCTTTCTTTTCCCTCCTTCCTCCACCCCTCCCTTTCCCTCCTTTTTTCCTATCCAAACAAGGCCTTAAGGGTGTGTTTGGATACCATTTTAGGAGGGAAAGGGAGTGAGGGGAAGGAAAGGTAGGGGAGGGGAGGGGAGGGGAGGGAAAATAAATTATGGTTGTTTGGATAACAAAAATGATGAGAGGGTGATGGAAGGGGAGTAAGAGGGAGATGGTAGAGTGGATGGAGGATGATGATGAAAGGAGAGTCAAAAAAAAGTTTTCCTTCCAAATCTTGCCAATGATGGAAAGATTTTAGTTTGGTTTAAAGGAGGGAAATTAAATCCTCTCATTTCCCTCCCCTTCCATTTCCCTCCTTCCAAATATTGTAACCAAACAAAGGAAATTAAACCCTTCCCCTCCCTTTCCCTCTAATTCTCTCAATCCAAAACACACCCTAAATGGAAGGAGATTGAGCTTCATTTTGTAAAATTATAGTGCCTTTGGGTTTTTGCTAATATAATAGGGATAAAAAAACGAATTTTGATTGTATGTGGTAATGTTTGTGTGTAGTTGATTACAAAAGAGGAAGGGCTTGTACTCTATGAGGACATGACTTTGGGTAGAGTGTTTGAGGACATGTGTGCCCAAATGTATTACAGGGGGAAAATGTTTGGGTTTGTTCATTTATACAATGGGCAAGAGGCTGTCTCAACTGGGTTTATCAAGCTATTAACAAAGGCAGATTCTGTAGTTAGTACATACCGTGATCACGTACATGCTCTTAGTAAGGGGGTTCCAGCTCGGGAGGTTATGTCCGAGCTTTTTGGGAAGGCAACCGGGTGTTGTCGAGGTCAAGGAGGGTCTATGCATATGTTCTCCAAAGAGCATAACCTTCTTGGTGGTTTTGCCTTCATTGGGGAGGGAATTCCTGTGGCTACAGGAGCTGCGTTTACTAGCAAGTATAAGCGAGAGTTGGGGGAAAATTGTGATGATGTTACCGTTGCTTTCTTTGGGGATGGGACGTGTAACAATGGACAGTTCTATGAGTGTTTGAATATGGCTGCTCTGTGGAAACTTCCTATTATCTTTGTCGTGGAGAATAACTTGTGGGCCATCGGTATGTCGCATTTGAGGGCTACTTCTGACCCGGCTATTTGGAAAAAGGGTCCTGCTTTTGGTATGCCGGGGTACCATGTGGATGGTATGGATGTTTTGAAAGTCAGGGAGGTGGCTAAAGAAGCTGTTGATCGAGCCAGAAGAGGTGAAGGCCCGACACTTGTGGAATGTGAAACTTACAGGTTTAGAGGACACTCGTTGGCTGATCCTGATGAGCTTCGTGACCCTGGTAAGCCTAACAATCTAAATTTGCTTAACCGTGTTTGTTTTGCAAATATGCTTTTCAAAATGCCTTCCGTTTTCATATTCTACATCCATCTGATATTTGTCATCCCATTACGTAAACCATCAATTTTTACAATTATTTGTAGATATACCATGTCAAGCTAGTCATTTTTTATATGTCAAAGCAATTTTACGTATTACTCCGTATCAAATTTGGAAATTAGGAGAAAATATCAGTTATAAACTTGTAACCAACATCGTTTGACCATTGAAGTCAAATGGGGAAATTTTTACGCCTCAAAGCTCACTTCTTCCGATAGTAATCCTGATTGATACTATCTGTTTTACAGAATTGTGTAGAGCACGGTTCTGCAAGTTCGTAGTTCAGTAACTTAAGCACTAGAAGTCTACTATGTAGTTGAGGTTTTCATCAATTTCATGATCAGTTGAACTAGAAACGTTCTCTTGGGACGTTTCTTGTGTTGAAATATTTACTGCTTGTTAGTGGAAAGCAATTAAGCGGTATTAGGTGACCTGCCATGTCTTTACTTTGGTCGTTGTCTATTTGCATGCTTGTTAGTTCTATCTTGTTAGCATACGTGTTGGATTAAACTATGCCGATTAGATATCATAGTTTGGGATCTTCAATCACACATTAGCTTGAAATATAAAAATGTCACATTGACAAATTTTCAAGAGGCTGTCATTTTGTGGTTGGACATGGTAAATTGGTAATGCTAAATTTAGGAAGTATCTTCATTACCCGTCATATATAGGGGAGCCCTTGCGGCTTTTGGTGGTTGTGGTAAAAATCTGTACACTTTGTCAACCAAACAACTTGGCAAATACCCGAGATTCCTGGGAATGTTAGATCCAAAGAAAGAAATGTTCCACAATGGCCGGAGTAGCCGAAATTGCTATCAACTTATTAATGCATTCTTATATAACGGTTGACTGAAAGTTGACAAGATAATACCGAGTGTTTTCCTAAATTAATTGGCATCAACATGCAAGAGACGTGCCATGGTTGAAGGGATGGTTCCTTTTTCTGTAGGTGTTGCTGATATGTTCGGTTTTATTTTTGACACTGTTCGTTGAATCTTCTATTAGCTAAGTTGCCCGTATCTCAAAAATTCCCTGATATTGTTTCGTAACTGTTAGATGTCTAGACTTATATTCGCATACACGCAACTATAGGATTTCCAAAGCTACTTCCGATCAATGCTACTGAAACTTGGCTATTTACGACGGAGTTTCTTTTTTTTGGACTACAATGAGCCAATGATGCATTTGTAATTGAGTATGCATTCCAGTGTCATCTATTTCGACACACGAGTCACGACACAACCAAAGTGAAGTGTTGGAAAGTTGGAGTAGCACAGCCTCGGAAGAACTAATCTTTTATTTTTATTTTTTATTTATCTTTGCAGCCGAGAAAGCTCACTACAGTACAAGAGATCCAATAGTAGCCTTGAAGAAGTACTTGTTTGAAAACAACTTAGCCACGGAAGCTGACCTAAAAGCCATTGAGAAGAAGATAGAAGAAATAGTTGAAGATGCAGTCGAGTTTGCAGACGAAAGCCCAGCTCCACAACGGAGTCAGCTTTTAGAGAATGTATTTGCAGATCCAAAAGGTTTTGGAATCGGACCTGAAGGTAAATATCGCTGTGAGGATCCAAAGTTCACAGAAGGCACAGCCCAAGTTTAACATAGAGTATATATTTGTTTTAACCTTTGTCTTATCAGGAGTTTTTACCTTCTGTGCTGCTGTTAGAATGGTGTTTCTAGTTTCATCACTTTGTGAGACGGTTCCATTGTATAAAAAGACTACTCATTTAGTAACAATAAATGAATGTTTTTTTTACAAAAATGGACCGTCCCACATATAAGATCGTCTTGCTTTATACTTTGTGTTCTAGTTTCTACTGTATTGTATCTCAGTTTTGGTGCATTGTTTATTGCCCACCATTTATTCTTGCAAGACTTGAATTTTAGTAGATGTGTTTCTTTTTAACACAAATTCTCATTTGTGACGGTCACAAGCAAGACCGATTACCTTTTTAATAGATCACAATGATCTTCCTGTTTGATAGATTTTACGTCGTGTATTGGACAACACTTTCACCACGTATTTTATATCTATTTACATCCGATTCCCCCTTGCCCTGCAAATTGCCGGAGCAATTAGGGCACTAAGAGTAATGTTTAAATATTGTGTTCATTGTTAAGAAAGTGTTGTAGAATATTTTTTACAACCATATAAGTGAATTGCTTGAGTACTCGGAGAAACCGTCTTTCACTACAAAGCAGGGGCGGTTCTTGGGGGTGCAGGGGTCGCAGCCGCACCCCCTCTAATTCAGAAATAAATAACTTATTGTGTAATATATTTCATTGTTTGTTTGGTTTAGTGGTAAGAAGTATTTACGTCTAATCTAGAGGTCATGAGTTCGATTACTACAACAACCAACAATTTCAGCTTTTTTTTTTTAAAAAAAATCATCCTTTAAGAAAGACGTATGTGAAATGTATGAAATTTTTGATTTTTTAAAATTTCCGCACCCCCTCTGTTCACTTCCTAGAGCCGCCACTACTACAAAGTTATTGAGATTTGAGATACTATTTTATTACATCATCATAAGTATTTGGGAAAAAAAATTATGGAGGTGTTTGGCCAAGCTTTCTAAGTGCTTTTCTAATAGTAAAAGTAGAAGTTGGGCCAAACACTATAATTTAGGGAGATAAAAAACTACTTTTGAAAAGTCAGAAGTTAATAAAAAGCTACTAGAAACAGAAGCACCAAATTGATGCTTCTACTTCTACTTCTCCGAAAAACTCTTAGGATTATGGAAACTAAAAAAAAAAAACAAAAAAGCAGTAGTAGGCCAAACACATCAATTTGTTAAGAAACTACTTTTACAAAAGTTAGGCCAAACAACTGCAACTTTTTCAAAAAGTAGTTTATGAAAAAACTCATTCTAGAAAGTAAAAGCTATTTCACATAAACTAGTCACTATATTATTTGGAATTTTGGATATACTATTTTTGTTCCTACTCCTTTATTTGTATTTCATACACTATTATTGCTGATCATTATCCAAAATAAATCTTTTATTTAGATACTTGCTGAGCGTTTCTATTTTATCGTTCATTATGATTTTTCATTGTTAGTGAATCATGTTATATTATTTTGTCAGTATACATAAGGTGCACGAACCTCAAGCAGTGAATTTTAAACGGAGACGAAAAAGTTCCCTCTAGGGTTTCCTTGGGAGGGTGTGCCGCCCCTAGGGTTACCTAGGTTTTGCCCCCTTTTTAAGGGTTTCCTGCCTCGTTTTTATACAAAATCTTCTTCGATCTACATCATAACGTCGTTTATTTACAGTTATTCCTATTAGATTTGTTACTCGTTAGTACGGTTTCCTTTGAGGGGGGTTCTATGGCTTCTTCTAGGGCAATACAGCAGTTTAACCTGAATTCCCTAGCGGAGGGCGAAGTCGATGGTGGGGAGAGAGAGGAGCGTTCTGTGGAAGTGGATTGGGTGGTGGATGAGACTGAAACGATGGAGGAGGTCGGTTTATGCGTCGTAGGGAGGTTATGGGCTGATAGAAATATCAATATGAAGGCGTTCCTTGATACCATGATTAGGGCGTGGAAAACTCGGGATGGAGTGGTGGGAGAGGTGGTGGACAAGCAGCGAAAAATTGTTACATTCAAATTCAATGACATAGAAGACAAGAAGAGGGTGCTTGGGGAACAGCCATGGCATTTTGAGCGTCATGTTCTTATACTATCAGAACTTATGAAGGATGCGGTTCCGGCTGAGGTACCCTTATTCTTTTCTCCTATATGGGTTCGTGTATATGATTTGCCTATGGGTGGTAGAATGAATATGGAGAACGCCATAAATTTGGGCAATGCTGTGGGGTCTTTTGTGTCAGTTGACCATTCTGTTAACCCATCAATAAATAGGTCGATGAGAATAAAGGTGGTTATCGATGTCCGTAAACCTTTGATTGATGGGATTACGATGAAAGGAAAAGGTGGAAAGCAGTGGAAAGTACGGGTGAGCTATGAGGGACTTCCTATCTTCTGTTATGTGTGCGGACATTTAGGGCATGGAGAGAAGGACTGTAGTGAAAGGAAGGGACCGGTGGGAGAGGGGAGGAAGTTTGGGGAGTGGTTAAAGGCATCTCCGTGGAGAGTGACGAGAAATACAAGACAGGAGGAAGGCAAAGAGGGCTCATGTGCGAAGAAGCTGTTCAGGGAGGAGGAGTGTGGCAGGGGGGAGGATGAGACGTTGGCACGCATGGTAGACATGTTAAGAAAGGTATCCTTGACAGGAAAGCATGAGGCGGAGAATACGCAGGGGAAAGAGAGCAATCCCAGTTGTGAGGAGAGTAGAGACTTGTGTGATCAGAATACCCCCAACCAGGTTATACATGGGAGGGAGGAAGTTGATGGGAGGGGAGCAGGTGCAAGCAGCAACGTAGGAAAGGGTTCCCAACGAAAATATATAAAAGTAAAGAGGGGGGTCCCAAAGAACCCGAATGGGAGTGGGGAAAATGAGGAGAATGGTGGAATGGTAGGGGAAAAGAGGAAAGGGAGTGGAGATGTTGATAAGGCAGGAGAGGAGGGAATAAGTGTGAAGAGATTAAATTGTGGAGAATTAGGGCATGTTTCTAACCATTTGAAAGTAGCGGATGCTGGCGGAGACCAGCACCGCGAACAACAATGAAAACCTTAAGCTGGAACTGTCAGGGGTTGGGCAATCCCCGGACAGTTAATACCCTCCGAGATTGGTGTTGGAGGGAGGGCCCAAACATTGTCTTCGTCATGGAGACAATGGTGAGTGATAGGGAGCTGAAGAAAGTTAGAGGTATGTGCGGTTTTACAAATGGTTTATGTGTTAGTAGTAGAGGTAGGGCAGGAGGATTGGGGATGTGGTGGAGGGACATTAACGCGGAATTGATATCCTATGATAATAATCATATTATGATAGAGGTTATGGACGACAATGGGGACCCAAAATGGAGAGCTGTGGGGATCTATGGGTGGCCTGAGAGTGAGAATAAATATAAAACTTGGAGTCTTATGAGATACCTGTGTAATGGGAGTGCAACTCCGGTCATTTTCTTTGGGGATTTCAATGAAATCCTTAGTCCGGAGGAGAAGGAGGGAGGCAGCCTGAGAGGAGAGCGACAGATGGATGCCTTTCGGGAAACTCTGGATGACTGTGCTTTAAGGGACTTGGGATATTGTGGTAACAAGTTCACGTGGCAGCGGGGGAAATCGATGAGGACTTTTGTAAGGGAGAGATTAGATAGGGCTGTGGCGACGGAGGCCTGGTGCGAGTTGTTTCCGACGGTGAAGGTGACAAATTTCCCTATCTATGCTTCTGATCACTCGGCGCTTATTATACGAGAGTGTGGAAGGGAGGAGGGGCAGGTGGGAGGGAGAAAGCAATTCCGTTTTGAGCCGTTTTGGCTCTTAGAGGAAGGGTGTTGTGAGGTGGTTAAGGAGGCCTGGGCAGAGCTGGAAGGGTCGAATGTGGAGGAGAGAATTCAGGGGTGTTCAGTGAAGCTAGCAACTTCGGCTAGGAGAACCTTTGGGGACATTAAGAGAAGATTGAGAGAGAAGGAGAATGAACTGATGCGTTGGCAGAAGCGAGACCCGTCAGCTGATATGTTAGATAGATGCAGGAGTATTGTTAAGGAAGTGGATGAGCTTCGAATGCAAGTCGAAACATATTGGTATACTAGGGCGAAACGGCTGGAGCTGAGAGACGGGGATAAGAACACATCTTATTTTCATCACAAGGCAAAACAAAGAAGAAAAAAGAATAGGATAGAGAGGCTTGAGGGGCCTGACGGGAGCATTTGCACGGAGGAGAAGGAAATTACCGACATTGTGAAGGCCTACTTTGGGGAACTGTTTAGCACGAGCAGGCCCGTAGGAATTGAGGAGGTTACTCAGTGCGTGGAACCAGTCGTGACAATGGAGATGAACCAATTTTTGGACATACCGGTTAGTGATGAGGAAATTAAACAGGCGCTCTTCAATATGCATCCCCATAAGGCTCCGGGGCCGGATGGGATGAGTGCCCTTTTTTACCAACGGTTCTGGGATATTGTGGGAGGGGAAGTGTGTGCACTGGTGAGAGAGTGGTGGGCAGGACGGTATGATCTGCGAAGTTTAAACGTCACGTCCGTGGTGCTAATCCCCAAGTGTAATGCGCCATCCAAGATCACGGAGTATAGGCCGATTAGTCTATGTAATGTTGTTTATAAAATCATCTCCAAGACTCTCGCAAACAGAGTGAAAGGCTTCTTAAATGGGATAATTACGGAGAACCAAAGTGCCTTCACACCGGGGCGATTAATCACAGATAATGCTCTCATAGCTTTTGAGTCGTTTCATGCCATGAAAAGGGGAGGAGAAGGGCGGGGAGGGAATGTCGCGTTGAAGCTAGATATGAGTAAGGCATATGATAGGGTTGAGTGGGAGTTCCTTGAGGTGATGATGAAGAAGTTGGGGTTCTCGGATAGTTGGTGTCGAAGGATAATGTCGTGTGTTACATCGGTTTCTCACTCGTTCCTGGTGAATGGGAAACCTACTGAGCTGGTCATACCAAGTCGGGGTATTCGTCAAGGGGACCCGATATCTCCGTACTTATTTTTATTTTGTGTTGATGCTTTCTCTTATCTACTCAGGGAGGCGGCGGAGAAGAATCTTATCCATGGATTGCGTGTGTGTCGAGGGGCTCCCCGAGTCTCACACCTGTTTTTTACTGACGACTGTGTCCTTTTTGCTAGGGCAAATTTGCAAGAATGCTCGAAAATAGCTGAGATCATCAGCCAGTATGAAGGAGCATCTGGTCAGAAAATTAATTATGATAAGTCGGAAGTTGTTTTTAGCAAAAAAGTCACAGCCAATAGCAAAACTGCAATCCTGAATGCCCTAGGGGTCAGAGAAGTAGACAAGTACGAGAGATATCTTGGCCTTCCAACAATAATTGGAAGGTCGAAGAAAGCTATTTTCGCGGGTATCAAAGATCGAGTTTGGAAAAAGCTTCAAGGGTGGAAGGAAATGATGTTGTCTAAACCGGGGAAGGAGGTAATTATCAAAGTTGTTGCCCAAGCCATCCCATCATACATGATGAGTCTCTTCTTACTCCCGGATGGTCTCATTGACGAACTTCATTCGACTATGGCGCGCTTTTGGTGGGGATCGTCTGAGAGAGACCGAAAACTCCACTGGTGGTCGTGGAAGAAAATGTGCCAACCCAAGAGTATGGGTGGAATGGGTTTTCGGGATCTTGGTGTGTTCAATCAGGCCCTTTTAGCCAAGCAATTGTGGCGGCTACTCACCAACCCGGATTCCTTAGTGGGTCGAATTTTTAAAGCTAAGTACTTTAAGAACGAGACAATCCTCAAGGCAAGGAGAGGCTATGACCCGAGCTACGTGTGGAGGAGCTTATGGAATGCTAAAGCCTTGCTACTGGATGGACTTCGATGGCGTGTGGGGGACGGGAGGGACATTGGAGTGTGGGAAAACGACTGGCTACCAGTGAATCAGGGGAGTGGAGTGCCAGCGCCAAACTTGGAGGCTGACCCAACAATGAGAGTGGCGGAGTTGATGGACCCAGAAAGGCGAGTATGGAGAGAGGAGAAGGGCAGGGAGGTGCTTAATGATAGGGACGCGGAGCTTGCTCTGGCCCTGCCCATTTGTCGAAAAGCAGAGAAGGACCAACCGTACTGGTGGCCAAATAACAACGGGGAATACTCTGTTAAATCGGGTTATTGGTTGGGAGTGAGGTCTGTTTCACCGGTGGCTGATATTAATGCGACGGCGAATGTGACGACGCTATGGAAACAGATTTGGAGAGTGCAAGCTCCACCAAAATTGTTACACTTCGTATGGCGTGCGTGTGCTAACATACTTGGGGTTCGAGCAAACTTAGTTCGTCGACATTGTGGTACGGATCCGATGTGTGGTTTGTGTAATGTACGGGAGGAGACGGTCACACATGCACTTTTCGAGTGCGAGTGGACCAGAGAAGTTTGGGAGGCACACGGGTTTGGGGGGTTGCTGGCAGAGTCTCCGGTGGGTGAGTGTGCAGGAATAGTGCAGTGGGCCCTGATGAAACTGCATAAGGAGGAGGGAGTGCGGTTCTTGACCATAGCTTGGGCAATTTGGTATGTCCGTAATCTGAGGACCTTTGAAGAGGAGAGCCCTAATGTGGCGGTGGTGATAATGGGGATGATAAGGATGGTGGAGGATTACGCACACTACAGGAGGGAGTTAAGCACGGGATCACCTGCACAGCACCAGTCCTCGGGAAACTCGTGGGAGAGACCAGTGGGAGGGGTAATCAAATTAAATACGGATGCGGCTGTGTATGGCAATGGCGAGGTTGGTTTGGGAGTGGTGGGACGAGATGCAGAGGGTTCAGTTGTGGTGGCGGGGTGTAGGAGGGTGAAGGCTAACTGGGGTCCAGATATAGCAGAGGCAAAGGCATTGGATTTTGGGATTGAAATAGCTTTGAGGATGGGGATGAATGAAGTAATTATGGAGAGTGATGCGAAACTGATTATTGATGCCGTGAAGGATAGCAGAAATACGAGGAGTATTCGAGGATTGTGTATTGCTGATATTACTCATTTTGCAAGGTCTTTTACGAGCTGTTTTTGGTCTCATGTGAAGCGAGGGGGTAATACTGTTGCTCATAATATAGCTAGATTGTGCTCGGAAGTTGGTGAATGTGTGTATGTCGAAAATTTTCCGGATGCTCTTTTGGCATTGGCGGAGATTGATTTAATATAAGTTACCCTCGTTTTCCTTTCAAAAAAAAAAAAAAAAAAAAAACCTCAAGCAGTGGTGGGCGTATATAAGGCTAGCAGGACGCTTGCATTTGTTAAATGTTGAAAATCAAAGTGTTTAGTTGAAAATTTTAACCATTTAAGCTTTACCTTATAATATTACTTTTTTTTTACCCCAGCTAACATTTCCCCTTCAACGGCATATCCCTGAAACGCAACGGATAACTATAATTGTACTACTAACTACTAAAAGTTTTGGCTTGATAAGGTTTATCCATCGGCATAGAAAGGGTCAAAATGACCCATACTAAATCAGTAAATTGAACACAATGGCTCACATTTAGATTAGTCTTCATAAGGCGCCATGAGGCATG
The DNA here is from genome assembly GCF_048544455.1 of Silene latifolia. Lineage (NCBI taxonomy): Eukaryota > Viridiplantae > Streptophyta > Magnoliopsida > Caryophyllales > Caryophyllaceae > Silene > Silene latifolia. The sequence continues at coordinate 7,635,114 of NC_133535.1, read as the reverse complement.
AGCCCATGACTGTTGAACAGTGAACAAAATGGGACAACAGTAGATCGGATAAAACTCTTGAATGGTGAAATGCAACCAAAAATGTACAATTCCAGATAGAAAAATTCGTGTGTCCTTCAGAAGGATTGTTCTCCTTACACTTAAACATTTATATTATTTCGTTTGGTAGATTGTCTTTAGGTGTAAAAAGGACGATCCTTCTGGAAACACAAATTTTTTTCCAAATAAGGCATAGCCCTAAACAACTTTATCTAAATAACACGTCTTCAAATTGACTCATAATTATTTTGAATAGATATCAGATAAAGTTATAAAACTAATTATTATCCTAAAAAAAAACTTGATAGTAACAATATTTAAAATCTCATAATCTATATAATCATAATTTTGTCAAAACTAGTCTTAAATAATCGGAAAATATAAAACTACTAAATAAAGTTAGTGTTTGAGTTCAAAAAATGAGATGTTTGATAAGACCATCCTCAAGCAGTGGTCGCGCTAACTAGATCGTGATCCGATTTTATTCTTAATCCTACCTTATTAACCTTGACCCATTTTCATCCTCCCAAACAGAAGGTCGTGACCTAGGTCATCAACCCAATCATTATCCACTTTACAACATTCTCAATCATTGTTTTTTTTATTGTTTTATAATTGTTCAACCAATAAGAAGTTGACACTTAGAAGGTCAATAAGACCATCTCTTTTGATCAATTTGGTCACAAATTGACCATCCTTTATCACAAATTGACCATTTCTTGTTTTTGGTCACAAATTAACTACCATTGGTCACACATTAATAATACTAATTACTTGATTAACCATGAGCAAGCAAGGTCATGACCAAGCAATTGACCTTGCTTGAGGATGGTCTAAAATGATAGTGTCATAACCTTGAGCTAAATCAACCTAAGAAATTTCCATGGTAGAGATATTGCCACATACAATAACATTATGCCAACCCCAACATTATTGAATAACTTAACACTAGTAATAATTAGGAGTTAGCATTTGAATGGAATAAAAACTCTTTATGTAGCTAGATAAGTTATGACTTAGGAACTCATATAAATAAGGGTCATAAGTCATGTTGGATAAGTAAGAGGATGTATGTGTGAAGAAACCCAAAGTCCCACATGTGAGGGTTGTCCCACATTGATAAAAGAGGAGAAGAATTACCACTTTATAAGGCAAGGGGCTACTCCCTCTACTGCCAATTGGTTTTAGAGTGGAACCCTCTTGGGCCTGCGTTGTGAACTCTTTCTCCTCCGTTTGGGTGCGGCCCAGGCCCGTTGTTTAATTTAACAGTATGCTTAATATCCCGAGTTAAAACCATAATTGGAAATCTTAGCTAGTAGCCAAGTGTTGGAGGATTGAGATTGTATTATTGTTAGTGTTTGAAGAATAATAATACAAGGTTGAGTTGTGGGTTAATCCATAACAAAATATTGCGAGTCTTTGCATTTTATATTATTTGTACCAAAAACCTCAACATTTGCTAAAGAAAAAAAAAGTGATTCGTAAAAAGTAAAAATCAAGTAATGTTTTTAGGTGGTAAACAAATGACAAAAACATTATAGTCACATTATCAATTCTTTAGAATTTACTCGAAATAAAATCATCAACTAGAACAAACTCAAAATGTAACTAAATTGGTAGTCTATTACAATAATTTTACAAAAATATTGTGTAAAACAGATTCAATTACTACCAAATGATGATTTATATTATTGATTTTTTAATAAGCTTACAAGTTTTACAATATCGATGTAAATGTCTGAATAATACTCGAGTAAACTTTAGAAGCAATTGAACAAGTCACCTTGCTCATTCAAAATCCTCCCTTAACCTAAGACTAATAGACTTTTATGAGAAAATTCTACACTATTATTGCGCAAAATAAATCCTATGTGACTTATAAAAGTTAAAAAATAATTACTTCCAAAATTCATTTTACAACATAAATTTGTAAAACCATACCAACACATATATAATTTTAGAATATCCATTTTACCAAGAATCTTATAATACGGTAACAATTCATTTTATTCACATATATAAAATCGTGTTACTTTAAGTATTTACTTAATCTATTTATCAATTTAACAATATAAATATATAAAACCGTTTTAGGTAAATACTCATTCGCACCGAAAAATAAGTCGATAACCATAATAGGCTAATAGCCATATCCACATCAAACAATAAAATATCACAGAAAAATTCAACATAATGATGCTTCCACCGTACGATCACTCCCACCCCACTAATCTCAACCACAAACTCAAAATATCAAACCACAGCTCAACACGTGTCACACCAACCGTTCACTCGATCAACTCACTCACTTACGTGGACCCGACCAGCATTCAAAATACTGTGGGCCCACAACGCCAACTTATTAGACACGTGTTGTCATGGTGACTACAGCTTCAAAATAATATCAAAATCTGTGACCATAATCATGACAGCTCAGCACCCATCCGTAATGGGTCCCACAAGAATTTTATATTGTTTTCACTACTAGATATTTTTTCGCGGCCCCAATTAAAAGATTTTACTATTACTCAACTTTTGTTTTTTTTCCTTTTTTTTTTCTTCTAGAAATTTTGTCACTCAACTTTTGTTATTCTTGACTTTGGAAGGCAACGCGGTTATGCGAATGCGACGGGATTATTTACTGTTGTCGACGTTATAAAATACGGTTTTAAAAAATTAGGTTTGTATAATGTTATACTTTTTCCGTGCTGGTTATTTGTTGTCCTTTGATTTTGGCACAAAGACCAGTGAAAGAAGAGAGGACCAAATACCAAAAGACAAGTGGAACAAATTAAGTGTGAATCATCAAATTGCTCATCAAGTTCATCCTTAAAATAGAAAGAACAACAATTGACTGAGACACCCAAAAATGAAAAATGACAACAAATGAGCGGGACAGAGGAAGTATGTGATTGTGGTTTAAGATGGATCTGAGTGATAAACATAACTCTTCTGTTACTTCTATCTTTTATTCGTTGTTTAAAAAGATTGAAAATGATTTGTAAGTTTTTTAATAAGCTTTATTGAGAGACCATTGTACAATTTTAAGAAAAAGTGGTACGAAAGGTAATAAAATAGGTACAAATCATGATTAACGATAAAATGGCTACATTTATTATGTATATAGGTACGAAATTACTATGTCACGATCAACAATAAAAATTGTACGAAATACAAATAAAAGGGTACGAAAAATTGGTCTCTTAATAACTTAATGAGAGACCGTCTCTCCCAAGTTTTAGTCTTTTTAAAAATACTTATAGCAATAATTGGGTGAATTAATAATTTAACTTTTTACAACCAATTTTTTCCTCCAACAACTATTGTTTTGAAAATGCAGAAAATGTGTACAAGAAAACAGTCTTATATAAGAAGTCGTAATCTGATACATAAAAAGAAAATTTTAATTTTTTTAATGCGACACTCCCTCTCATTCAAACCAAAGGTTACATTTGACTTTTTGGCACTATTCATGTTTGTAGAGAATCTTTGGTATTATTAGTAATGTATAAGAGAAAACATAGTCATGCGAGATCTTGTTTGATTATCGTCATCAATGTTATAAGAATGTCAAGTTTTTATAATTTTTAATAATGTGTAACTAAAGATATTCACGTTGCAAAACGCGACTCGGTAAGCGTAATAAAGTTAAATGTAACCTTTGGTTTGGATGAGAGGCAGTATAAAATAAAACGAAATAATTGTATAAAATCGTCTTAAACAATTATTAGCATTTTTAAAACTTTAATTGTGGTTCATCAATTCAATACCACCACTTGTCTTAAGATACTTGTTCTTCTTTCCCTACCCTACTTTCCCATCATCCAAACAAAACCCAGCAAATTATATCACTTCATTTATAAAACAAGTTTTTGATTTTATTCTCAAGATATTACCAAATTTTATCCACTAAAAAATTTTCTGAAATAATTTTAATTAGATGGTTGAGTAGTGAATTTAGTGAGAATAGTAGGTATTATTATTGAATTAAATTAGTATAATTATTGTGAATTAAGGAAAATGGGGGAGAATAATGAAGAGGGTATGGAGGTAATGATGGTAGAAAATGAAGGAGTTGAAGAAGTTGAAGTAATTGAACAAGATGAAGGGATTTCAGATGAATTTATGCCAAAAATGATGTTAAGAGTTCTTCTTGTTGAAGCTGATGATTCTACTAGACAAATTCTTACTGCCCTTCTTCGTAAATGTAATTATAAAGGTAAATTTTTTATCAACTTCGATTAACTGTTGACGGGATTTGAACCCAGGTCATGAGTACCACCTCTAGCTGACATCTGTAATTTTATGCCCAGGTTATGAGTAACACCTCTCGTGATTTTACCAACTAAGCTAGTTGACATCTGCGTTATAAAGTTATACTTGTCAATTGTGTTATATGTGATGATTTAGAAAGTTACCAAGTTTATTATATTGGATAAAGTTTGGATCTTTGATGGTAAATTCTGTTTATTTTTGCAAGTGTGATGAAATTTTGTGTGTTTGTGGTAGAAGTAACTATGATCTACAATTAATTTATTTTGTTTTGGTTGGATTGTGATGAATTATTATTGTTAGTAAGGTTTTTGAGAATGATGAGTGACCTCCTGGGGAAGGTTCCCGGGATGCGCATGGATGAGAACAAAATGCGATGGAAAGGACCCGTGTTGATCTGTGGGCCAAGTACACAGCCTCGTGAGCTACGTGAGTAACCGCTCCCGGTCCACGTTAGGCCGGGGTGTTAGCAGTAGATCTTTGATTTTAATGTTATTTGTGATTTGGAGTTGCGAAATTGCGTTGAGAATTGAAATGGATTGGGTTTGTTGCATATATTCATGAATCTAGGATATGGTAGTGATGGGATTTGTGTAGGGTTGACTTAGTATGTCACATGTAGGTAACTTAGGAAACAAATGTTGGCAATGAAGATGGATTATTACCATGGGTGTTTCAGTGAGATAGAGGTTCCTGTGAGGGTTGAGTCAATGTCGATTTCAAGCCAGATAATGAGCAGTTATAGTCGAGTTACTTCGTGTTTCAGGTTGTAAGCACTTGATTGAAATCTGTTTCTACCTGTTGTAAAGGTTTTGTTTGAGTTGGGTCAACTCTGCTAGGCGACTATTTTCGAGATAGGTCTCTCTGGATTGCTTGTATAATTTGTTACCCTTGTAGTATTATTCCAATATCTGTTTTATATACTGAAATCTGGATCTGGAAATTCGTGTAATATGCAGTGGCTGCAATCTCTGATGGTTTACAAGCGTGGGAACTCTTAAGAAAGCGACATAATAACATAGATCTCGTATTGACTGAACTGGATTTGCCATCAATATCTGGATATGCTCTCCTGACATTGATCATGGAACATGATGCTTGCAAGCATATTCCAGTAATAAGTGAGTCTCTTGACGGAAATCTTTTAGTTAACATGCTGACATTGAGGTTTTCTGTTGATATCAAAGCAAATTTTTTTTTTTTTTTTTTTTTTTTGTCTGTCGAGCTAATGATTTGTTTTGCTATTGTCCAGTGACGTCATCTCAAGACTCTATCAGCATGGTATTGAAGTGCATGTTAAAGGGTGCAGCTGATTTTCTTATAAAGCCTGTACGGAAAAACGAACTGAAAAACCTGTGGCGTCATGTTTGGAGAAGGCTTACTGTGAGTATTTTCCCTCCCTACTTATTTTTCTCGTTATCGTGAGGATTCAAGTATCTGACCCTTGCTTTTCTTCTTCCTTATTTTATTCACAGATCAATGATAGTCATGATCCTCGAAATCTAGCTATTGAACAACATAATGTTGATGCCAAATGTGAAAACAACGTAGCGACCGATCAGTCTGGAGATAATGTTTCCACTAGCTGGAAAAATAGTAAATGTAGCAAAAAAGCTACTGATGCTCAAGTGAGTATTGTACTTCTGTTATAGGAGTATACTTTATTTACTTTTCTATGGTTATTTGATTTTTATGTATGTTTGTCCACAGCAATTCGAGAATTTATTCGAGTGTATTCGAATCATAATGTTTGCTACTTTGCTTAAAGCCTATGTTTCACATATTCTATTAAGCGGGTATCACGGATAAGATATTTCGTATTGGAATTGAATTAGGAGCACTACGTTGTCCGTAAGAAAACCCATTTCATAAAATTTCCTTCCAGATAATGTACTCGACCTTTGCATGACCTTTGGGTAATTTGTATGATTAGATCATATGTGACGGAGACCAGTTTCATGAAGCTTTTCCTGCCCAATTTCATGAAGGTTTACTTAGAGACTTGTATATTTTTTACCTTCTGTTAAGGGCTCTTACAGCACCGTATAATGCAACTAACTGAGTAATAATATTCAGGATCTTCCATGGATGAAGAGCAGTGAGGAGCCTGAACTGAGTAATAAAGAAACGGAGCACAATCCAAAGCATGTCAAAACGGAGAAAGGATTGCCCCTGCTGACAATTGCTGCTGAAGGTAAGTTTGTGTCATTTTAAGTTTTTAACTGTTATGTCTCGGACATATCTTTGTTTTACTTCAGAAAAAAATTAAATATTTCATATTTTTGATATAACTGGTGTCATGAAGTAGGTATACCTGAAGCGCTGCACCTATACCGTCGTTTATATGAAAAAAATCTCCGTATTTCAGAAGTTGAGTCACTACGATTCAGATAGTTGAATATGTACCTATGTCTAACACAGTAACACCTATTCCCGAGTCCGAGTAACTTGGAATTGTTAGCTCATAGATCATGTTAACCGAAGAATCGGTATAAAGACATCTGCTTGTGTGCGTAGACAAGTGGGTCATTCGTGTCGGGTCGTATTGGGTTTTTGTTATTTTGTGTGCTTTGTGTTCGAGGCATTTCGGCCTCTTGGTCTCTGGTTGTTTTCAGGTCATTGGTTAGTCGGGTCAGTTTTGCCACGTCTGATCATTATTTTTGGCAGGGAAACCAGGTAGCTCAGAATCAGCCAGTCGATCTAAAAATGAAGGTGAGGGTTCAGGTTCAGGTTCACTAAGAGAAGATGAAGATAGATCGAGCACTGGCTTAGCAACGGAGGATGAAAGTGGCAGTCCTGCAAATCATGGACACAAAGCCAATTCTGATGGACTCAGATCATCGGATCGTTGTGAACGAGCCATTGACCTGATTGGTAGTATGAAGAGACAAAAGTGCATAGTGCCCCAAACAAGTTATAATGGAGACTTTAACAATATCAACAATTCTACACCTGAACTGGAACTCTCTTTAAGAAGGGTCCATGATTCTGAGATCAAAGAGTTAGATGAAAAGCGCACGCTTAATCATTCTGGTGCCTCTGCCTTTTCTAGGTGAGTTCCTGCTTCGTAATGACCCTAAATCAAATTATAATTTATCATTACCCCAAATCTAATGCCTCTAAACAGGCGCCCACTCCAATCAAGGTAGAGGGTTAGACTTGCGCGACTTTTCAAACTACATAAAAAAGAGTCAGCTTCCTAATGACCCTTAACCGAAAACAAAGAACACCATCTTGGGGTGTCTCAGTCCCGGTCATTTGTTGTCCTATTCCATTTTGGGGTGTTATCAGTCAATTGTTGTCCTTTCTATTATAAGAATGTATATGATGAGCAATTTGATCATTCACACCCAATTTGGTCCACTAGTCATCTAATAATTGACTCTCTCATCTTTCCTTGGTCTTTGTGCCAAAATCAAAGGACAACAATTGACCGGGACGGAGGGAGTAAATGCGAAGGTCTCGCATGAGATATCAGCACATCAAACCTTGTAATAAAACTAGGAGTACATAAGGATTTGAGTTGACCTCACACGTGAAACCGTCTCATAAAAAACCGTATATGACTCGCTGTCTGAAGGTGACATCGAGTGTACACAGTTCTCGTAGCTGTGAAGGGGGTAAAATGCTACGGAGATGTAGTTAAAACCATTTTTCTTTATCGCTTACCAAACAGTATTGAGCAAATAACTAATCTTTTCAGAAATTTTGAACCAATGATAAAAAAAAATTCAGGTATGACGGTAACAAAAAGTGTCAGACTTCTTCCCCGTTATCGATCAGTGAACTGACAGAAGTGAAAGGTGTAGCTGAGTCATCCCCATTGCCTAAGACAGTGAATATCAAACAAGGTGACAAACCCAACGCAGGCCCTCAAAGTGATCCCCTACCGGGATCTATCGTTGATGGAGGTGTTTGGACCGGTTATGCTTCAAAGGACCGTCCCAGTTCTAGCTCTCTTCCGGGTCCTGGTCCAGACGTATCGTCAAAAAGTCAAAGCTCGGCCTTCCACAGGGAGGAGTCACCATTTCTGACAAGCTCTTCTCTGAATTCTGGCAATTCACTGGCTGTGGGTCCCAGCAGCAGTAGTACTCGGTGCAATGAATTCGATGACGAGAAAAAGGTCAGTGCTTGTGAAAGTGCATCTGAGGTTACTGAGCTTAATACTAACGGTCCTGGCATGACGGAAACAAGTGTTGTTAAAGAGGTTGTGAAGCATGAAGGCTGCAATAACTTTGAACTCGGTCAGTTCAGACAGAAAACAGCTCTTCACTCTGCACAAAGAGAAGCTGCTCTTGCCAAGTTCAGGCTAAAACGGAAGGGACGCTGTTATGAAAAAAAGGTGCGCGTGAATATAATGTAATTGATTTATTTAATGTTTAGGACATTTATCTATATTTTTTAGCTAACTAGAGCAGATGTGAACTACGCTTAGACGGTAAGGTTAAGTCAGTAGAGGGTAGTACTCATTACCTGACTTCGAAACTCTTCTGAAATTGCCTTCTTTGGTTCCAGTGGTCAGATACTCAGATGTCAATCTGACGGTTGAACGGTCAAAGACTCGTAAAGAGGTCTCTTTTAGACCCAACAAATAGGTCACTCGAGTCGAGTGTAGGTCATAGAAGTTCGCGAGTGGTCATTTTGGGTTTGGATGTGTTTTTATTGGTCATTTAAAGGTAAGGCAGGGCCACAATTAGGATTGGATAGGGTTTCAAGTCATATTCGTGGTATTCTGTTTGCTTGCGGGTCACTTTTGCCAACTTATCTATGTTTCCCTTTTGCACCAAACGTTTTTCGTCCAAAGAAATACACGAATAATTCATAATGCTTATTATGAACGGCTTATCTATAAATTTTGAGTCGGATTTCTGAAATTTAACGCCTCATTCCGATCTTGACTACATGTGCAGGTGCGATACCAAAGCAGGAAAAAACTAGCTGAGCAACGCGTGAGAGTGAAAGGACAATTTGTTCGCCACGTTTCAACTGATCAAATGGCTACTGACGATACCAAAACTAGCTGAGCAACGCGTGAGTGGAAGGACAATTTGTTCGCATGTTCCCACTGTTAAAAGCCCCGATTAAGGAAAAATAGAGCAAAACCTGGAGGAATCGGATTCCTTACACTCGTATGTTACTCTCTTACAATATTGGTAGGAACCCAGAAACACAAAAGTTAGATTCCGGAAGCTGGAAATGGAAAAAGAAGCTTTTCCTCAAGGCATCTTGATTTTGATTGGGTTCTGATTTATGTTCCTCACTTTAATTTTCTTTTTAATTTAGAGTGGCACCCTAACTAATTCTTTTCAATTTGCTCTTGTGATAACAATTTGAGTCGAAATTGTGTATCTTGCTTGCGAATTTGATCCCGGTTGGAGCATGCCGGGTTAGTAAGGCCAGTGCTTTCCGGGTGTTTTATCTTTTGTTGGCGAAATGGTTGGTTGGAGATTTGTAAGAATCATGTCGACTTTGTTGTTCACCCTTGTTAACGCACTTGCTATCTCCGCCATTAGATGTACTCCGTAACAGCTCAACCATTTTCATTTGTTGATGTAGGTTTTTCATAGACGTATTTTTAACAATAGGTCTTGCTTACGACGGAATCTGTAATAGCGGGACAACTTTTGTTAGTTGGTGTTTATTTGACCCGTTTCTTGTATAAAACGGATATGTCTGTGTTAAACAAGAATTTGTGTATTTTAAATTCCGAGATTGTTTGATTTCCCATGGTATTGTTTATTTCAATTGTTCAAGCAATTAAAGAAGAATCTGATGCTCCTATACTATACTCCTACAGTCCCTATTATTAGTGTTCTATTTCTTACACCTTTCCAATTATTTGTGTGGAGGTCAAATTAAGCATATATTCCGCTCCAAAAGCCATCTTTTTACCTTGTATTAAAACAATGAGTCACGACACCTGTTATATACTCCCTCTGTCCCGGTCATTTGTTGTCCTTTTTCATTTTGGAGTGTCCCAGTCATTTGTTGTCCTTGCCATTTTAAGAATGAACTTGATGATTAATTTGATCATTCTCATTCAATTTGTTCCACTTGTCATTTAGTTATTGACCTTTTCCTCTTTCATTGGTCTTTGTGCCAAAACGAAAGGATAATAATTGACCGGGACAGAGGGAGTACGAGTTATCCAGGTTTTGAAGGTTATTATGATGACATCTCGTTATCCAGGTTTTGAAGGTTATTATGATGACATCTCGTCACCCATTGACAGCGGTGGATCTACTAAGGGCCTTTCGCAGTGCGCGGACACCTGAAACAGAATTTTTTTTGCGTTTTTTGTCTAATTTTCAGACTAAAAAAAATAAATTTATAACTTTTTTATGTGTGTATAGATTTTAAATATTAATCCGGACCCCGGAAAGAAATTTTTCTGTATTCGCTATTGCCCATTGAGACGGTTGCAATGATTAGGTTTAGACCACTACAATCAATACCGATTAAACATTTTATTTATCTTAGACAATTATGTATTCACTCTACCGTTCCAATCATTTATTAATCGTACGTCGTAAATAATTGACCGGAACCGCATGAATAGTCATCTGGACTGCATGGCCAGATGAGTAGATAACGAAGGTATGTATTGAGCAGCTACATGTTTACGTATAAACTTAAGCAGCACCCACGTGTATCTTCCATGCAGATACGTTGAAAACCATTAAATTTAATTGTCGGTGTTTCCTTCTAGCACAAGACACATCACCCTTTCTTACGAATCGAAACACATGAAGCTTTGATTCAATATTATATGAATTTTTACTGTAGTTGTTGGGGTAAATGACCAATATTCTCTTGCTGCATGTAAATTAATATTCGGATTCGATTTCGGACTGTTTAAAGAGATCCTAATGAAAGAAATGATGTGTTATCATCATACGGTGATATGGTACACCAGGTGACGTAAGAGGTGTCCCGATTCTCGGATTTGGTAATAATACGCAAATAGAAGTGAAATATGATTAAGGGACGAAACGGTAAAAGCAAGTATTTTATTCTACAATGCAATGGCAAATTCTCATCTGTGACGGACATTTTTCGTCAGAAGTTTGTGACCTTTCACAAGTTATAAGTGAGAGCAACTGAGAGAGCTTTTAAGAGGTTATTACGGTCACAAGCGAGACTTGCGGGTCGTAACGGAATGCTATAAAGAAAAATACTAATACAAATAGTATTATACAATGGTAGACCTATGATGATCATCTTTATTGCCTACACTATATAGTATATACATACCCACTGCCCACAACACACTACTCAAAAACACCAAAGCAAACAATTAGCTGCCTACGTCTTTGAATTGCTAATATGTATCCTGGTGAAGGCATGTATGTTGACGATGAGCCAGTTCACCGTCACCACCTTCCTAAAATGGATGACGATGATGACGACGACAATGACGATAATGGCCACCACCACCACCACCATCATCATGAGCATGAACACGACCACGGCCACGACCACAATCCATACCCCGGCAGCCAACAACATCATAACCATCCTCCACGTAATACTCCACCACCACCGTGCAACCACCCAACCCCTCCGAAACGCGCCCGCACCCCCACTCCGACCGCCACACCGCCGTTAAGACCACAACAACCACTACAACCACCAACACCACTTAACCAACCTCAAACAGTAACACTACAACCACCAACACCACTCCGTCCTCCGGTACAACTCCAACCACCAACACCCTTACCACCACAACCACCTCTCCAATTCCAACCAACACCACAACTACAACAACAGCGGCCGCCGCCAGACTCACCTCCGACTCCTCGAAAACCCCACCCACCACCACCAATGGACCTCAACCACCCCCACCACTATAACGACGGAGATGATGACGATGACGAGGATAAAAACCCGCATCGTCAACTCGGCGCCATCGTCTTCATCCTCCTCCTCCTCTTCGGCCTCACCGCCTTAATCCTATGGCTGGTCTACCGTCCCACAAAACCCCAATTCACCGCCGTCGCCACCTTAATATACTCCCTCAACACCACCGTCGCCGGTGCCGGAGCCGGCGCCGGAGCTCCGGCGACCGTGGCCGCGTCCATGCAATTCGTCATCCACACAAGAAACCCAAACAAGCGGACTACCCTCACCTACGACCACCTCGCCGCCACCGTATACTACCGGACTACCGCCATCACGCCGCCGGTGGCCCTACCGCCGCTATACCACCGGAAGAAAAGTTCAGTGATCATAGCTCCGGTGATCGGAGGTCCGCCGCCGGCGGTGGCGGTTCCGGTGGCGGCAGAGGTGGCGGAGGAGATTGCAGCGAACGAGGCGTACGGGGTTATCGGGTTTAGTTGGGTGGTGGTGGGGAGGGTGAGGTATAGAGTTGGAGGGTTTAAGAGTGGACATAGTAGGGTTTATGTAAGGTGTGATGTGGTGGTGAGATTAAATGGTGTTAATAATAATAATAATGGTGTTTATATTAATCCTGGTGGTCAAGTACCCTTGCTTGCTTCTCCACCTTGCCTTGTTGATATTTAATCAAGGGGTATTATTGTCATTTTGTTATATATGTTCTTGCCATAATACATTCTTAATTTGTTTGTAAGAATGGTTTTTTTAGTGCCTTTTTATTGTCCAAATTAGGGGTGTTTTGATTTGATTTTCCATTAGGAAGGGTTGGTTACTTGGTTCCTATAAATTAGTGTTTTGTGTTGATATTTGGTGTTATAACTTATAACACAATGTAAAAGTGCATAATTTTTACATAATAATGAATTAATTGTTCGATCTTAAAGTTTAAGCTTTATGGTGTGACAGTGTCACGATCGCGTGGAGTAGTTCTCTGCTTTTTTTGACCTCCACGTTAAATATGGAACAAATGCATATCGAGTTTGTTGAGATTACGCCAAGAAAGTGTCGTAAAAGTAGGTAATGTCTAGTGTTTATGAATATTGTGCGACCGCAAGAGCGGCGAGGACGTGGTGGCGCTGGCGCTACTCATCTTATAAGCTCTATCTTAAAATCCTTTAAGATATATGATAAAGATTATGTTCAACAAACGCAAAATTGTCAAGGGCGAGTAGGGTTGGAGTGGTGTAAATTTATTAGCACTCCTATTATAAAACTACATATGGACGGGCAAATGCCGATTGATATGGGAATACGGTTACGAGGGAGGGTGGTGGACTAGGGGATTGTAGTGGTTATGATTCAAATGGCTTGTGAGGAATCGGGACTGGTTATCGACTTATCATCGGAGATAGACAGGAGAAAGGTCTGGCAATTGATGGTATAAAGGTGGTCCTAGGGTGATGGTCGGACGAAGATGATGGCGTTTACCTGTTAAGGGGGTAAACACGGTACAAGAAAATCCCACCCAACGACGATAATAAGAAAAAATCCACAACGTATGTAAGCGTAAATTAAGTGTAATACTCCACTTAATTGAATAAATTATTCGAGCCTTAAAATCTAACTAGTGCTTAAAGGGATTGAAAGTAACACTTATATCAGCAAATTGCACTTTCTTTTCTAGTTATCCATGCAAAAGAACTCCACAGTTAAAGATGCTTGACTGAGAGTAGTTTTAGGATGTGTGACCTTTTGAAAAGGTTTCCGGGATGCGCATGAGCGAGAACAAAATGCTTTGAAAAGGACTCGTGTTAATATGTGGGGTATAGAGTATCATCTCCTCAAAATTTACCTGCATTTATTGCATCCTTTCTAAATTTAGCAAATAAATGTATGGGACATTCAAAATTACTCTTAGTTAAGTAGCTACCGTGTGATCCACACGGTGATACAATAAGATAAACGCAAAAGTGGCAAATTGGCTTTTATGTTTGTTCAATAATGAAATTAGGCCCTTAAATTTCCAACATGACCCACTTCCATCACTATTTGTAATGAAATGGATTCATTTTAATGTTTGGTTGGCTTGATTTGGCCGAACTTCACCCTAACCCCTTCTAATCCAATATTCACCCTTATCCATTTGATTCAAAGTTTCAAACTCCGTCCCCCTAACAAGCATAGATTTAAAACTCCATTTTATTTTGCTTGTTGAACCAAGCGACCCCAAAATAACCTAATAAGACTCCATATTATCCCCCCCCCCCCCTTTCTATTATCAGCTAGTTTTGCTTGTGACGGGTTAATCCCGTCACAAGCTTGTGACCTCTCACAAAAAGGGAGAGGGGACAAGATGGGGCACCCCATCCGCCCCATGTGCTTCCCCACTCATCTCTTATGGGTATTTTGTGAGAGGAAACGGTATCCGTCACAAGCTTGTGACGGATATCGCTCGTCTTCCACAAGATTTCGTGTTCTATTATTGACTTGCTTAGAAAGTTTGAAGTCTTGCGTCACTCCTGTAGTCCTGTATGCTCTATTATCTTGGTCACAACTCACATGCTCCTTGTGTATTCAATTCACGCATTACTTAGCTACAAAAAAAACACTCGAATTTTCGAAAATCTGCATCTCAATTCCCAATTACGGCCTTTGGATCTAGTCAAAGTCGTCATCTTCTCAATGACCCAGTAAACCCTTCTCAACGTTTCCCCCAGTAAGTTACTTCTTTTATTTATTTAATTTCTTATCCAAATTCTTCATTTCTGAATTGTTATATTGTATAATTATTATGGAATTGGTGTTATCTGTTTGCTGTTTACGCGGATTATTGCTTTCAATAATTGCTGAATCATTCTACTCAAAAGTCTTCTTTCTTAATCTCTATAAATTGTCAACAATTTTGGTATAAATCAATCGAAAATCGTCTAAAATTCTTCATATTGCTCCTACTTTGATCATACTGCTGATTATTCATTCATTGCCCACTAAATTTTTTTGTATTTGTATAATTGTAAGTATGAAATAATCATTAATCTCTTACTGAATTATATCGATGCATTTATCGTTTTGTTTTGGGTCATTTGGAAACAGCCTCTCTGTGTTGCTATCGTAGGTTTAAGGTACACCGCAATTTGCTGGAACCATTGAGATACTGTGGCAATGTTGTTATTTGGGTTAGATTGTTGCTGAGTTTTTTCTTTTTTGGCAAATTGATTACATGAGTGTGCTTATTTGTTTGTGCTGTGAAGTGGGTAGTATTTCGATAATAGTTCAAATCTGAGTTATTATGCTTTTCGCGGTTTCTAATATCGGAAGTTTAAACCTCTTTACCCCGCCTTGCCTGACATTGATTTGAGGTATCGGGGTGATGAGGTTATTGTTATCATTTTGTTTTGGGTCATTTGGAAACAGCCTCTCTCTGTTGTTATTGTAGGAGTAAGGTACCCCGCAATTTGTGAGAACCATTGAGATACTGGGGTACTGTTGTTGTTTTGGATTGGATTGTTGTTATTGTAACTTGTAAGGGTAAGGTTGCGTACATCTAATCCACTTACCCTGCAATTTGTGGGGAACCATTGAGGCACTGGGTTAATGTTGTTGTTATTGTTATATGTTGTTTGGATTGGGTTGTTGCCCTGAGTTTTTTGTTTTGTTTTGGCAAATTGATCACATGGGTGTGCTTATTTGTTTGTGCTGTGAAGTGGGTAGTGTTTCGATAATAGTTCCAATCTGATGGTTTGAGTACTATTATTCATATTTGAGCTTCACTTGATTTTGTTATTATGCTTTTCACGCTTCTAATATCTGAAGTTTAAACCTCTTTACCCCGAATAGCCTGACATTCATTTGGGGCATCGGGGTGATGAGGTTATTGTTAACCCTGCAGGCTGCAACAGAATGCGTTTGATTTATTTGGTATTTACAATTACAATTAGTCTTGTGTGAGCTTCTTATATGAATTGAACGGATCAATAACATAAATATTAAGGCCTAAAATCATTGATTGAGCACAGCCTAAGCTTTCGGTTGATATGCTCTTGTCACATGGTATTAGAGTCATTAGACTCTGAGGTCCCAAATTTGAGTCATAGAAGCCTCTAAAATCCGACTCATGAAATTTCAGTGCACGTCTGTACGGTATAGGAAGCCTGTGTATCTAGGCTTCAAGCTCAAAGAGCAGTCGAGTGAGGTTGTATTAAGGATTTAAGGCATAAAACTATGTCACATGAAATGGGACAACGTTCTCATATGAGTTTTTGTCTTTTGTTACAGATTGCCTCTTCTTGGCACTTTCTGAAACTTGAATTTTTGTGGATGTTCTGAGATTCAACCTTTTGGTTGCTTGTTATCTTGCATTTGAGGCTTGAGGTTACTTTATGTAGGCATTTTGCATGAATGGGTTTTATTAATTTTCTGTGATTCTTTTAGATCGGTAAGCTTCTTTGTGATTACCTGATATTAATGGTTTTGATAGCAAATATTGTGTGCTTGATTTACATGTTTTTCTTGGAAAATTTTTTAATAGAAGTTTGATCAGTGCTTCTCATCCATGTATATGATCTATGGAGAACTTCTGATATGTTGCAAATATTGTGCTTGTTTGGTAGGGCTGACCATGATAAGACTAGGTAAGTGTGCATTGTTTACTTTCGCATTATTCACTATCCAATTATTGGGCTTGCTAGGCTAGGAATTAGTACTTGCACTACAAGTACTCCGTATGTAAACTTGAAAAGGACGGAGGGGCCAGTTCTGTTTCCGACAGAGCTAAAATTGGCCTCGGGTAGTAACATTTTCAAACCTTGTGAAGGAAGTATGTCTTCTTTTTTATGATGTCTACGATGTCCCCCCTGGGTGGTTTGTTATGGTAATGTCTCAAATTCAAATAACATGCTTCTTGAGTGCAGATATGTAATTATCGTAGTTCTAACTCCCTCATAGAAAATTGCTTTGTTAATTTCAGTAATTGGAGTCTGAGACTCTGGGTAACTCTGTCCAGAGTCTTCCATTGTTTCACGCAAAGCAATTTATGATCATGTTTGTGTACTTGGTAGAATTTCATTTGGGGGTTGCTTGAATTTTGAGAAGGATAGGATTTCACTTTGGTATTGCTTGTGTTCTAAGGTCAGCCAAGTATGTTTATGGGATGAGAAATCGTAGAGTTTCCATGGTTGGAGAAAGGTTAGGAGATTGAATGGTGGAATCATCCTGTTGATATTTGTTACTTTCAAGGGTCTCTTATTTTCTCACACCATACATCTAAGGGGTCGTTTGGTTCACTGCTTAGGAATTGAATGGATTGGAATGAGAAACCATAGAAGTATGGGGTTCCAATTCCATAACTTTTAAAACATGTTTGGTTCATTAGAAAAATAAACATAGAGGAATGGAGTTTGAATCCATGGGGAGGAGGTGGGTATGAGATTCCAAAATGGCCCAACCAAACACTAGAATGACTAGAATCCATTCCATTCCATTCTAAACCTCCCAACCAAACAAAACTCGGGAAGTTGATTGCTCGACTACACGTTATGATGAGTCATATGACTTTGTTTCATGTACTGCATTATTTGTATGCCAGTATTTAAAACGTTGCAACCAATGACCAATCATATTCCACAAGCTGAAGATTACTGGATCTGGTAACATGATACTGTTTGTCTTCTATCAATCTGGGAACACAAATGTTCTCTCTTTTCATCTTTTTGAGGACTGAACAGTTACTCAATTGGATTTCGGTTTCATAGTCACTCTAGATGTTTTTATATAAAATGATGTGCCCATTTGGAGAACAGCTAAGACTTTTTTTTTTTTGAGAAGATGGCCTTTTTGTGGATGATAGGCTTTTGGGTAAAAAATATTACAAGAGACTCTAGGTCCTCTTGTGATTAGGTAACTGCATATGGCTGTAGTATATAGATATGTTAACTTCAACATCGGGTGTACTAAATCCTGGAAATCGTTCTGAGGGTAATAGTTTCTGAGATGTACATAGTATTTCTGGTAACAGAGGAGGCAAGACTTCCATGATGTTTGGAAAAGCCATAATGTGCTGTTTCAAGTTTGTCTTGGAGTTTGTTTGGTTTCAGGGCCTGTTATCTAAGTAATGTCAGCTTGTGTGACAGAGAGCGAATACAATCTTTGAGTGTCTTATAAAAAAGTTCTCACACGAACCTCATTAGGTCCACAAGTTTGCGTTATCGCACATCAAAGAGATATTGGACGGAATGTGGCTTTTAATGCACTAGCTAGTAACTTCTACACCAATAGCTGTCTATGTATGTGATTTGATTTGTCTCGGTTGTTTTAGCAATTCCTTTGTTTTTTTTAGTATGATGGTTAGTGTTCTTGTGTCCACTTCCAATAGTGCCAAAAACTCATCAGAGTCATCATTTTTTGGTTCCGGATTATGATGGAATAAAGCAAAATGGTTTATTGAAGTGGTTGCGCTTCTTTATATTGTGATATAGCAATCCTTTGATGCAATTCTAGAAGCAATTTTCATCGTGGGTCATTCGGAAACAGCCTCTTTGTGTTGCTAACACAAGGGTAAGGCTGCATACATCATACCCCTCTTACCCCGCAATTTGCGGGGGTCAATGAGGCACTGGGATAATGTTGTTGATGGTTCGTGTTCTTCAGTTTTTCTTCCAGTTTATTGTCAGAATCATAAGATTGAAATTTTTAGTTTTTATTTTGATTTTTATGTCTGACCTCTCTAGCACAGTAGACTTTCTGTTTTTCTATTCCCTTGGTTGTTAGCAAATGATATGAGTTGTCCTATTTAAAACAGAGAAAAGAAAAACTGGATTGTTTGTGTCTGTTATCTCCGTTTCCATTCCCCATAGCCATGAAATATGGATCTCTTGAGATGTGATCGCATTTATGCTAGCTGTTGCCACTGGTGCATTGCTACGACCTTATTCTTGGAAAAAAAAGTAGTTATTTGACACTCGTCTGATCTCTGTGCAGTCAGTCCAGAATTTCGATCTCGTGTGAGGATGGAGATAAACAACTCCAGTGACACACACACCGTTGAAATACAGAGAGATGCCAGCAATGGGAAGAGGCAGGTTAGAGGAGCAAGCAGGTTCTGTGGTGAAGTACACTGCGAGTTCAAGAGCACTGGAGCAAACTCAGAGGCCAACACGGAGCGATCATCGTCCATGCGAAAGCTTTTTATTGCAGTCGCCCTCTGTATTGTGTTCATGGCTGTAGAAGTTGTTGGTGGGATCAAGGCCAATAGTCTTGCAATTCTTACCGATGCCGCCCATTTGATGTCGGATGTTGCTGCTTTTGCTATTTCTTTGTTCTCCTTGTGGGCCTCTGGCTGGGAAGCTACTCCTCAACAATCTTATGGTTTTCTCAGGGTAGAGATATTGGGTGCCCTCGTCTCCATTCAGCTCATATGGCTTCTTGCCGGTATTTTGGTTTTTGAAGCCATACAAAGGCTGTTATATGAGACTGGTGATGTTGATGGCTTCCTTATGTTTTTAGTTTCAGCCTTTGGCTTGGTTGTTAATATCATTATGGCCCTTGTATTGGGTCATGATCATGGACATGGTCATGGTCATGGTCATGGTCATGGTCATAGTCATAGTCATAGTCATGGGGATGATCACGCGCATGACCATTTGGAACGCAGTAGTAGTAGCCATAGCCATAGTCATGGGGTGATAGTTACCTCGAGTCCTCGTCAGCGTGATCACGATCACAATCATGATCACGGTAATATAGAGCCACTGCTGAAAAACAAAGAGAAATGTGGAGATGAAAAGAAGAGGAGGAATATCAATGTCCAGGGTGCTTACTTGCATGTCCTTGGTGATTCAATTCAAAGTATCGGAGTGATGATTGGAGGAGGTCTGATTTGGTACAAGCCAGAATGGAAGATAGTTGACTTGATATGCACCCTTGTCTTTTCAGTCCTTGTTCTGGGCACGACTATTAAAATGTTGAGAGATATAATCGAAGTCCTTATGGAGAGCACACCTAGAGAAATCGATGCGTCCAAGCTTCAAACGGGTATACTAGAGATGGAAGAAGTTGTGGCTATCCATGAGCTTCATATTTGGGCTATTACTGTGGGAAAGATTCTATTGGCTTGCCATGTTAAAATCAAGCCAGATGCAGATGCAGACATTGTACTTGAGAAGGTGATCGAATACATAAGGCGGGAGTATAATATCAGCCATGTTACTATACAAATTGAGCGTTAAGCTGCTCTTTGATGCTCTTGAGGTTGATATTTTTTATTTTATTTTATTTTTTGAGGAAGAGAGTTTGATAGTTGTTACTTTACTCCCATGTAGTTCCACTTTTAGTGTTCTTATTTAGTCGCTTATGTACGTCACATTGCGTGTAGCCTCTTTTCCAGCTGTTGCTCGTATGAATGAGAAATCTTCTGTTTGTTCATACTGTTAGTCTACTTCAGTGATGAAGCCCAAATCTCTTTTTTTCCTATCATCTACATTGACTGTTTTTTTCTTTTTAGTTATTAAGATAATCATATTTAGTAGTTTTGAGCTGCAGTCATCTGCGAAAGGAGAAGCCAACTCTATGCCCGTTTCGTAAACATTTTCCGTTGATCTTTGGGGTCCTAGTCTCCTAGAGAAGCAGGTTGGAGAAAAGTGCATAATATGGATCAGCTTCTTGTCAGGTACCTTATTTTCAGTTACCAGTCACCGCTAAAGTAATCCCCTTTACTATTTCTCTTCGTTTTTGCATTGGAGCTTATGGATGGTATGTTGTTAGCCTCGATCCATGTGACGAAACAAAAGATTTGACACACCATTGGCTCGAGTCATCATCTTTGGCAATCTATGGGGAAGATATAACTGTTATAAAATTGTAAACCACTTTCTTGTAATTATAATGTTTCAGCGAGCTTGTATTCTACTTTGCAGTTGGTTTCTTGCTTCTTAATGTTCCGGCTAGTTGCAGATTTAGGAAAAATTATCCAATGCCCTGTTTGAAATCTTAAAGATATTACTACTAGACAAAATTCTTGATTTTAATTTTTTTAGCACAAAAATTGGATGAAACACGCGCATAAAGTTTTGCTGGGACTCTGAGTCCTTAGGCATGGATCCACCAGTGGTTAGTTTCTTTCCATTTCCTGGGACTCTGACTCTCTGAGTCCTTAGGCATGGATTCACCAGTGGTTCTGAGTAGTCGACGAGGAGTATAATGGCTGCCCAAGTTATTGTACGTTTGCATTGCGCTAATACACAACTTTTGTCTTAAGTTTCACATTTATAATTCAGGAATCAGAAATTCAGAATTAGTGCTATAAAAGCTGTGATTATAAAAAGGGTATGTGTATTTTTGTGTATACTAATCATCCTTGGTCTTTCCTCGTACAGCTAAATCCCAGTAATGAGTTCATTCTCAACCAGATGAAAAGAGGATAAGAAACCAATATCAGACACCAGATATTGCATCTTGCTGGATAGAGGATAAGATTTCTTAGCTTCCAAAGATATATATGGTATGCTTTCATATAATTCTTCTTTACATTTAATTTTAACTATTTATCTTTGTGGCACATGCAAAATTCAGTGTCGCTGTCGATATTAGAAAACCAAAGAATTCATATTTTGCTATATAACAGTATGTCACTTATTCCAGAAGGTGGGTCCTTAAGTCCAATATATTGCATGTTAGCTCACAAAGAAACTCATTGCCTGGTTTAGTAGGGCAGTATTGTTTCTGGTTATTAATTACTTCGGCTTTTATCTAACTTTAAAGCTTCGGTTAAACTAGATGAGGAAACTGCTTGCTTAAACTGTAAAAGAGTTGAGTACCTGTTCTTTTCAATAGACTGGTATTTAGTCGCCCAGTCTCCCGGCCAGGCAACTGAAATTCAACTAAAAATCGGATGTGATCCGGTAGACTGTGTGAACGCGACTGGTATCAAATTACTGGCACTTAAAACTCGAATTGATTTAATATGTTTGTTATGTTACTATGGCTCTTTATACTAGACTTCCTAGAGACACTTCATCTAAAGCCAAAAACAAAACAAAAAACAAAAAATATCGAGGTGGATACTTGGAGAAGTGTTAAATACTTGTAGACAAGTCTGAATAACATAGGTTGTTTGAGAAGTCTACCTGTAAATGGCGAATCCCACAAGTATACACAATCGAACATAATAGCGTTGGGTGATAGTCATGAGTTTGGGTATCATACGGTGTTCGAATTTGTTAAACCCCTTTTGTTATGTATATTACTATGAAGTATGAATTGCATGGGGGTCTGAACAATTTCTGCAATTTTTTTTCCTAGCTGATTTCCTAGAAGGGTAACAGATAAGATTTTTAGATTTGTTTTGGTTTTTACCTCGGATTCTACATTTTTTTTGTTTTCCTGTGACCACTTTTTTTTAGGAAGTCATTTTCTTTAATTAAAAAAATCTTCCTATTTGCGACCGGAGGATCATATTCAGAAATCGATGGCCGACATTGATGGCCAATGTGAAAGGAACACATTACCGGCTGACAAGGCTCGTTCCTTAAGTGGATGCATGAAGGTAAGGTGTTTAGGATAGTAGTTATCAAGTTTTAAAGGGATGAGTGGAAGAAATTTAGAAACCTGCCTTATAAGACACTGCCTACAATCTATGTGCATCCCTGCAACATGCAGCTGTTTGTGGGGCTGACAGCAACCTGGATTTTGGGAGTTACTAGTATTAGTTTAAGAACAAAATCCCCGTCTTAAAATGATTTAGACTCGGCTGATATGAACCGTCGTTTGAGGCGGTTAACTACTTTTGATAGTAGTGTAAGAACAACATCCCCATCTTAAAATGATTTGGAGTCGGTTAATATAAACCATCATTTGTTTTACGATGTGAGTCTCAAACTGACTGTAATTTTAGTTCTGTATTCAAGCTTGAGACCATAAGTAAATCTCCTACTAGCACTCGCATAGTCGCATGCAATGTTTTGATGAATGGTAAATAGCGGATTTTCTAACGTGTGTCGTAAGAGCACACATTAAGAAGTTATATGGGGGAAGATTATAATGAAATAATCTTGAGAATTTTTCTTCATATGGGTTTCTTAATGCGTGCTCTTAGGGTACACATTAGAAAACCGTCAAAAATATTAATGATATTACTTGTCTGGGAAAATGGTGTCTTATTAGAATCCAAGATGGCTAATCACCTGTGATTAAGATATCATATCTTATTAGTATCTGTGTAATATGTCATAATACATCAATTTGTCTTGGTTGAATATTGATTGACATTATTGGATGGTTTAGACATTTTGGAGGAAAATGTCAAAAATATTTATGGACTAGAGACATTTTTTTTTAAAGTTCTTCTGTTTGATGGGGGCTCTTGCCTTAATTTTGTGTTCCTTATGTAATTTACCCCTAGAAAGTGCATTCCCTATAGATGTACGTATGAATTCAGCCATGAAAGTTTTCTTTGTTTGTGACAAGATATGGAGAAATTCCTAGGTACACGATGTCTAGTTGTCTACTATATTATCGCACACCAAACTAATGAAAATATTTGATTTAAGAGCGTTTTCGTTAATAATTAAATAGATTTAAAGGACAATAAAAAAGGAAGAATTCTCATTCGTTAAAGTGTACGGGAAATATGGTGAGTTGGTATATGGCTGCTATGTTGTTCGGACTCGATTTGAAGTAAACCTGGCAAACGGGTCAATGTCGGGTTTGTAAGAGTCCGGGTCAGGTCTGGTCGAGTCATTTTGGGTTCGGGTTTTTGGATCAACTATTATCAAGTTTTCTATGAAAGTGTGCAACAATAAACATTGGGGTGAGTCGGGTTAATTCGGGTTTGGGACAAGCTCGGTTCTTGAGTTTTATCAGTTAGAAGTATCTGATACGGGTGTGTGTCAAGCTGTCTTGTTCGGCTATTTTATGAAAAAAAAAAAATCATAATTTTGGTCTAAAATGAAATGTTCGAGTGTCCTATCCATATCCGAGTGTTGAATATCCTACATAAATACGCGAGGTAATACTTATTAAAGAGTCCCTAAAATTTCAATTTTACTTCGAATAAACAAAGTACAAATGAAATGATTGTAGCTAGTATCGGGATCTACACGGTAGTGAACAGTGTTACATGCCCTAGCAGGCTAGCACTGTTGATATGGCGGGAGTGGCCTAAATATTTTTTAACATCATATAAAAACCAAACATTTTTTTAAAAGGTCAAAATCCACTTTAGCTTAAGGTATTTTGTTCCCACTTGTTTATCAGTATTGCAAAAGAAGTCCACAGCTTGTGTTCTTTACAGTTTTGACCTCCTGCCCCCTCCATTTCTACTCCTGAAATCATCAAGCATGGAGGTCTGAGACGACTCTTAGGCATGACCCCATTATTTTTATTAATCTTCCTCTTCTTTCCTCATTATTTGTATGATTATCGACAGTCGAGCAAAACGACCCGTCTCCTTAATCTTCATGCTACATTGTTACTATGAATTATGAGTTTAATGACTAGTCTGCTCCCAATCTTATATCGTGTTTATAATGTTTTCCGTGTTATGTTACTAGTCTGTTCCGAATCAATGATGAACTTCCTTCTAGATATTGTCACTCGAGTGTAACTATAAAACACGAGTGTGTACCTAAATGCTTAAACTTGTATGCATATGAATCATCTTAGATTCTTAGGGCGTTTCTGATACGTACTTTGATACATCTTTTGTATTTGTCGAAATGTGGTAGTAGAACAAGTGTTGTATATGAGAACTAAAAATTAAAAGTGAAGTTTCGAAATAACATAGCTTATGAATTACACCCTTGTTTGATTTTAGTTCAAACAAACAAACAAAATTTAGGAGTATTCAACTTTTACCACAGCTTGAATTTACTTTTTCCAAAGCTTGCATGCAAATGTAAGTTGAAGAAATTTGTCATTGACATGACAAGAAATGAAGTTGTTAAACAAGTGTCAACGGTAGTCTAGTGCAATGTATGCCCAAACTTTGCCACATGCTTCATTTTCATAGCTGTAAAAGCTGATTTATTTTTTTCTCAAGGGAAAAAAGTTACTGTGCCCACACAGTAAATTTGGGTATAAGACATTGAAGTGACCTTATAGATGTGGTAACTGATAAGTGACTAAGTGGTAACAGAACCAAGATCTATTCTGTTATGGAACTGTTTTCTTAAGGGGCCATTCTATGGGTTTCTAAGGTTTTAGACTTTTAGGGCAACTTTTGTAGTTTCGGGTTTAAAACTAAAGTTCGTCATTAAAACTTAGAATCGCTATTTACCCTCTAATGATTCCTTGTAAGTTGTAACTAAACCTTCTGTTATTATATACACAACGCTTGTTAATACCACGGCTAAACTACTGCCACGGGAATGGTTAGTGTGTGAGCAATACGTTTTTAACTATAATTTCATCGGTGCAAGATAAACGGCCGTAAACATTTTTATAATCACAAAAGTTCAAAAATGATGTATGAATATAATTTTGTTGATTTGTGGGCGTCACCTCATTTTTTGAACATTTTTGCACTCAAAAGGTATTTTTTTTAGTCACCTTTTTGTTTTCCCTGAAAAGTCTATATACTTTATGAACATCATCATCTTATAAATTGATCCATTGAAGAAAAAAAATGTCTTCCTAAACATGATTGCATTTTCCAATTTCCCATTAGGGTTGCAACGGGAGTAAGAATTTGAACTTAGGGCAGCGGAAATTTTTTGGAGTAGGGCCGGGGAACGTAATTTTTAAAACTTTCATTATTCAGTAGAACGAGCGCCCCTGATAGCTTTTTCCTAGCTCCGCGACTGGCCGACTGTCGAGATGGGTAGTAGACTAAGTAGAGTAGAGTCCCCACAATTGTCTGTACAAAATCTGCCACGCCAATAATGTTTAAGGGGGACCTTTACAGAACAGACAACTCCTTCTTCCTCTCTTTCTATCTCTACTTCTCTCACCAACTATTTTAGTCTCCCATATTCAACTATATCAAAAATCCATTTTTTTTTCCTTCTTCATCTTTGTGTTTTCTGATAATTAATTATATTATAACAGTAATAATTAAGCCTTTTTTTTTCCTTCGTATTTTGAAACCGTCTCCTGCAATAATTACCGCAACTTAAATATAATACTTTGGGAATGTTGGTTTTCTAGGAAAAAGCAAGAAGAAATTTTCTTATTAAAAAGCATTTATATATAGCAGTAAAGAAGAGTGGACTCATTTATTGCTGATTTCTTTGTACTTTGGTCTTCACCAAACTTTGTTTTGACTTTGTTGTAATGGAGAAGCTTCAAGGTCCCATTAATCCATGTGTATGTTCTCTTGCCTCTATACTTCTACTTTCCTATAACAACAATATTACCCAATGCCTCAAAGAATCCCGTCTATAACGGGTTTAGAACAAAGAGGCGTCCGGCTGTATGCAGTCTTACCCCTATGTTATGTAGACTTGCATTTACTGCAACAATATTACCCAATGCCTCGAAAATTCTCGTCTTTGACGGGTTTAGCACCAAGGGTGTTTCCGGCTGTATGCAGTCTTACCCTTATGTTAGCGAGGCCGAATTTTATTTGTATGTAGACTTGCATTTACTCCCACCTTCCCCTGTTTCCTTAATTCCATAGCATTTATTACTTCATGGTATATCTTCCTAGAAACTGGAAGTTTTTTCTGCTTATTCCCCTATTTGTTCTCTGTGTTTTTATGACACCATATTTATTTCTCATCCTATAACACACTCTTTTGATGTTTTTATCAGAAAGGCAATTCTAAATTTCTCTGCTTTTTCACATTTTCCACACTTTTCTCAAGTGGGTTAAATTTTAGTGCTGCAGAAATCCTTCTGCAAGACGGCCTTACACAATAATTTGTGTTAAAACGGCTTTTTAGTTTTTGGAACCATTTTTTTAGTTTTTTAGTTTTTCTTTTCTATTTTTTTCGCTTTTTTGAGCTGTGCGTCCACGCCTGGACGATTCTAAAGGATGATTCATGTCAGCCGACCCCAAATCTTTTTGGGATTAAGGCTCTGATGTTGTTGTTGTTGTTATGCACTATATTAGTGTAAAACCGACTTTCAGAAGACCAATTGTCGATATTATTATTAACATTGTACATTTGTCATTTCTCGGTCGAAACAGTTGGTTGGTGGAGAAGATTTGGATATGGGTTGTTGGTTAGAAGAATTTGTGAGCAATATAGGAAGCAACTACAAATTTGAAGATCCATATAGTAGTGAAGAACATTCACTTCCAACTTTAGAAGATAAAATGCCATTTTTACAAATGTTACAAGGTGCAGAAGCTCAACAACAAAATATTTTACCATTCATGCAAGAACCTAATTACTTTCAACTTCTCTTAAGACTGCAACACCAAAAGATGATGATAAATGATTACAGCAGTCATTTTACAAGCCCTAATGAACTCGAAAACTCCGTAAAATCCGAGAGTTTAAGAGAACAAGCTCAAGTTTCTCCTCAGCAATGCAATAGTGATAAGAAGGCACAAGCCAGTACGAAGCGGCCGCAGTTTCTGAAAACATCAGCAAGTAATAATGTTGAAGGAGTACCAGTGACGGTTCCGAAGGAAAGGAGAAAGAGGAAGAGGCCAGTAAAGCCTACTAAGAATCAAGAAGAGGTTGAGACTCAAAGGAGGACCCACATTGCTGTCGAACGCAATCGTCGGAGACAGATGAATGATCACCTTAATGCTCTCCGTTCCTTGATGCCACCTTCATATGTCCAAAGGGTGAGTTTCTTTGAGTTTTTTTTTCAAGTGAGATGATGTTGCCGGGTGGTGCCAGTATCGGTTGCGAGTATACTTGCATTATTATACATAATTAGTTAATTACATGGCATTAACATATTGTTTTAATATAAATTTTCATTTTTGAAAAAGTATGGATTTCTTGGTTTTCAGAATGAAGTAACCAATTAAACAGTACTGTTTTTTTTCCTTGATAACCAAACATTGTTGGTAAGGTAACAAAGGTTTTTATCTTTTTGGCCTTTTCTGCTTGAAATTATACTCATTGGTAAACACTAGTAATCTTTGTTTCATGAAGGATAATAATCTTTGTTCGATTTTTACAAATTTGTATTTCGTCAATTTTAATGTTTTCTATAGTTTTCATATGGCTTTTTAATTAATGAATTGATCTTTCCGTCCAAAAAAAAAGATACACATTTTTACTCGAATTGCTTGCCTTATTTTGATTTGAGCTATAATTGCTTAAAAAATTAATGTTTTAGTAAATTTAGTCAAATTTAAAGTAAAATCAGAAATACTGAAATTGACTGGTTCCCTTTTGCCTTTAGCATTTATCTTGGAAAAATTAGTGAACCCTTTAATTTAATTTATTATTTATCTTTGCTTTCTTTTTCCCTTTTTTCTGTTGTGAAGGGTGGGGTTCAAGCATATCAATTGGTTAATCATCAATCTTTTAAACATATTCCTGTTTCACATATACTTACGGATTTACATTAACATTATTGTAAAACCGCCTCTTGTTTTATGTACCCTTTTGAAAGTAGTTACAAAAGAATATTGTAAAACCGTCTTATACATGACCTTTTGTTCCGATTTTTTCCAAAATTGGAAATAAAGTTGTTGATCTGGTGACTTTTATACTGCTATACAGGGTGACCAAGCATCAATTATAGGAGGAGCAATAGATTTTGTGAAGGAAATGGAGCAACTCCTTGAATCTCTACAAGCTCAAAAGAGACTGAGGCAACAAACTGAAGAAAATAACGCCGACGTTTCCGGCACCTCCTCTACCTCATCCTCATCCAATCTCATTAACAACATGTTTCTGACATCCCCAACTTCCCCATTTCAGTTAAGGAACTTCAGCCCTAATAACGAGGAAGGTAACGCGAATTCCACAGAAATTCGGAATAATGCTAACAACAATGAGGAATTTAGTGCAGAAAATAGGTCTGCTTTGGCTGATATTAAAGTAGTAGTGATTCAAAATCATGTCAATTTGAAGATTCAATGCCAAAGAAGACCTGGTCAACTCCTCAAAGTCATTATGGCCTTTGAAGAACTTAGGCTCACAATTCTTCACCTCAACATCACCTCCTTACATACCCTTGTCCACTACTCATTTAATCTCAAGGTAACATTGCATTTGCATTTTTTCGTCTTACTCCGGATTTGTTTTTCTATAATAGGATTACGTCTCGTGTTTTTTTTGCGACCAAGGTAAGACGGTTGATAGTAAAAACACGTGAAAACGTGTTCCTGACCCGGATTTTTACTATTGTAAACAAGTTTTACATTCTAATAAGGTAAGACGGGTTGATGGTAAAACATGTTTCTAACCCGAATGTTTACTGTTGTAAACAATTGTCCTTTTCATGTATGGACTTGTGGGACTTGTGACTTTAGTAAAGTTGTCACGGTATCGTAGATGTTTGTACACAAGGGCATACATAATGTTCAATTGTTTGAAGTACTTTGATAATAGCCAGGATTGCGGCCACAACAAAAACTTCAATTTCACTAAATCATACAGTAAATTAAAATTACGGGAAATTCAAAAAAAGTAATCTGTCGACCCCATAAGTTAAACTGTACTCGTATAAATTTTTCTTTTCTCAAGTCGATCCTTAGTAACGACATTTGTTTGTTTGATGCAGATAGAAGATGACTGTAAACTAGGATCAGCAGAAGAGGTGGTAAGGGCAGTGCATCATATATTCAGCATGATCAACCTCAGCTAAACTAGGTCAAGGGAGTAATTAATTATCATAACTTTTCTAATTTAGTATTCCGAAGTACTAAATAAGTATCTAGCTTAATTTAAATTTTGCATATAGTTTAGTTAAAGTCGAAGAAGAAAAGGAATGTGATCAGAATTCGAATGGAGCATGGGAAACCTTGTTAATTTGTGTAGCATTGTAGCCTTACCTCGAAGAAGCAAGAGATGTTAACTTGCTTATTAGTAGAATACTCGGGTATGATTTAGGTGCATATGTCAGATAACTTAGTTGGTAAGATTACTGATTGATGTTATTCGTGATTTGGATTCAAATTTCGCCAGCTTCAAGTGTGTTTTAATGTTCAAAGAGAATTGTTACACACTTCAATAATAAATATGTTATCGGAGTTCAAATTCAATTAAATTTTGTCAATTTTTTTTTTTTGGTACGCATTAATTTTGTCCATTGAGCTACCTAATTGTTACAAACTTCATTTTGGATTTAATTTGATCTATGTTTCTCTTTTAATGTACCTTTTGCCACAAGATAGTTTTAGAAAAACATTTAGCATAGATATATTTTTAAAATATCGATAATTAGGATATGAGTTTATTTTAATTTCATGCCCTAACAAAATCTCTTTCTATAAAATCATATTTGTTTTTGCCATGCATTCATGCACAAAGTACTCTATGTAAATGCAAATAATTATGGTTTGATTATCGTTTTAACGAAGATACTAATTACGGAGTAATGAATAAGATCGTTATAAACAATGTGGACTCGGATTTTTCGTGAGGGGACGAAAATTTTCAAATTTCAGGGATAGTGAATCACTTAAGGAACATTAGAGAAAAAATTAGCCAAAAGTTTGATAACTTTTCATTATATAGGAGCGACCGTCCATGCTAACTCCGCCACTAATTAAGTAATTATAAAAGGGAGAGACTATGGTCTATGGAGCCACTATTACAAAATGGAAAGTTTGTTTAGAAAAGTTTGATATAGCTATAATATCATGATTACAAAGGAATGATAGTTTTCTTTTTGCAATAGGTCTTGGTATAGACGGGTGGGGCGAACAAACGGGTAAAGACCTCTAATAAAATGGGTAGGGGGAACAAGGTGGGGCACCCCCATGTGCTTCCTATTTTATGGCAAATGGGTATTTTGTGAGAGGAAATGGTATCCGTCTATACGTATAGACGGATAGTGTCCGTCTATAATGAGAATTTGTGCTCTTTTTGTATTGACTTTGGAGTTGTCCCTCTCCTACAAAGTTAACTTTTTCTTGTTACATTATTATGGAATGTCCCCTTCTCCCTAGTAAGGCAATAAAGGGTTCTCAAATCCTTCATAAAAGCTGCTAATCATGCCTCACCCTCTCCCTTTCTCTTCTTCTTTTTTCTTCCTTTTTGTGTCTTCCTTCTTGTGTTGTCTCTTTCTTGATGTGTGTGTCCTAATATTCCTTTCAATTATGTGAATTTTTCATGATCGATTTCATGTACTCGATATTTCAACACGATGTTAAATAGATCGTTAAGTAACTAATAACCATTGATTTCAAACGAGTCTTGTATCGGGTTCATGTTCAAAATTAGGTTGTCTCAGGTATTGTTCCTAGAATAGACATGACTCAACTTAACATCAGCATAATATCTGATGCCTATTAGGATTCTTTATTGAAGGGGCCCGTACTCACCCCATGTGAGAGGGTGGCGCCCAAATTGGGTGTCACCCGGTGGCGCCCTTTCATTTTCCTATATGAAAATGTCAATCAAGTTTATTTATTCTGGACATGACTACATGAGATATATTTTTTTTGTCGATAAGCAAAAGATAACTATTGAATGAGACGAGAACTACATATATTGAAACTATAAACATTCACAAAATCTCATTGAAGACGGCGATATCCGTCACAATCCGTCACAAGCTTGTGACGGATACCATTTCCTCTCACAAAATACCCATGAGAGGTGAGTGGGAAGCACATGGGGGGGTGCCCCACCTTGTCCCCTCTCCCTTTTTGTGAGAGGTCTTCAGCTTGTGACGGGATTAGCCCATCACAAGCAAGACGCTTTGATAAACATTATACAAAGTGATGTGACTTATGAGGCAGTGCAGAGTTCTTGAAGTTTGCATGGAGTTTGCAGATGATGTCTGTCCTAATGAGTTTAAGTTCCTACATTTTACCGTTCAAAGGATTAGACACTTCTTCTTCCTGAATTTTCATAAAATCATAGTACATGTCTACATTGTACTATTGCTGTGCCAACTGATGTTTGATAACATACAGCTCCAGTTAGTGCAGTTTCAAGGCAAGAGGAAAAAGTAGTATGAAATTTTGTTAGTTTCCAAGTAAGGTGAATTGTTTGGTCATGGCCTTGTTTGGTCATGGTTAGTGACTTAATTAAGCTACTTAATTGATGACCAAAATTGTTAATTTGTGACCAAAGGTCAATTTGTAACTTTTGAAGGTTAATTTGTGACTTCTGCTTCATTCTTGTGACCTCTTCCATGACCCAGTAGGTGTCAATTTTTGATTTGTTGGATACAAAGAAGGATAACTCCAATGATTGGATTGATGACCTAGGTCGCGACCTTTTGTTTGGGAGGATGAAAATTGGTCAAGGTTAATAAGGTGGAATTAAGAGTAAAATCGGATCGTGATCTAGTTAGCGTGACCTTTGCTTGGGGATGGTCTTAAGACGGGCATATCCGTCATAAATATGAAACCCCGATCGAATAGTTAAATGGGACAAAAAAAAACAGAATGTCTTGGGAATGTTAAAAAGATTGTCTCATCTAACAATATGAGCTAGTATTTGGCTCGTTTAAAACTTAAAAGATGGATATCTATTTATTTTTGGTACTGTACATAAAAGTGTAGTTGTCAATGAATGTACAAGACATGATATTATTCATTGGGAAATATATTTGCGTCCTTCGAGAAGACGTCCTCCTTATACTCAAAGGAGGAGGACCAAAATGAAAATGAGGAGAATGGTCCTCCTCTTTTGAGTGTAAGGAGAACGTACTCCCGAAGGATGCAAGTATTTCCCATTCATTTGTTGGTATCCGCATATCATAGCAAAAAGTGATGCTTTATTAAGGAGTTGTTTGGTTGCCTCTTAAAAACATGGGAACTTGAAAATCCCATGAATTAGGATTTTAGCCACTTGTTTGGTTGCCTTTTTAAAACTAAAATGGAGGAATTAGAACTTCCTACATGAACTTAATTCCCACATTATGTAGGAATTGGCTTACCTAGCCCCCCCTTGGTCATTCCCAATGCCTACATGCTTTATATTTGAGAATTACTATTCTACCCTTGTTCAAACCATTTATTTATTTTTTATATTTTAGAGTAATTAATGTTATGAAGGATAGAACAGTATTTATTATCAAAAATCATGAGAATTAAGGTGCTCCAACCAAACAACATATAGGAACTTAATTCATGGGAAATGTGAATTACTTAATGGCAACCAAACAAGTTTAGCTTATTTCCCATGAATTACATATATGAACTCAATTCATGTGAATTATAACTTACTATATGAATTAAATTCCTACATGAACCAAACGACTCCTAAGTCACCTAAGTCTTGGATAAGAGTGTATTAAGTTAAAATATCTCACAAGTCACAAGTCATAACTTTCCTTTATTTTATTCTTATGTGAGTTAACTGTAAATATCGGTTTGACATAAGACGGTCTTAATCAAGAATTTGTGAAAATCGAAATAGGAATTGTAGTAGGAGTGCAGGATAGGGAGGTTGGAAGTGGCAGGGAAAAATATAGGGTAACGTCATAAAAAGAAAGGTCAAAGAGTCAAAGGAGGCAAGTTATCGATGGGATAGAAAGTCAAAGGAGAGAAAGAAGAAAATAGAGAGAGAAAGAAGAGCGTGTCAGAGAGAAAGATGCAGACCTGTAAGAGTTGCAGATCTGCTCAGCTATCTCCATGTGCAATTGTGCATGCCGCAGTGTTTTGTATCGAGATGAATACGGGTCAAATACTCCGTATGTTAGTAATGGACTAATGGGATAAACTTTTTGTTTTTCTTAGGTGTACTTATTTTGTCTCATTTACCATATTTAACCTGTTTAAGTTTAGATATTGTTGTTGAAACTGGTTTTTTTTAGCCTGTTTGGTAAAACGAATCGAAAAGGAAATTTGAAAAACCCGAAAGGTACTTTAAACCGAAAAAGCTAATCGAAACTCGAAAAGGTAAATGATAAAAGAATCGAAAATTAGGAGGTGATAAGGTGACTGATTATATAAAAAATTGTTTGGCAAACTAACCGAAAAGGTAGCTTATTTTGGTAAAATGACGTAAAAGGATATAATAATTATTTAATATATTATAAATTGAAAGGGCAAAAACGTAATATTACCAAGAATCAGGTACCTGAAATGTGAAATGCTACTCAGGAAGATTTCATTTCGTGTGAACTTATTTGGGCAAAAAAGCTACATGTCAAACACATCCATAAAAATAAGCTACCTGAAACTTTTATCAAAAAAGCTAGTTCAGTCAAAACAGGTACCTGAAATGTCTTGCCAAACGGAACCTTAGATTCGTGATCAAAGACTCGAGAGATATGGTAAACTAAAGTTTATTTAGTTAAAAAGTTTCAAACACAGTATAATTTCTACCCACGAATTCAGTAGATGGTCGTTTTTCTAAATCCAAAATCTCGTAAAGACGATTTATTGATTAAGAAAAAAAAGTTAGTTTTTTTTTTTTTTTCGAAACGTAATAAGTTATAATCCGTAAATGTTTTATGGTTAAAAAATAGGGTACCACATGCAAAGTGATGAATATCAGCGGTATAACACGAATTTTCCATTTTCTTTTTACTCAACCTCAGTACCTAATTATTGAGAATATCATACTCCCCTCCAATTCAACAGATTTTTTTTTACGTTTTTTAATTTTTGTGAGAAGTATTTTAATAAAACTTAAACAATTTGATAAATGGGACGGAGTACTATGCTCTGAGGCTTTAGGTGACTTCATCTAATCTAAAGGCGATCAAATGCAGGCTTGGGCTAGGATAACATGATTTTTTTTTGCCCACCGACATGCGGGCTAGCGAGTTTTGGTCGAGTTTATGGGCTGAACATTGTATATTTTTGGAAATACGTTATTCAAGCCCACTTTATAAGCCGGTTGTACTGAGCGGGCCAAATGGGTCGTCCCGTCTATAAACAACTCTAATATGATGATCAAAGACTTGAGAGATTCTTATGGGCCTCTTATTACTGAGCTAAACCCAAACATTTATTAGGCCCAACTAACTTTTAACCCTGTATACATAGATGGGCCAATTATTGGGCTGTTTTAATAAGGAATATTTATGATCCGGTTTGATAGTTGAGTGTTTCATTGTTCCGTGCAAAAAAAAAGAGACATACGTCCTTGTGTAACTCTTGCTAGCCCAACCCATGGTGGACCATTTTGTTCATTACATGTTCTTTTTTGCTATTAGGGGGCACAACACTTTCAAGGCCTAACTTAGGTTTGATTTCGATCAAAATAAATATGGTTGAAACTTCAAACTTTAAAAAGAATAAAGGATGAATGAAGATTTGAAGACAGGGGCGAGTTCACATTATTAAATAGTGTAGCATCGGGCACAACACTTTCAAGGCCTAACTTAGGTTTGATTCCGATAAAAATAAATGGGTTGAAACTTGAAACTTCAAAAAGATAAAGGATGAATGAAAATTTGAAGACATGGACGAGTTCACCTTATTAAATAGTGTAGCTTCGGGCGCAGCACTTTCAAGGCCTAAGTTAGGTTTGATTCCGATAAAAATAAATGGGCGAAAACTTGAAACCTCAAAAAGAATAAAGGATGACTGAAAATTTGAAGATAGGGAAAGTTTACCTTATTAAATGGTGTAGCCATGTAGCAGATGCCACGCCATTGTTGAAAAAGCATATTGTATATTTGTATAAGAATTGATTTTTCTGCTACATTATTAATTATGCTTTAACCTTTGATTAATTAAGTTTGTTGATAGTCATAAATGTAGCGTAATAATTTTGATACACTATATTCTAAACCCTGGACTCACACTTACTTAAAGAGCGAGTAAAGGTTAAATGAGTAAAGAAAACAAGGTAAATCAAGCTTCATCCAAAGCATCATCAATCAATATTAATTGGTTTAATACTTATATATATAATAATTGAACCATGTTCTGAATAGAAAAAAACGAAAATTAAACAATTAAACAAGTATAAGCTGAAGTTAAACTCGAGTTTGACTTGAGTCAGGTTTAAGCTCGCAAGTTTGGTAATGAGCACCGTTTTTTCGCACTCAGGTGAATTCGAGATCGGCTCGAGCTCGAGTTTTGCTTCATGAATACAAGCCGAGGAGCAAGGCCAAGCTCATGTTCGGATTGACTAGTTGTCACCTCTAGGTGAAACTTTTACATCTTTTATTTATTTTATAAAATGCATTTAAGAAAATTATCTCAATTAAAATTTTAAGGTGACGATTATTTGAACCGGAGACACTAGAATTATTAGACTTTGATATCATATAAGAAGATTATCAATTATTAACAACCATACCTTTTAAATGATGCTTGAGGCTCAATCAATAATATTCTTTATTTCTTATACCTTAAGAAAATAATCTCTTAGTCATCTATTACTTGTGAATGAGATGGACATAAAGTGATGCACAATGAATTTAGGCAACATATAACTATGTTTCAAAATTTGGAAGAAAATACGTACTTAGTCGCTGTTTTGTTCTTTTTTTCTTTTTTTTTTCTTTTGGAAATAAGAATTAAGGAAATGAATTTAGGCAACATAAAACACTCTACTCCACATGAAATTAAATTAGACCATATAAAGGTTTTCAAATAAGAAAAGAGGAAACAAAACACGACTAGCATAAAAAAATAAAAGAAAGAACAATACGACGACTAGCAGAGAGTAGAATATATGAATTTAATACTTTTTCTTAAAAGTATTTAACGTGATTATGGTTTATCTTTAGCTAGTTATATGGATATGAAGATATATCAGTATTTTTCTTTATTTATTTTTTTCGTACACGATAGGATTAAGTTAGTGACGACTGTTATAATTTATATAACATTCTTATTTTCATTT
The DNA here is from genome assembly GCF_048544455.1 of Silene latifolia. Lineage (NCBI taxonomy): Eukaryota > Viridiplantae > Streptophyta > Magnoliopsida > Caryophyllales > Caryophyllaceae > Silene > Silene latifolia. The sequence continues at coordinate 7,598,131 of NC_133535.1, read as the reverse complement.
TCTATGAAAAATAATGTGGATTCAGAAAATTACCAATTCACCTCTAAACAAATCATACATACACAAATTCTCATTGAAGACATGACATATCCGTCACAAGCTGAAGACGGATACCATTTTACCTCACAATGTACCCACTTTTTCTCTCTCTGCAACACTTTTCATGTGGTCCCCTTTCTCCACTAACCCATTTTGTTATCATTTTATCTCACAAAATATCCGCCACAAATGGTAACCCGTCACAAGGGAGACCAATTGTCATACATATGCCTTCCGTATAGCTAATACTTCATAGCTTAGTCATAGGTATAGTCAATAGTGAAAAACATAGAGTGTGACCCGGACTCATATATGAATTTAATATGGGTTTTTCTAAAATGTGCCCTAAGGGCACATGTTAATAACCTTAATATGGTAAGATCAACAATATATTCTCATGAGATATTCAAGTATAAACTCATTGTTACCATAATTAGTGAGAATATATTGTTAATCTTACCTATATTGAGATTATTAACATGTGCCCTTAGGGCACATTTTAGAAAAACCCTTTAATAATATAAAGATATAACCATGATATAAAATATTTTCATAAAATAAGATCAAGATTTTATTTCATCACGCAAGTTTGAATTGTTTGCAAGTTTTTCGAACCGCTACAGTATTACCCAACATGCCTCGTCAACCTTTAGAGTAGAGCCCGATCCCAAACCAAACTCACAGAAGTCGAAATTTAACTAAACTCGAGTTACTCACAAACTAACCCGAACCAAGCTCCAAATCCATATTATCTTTATCTATTTTCAGTTAAAAATTCAGCCACAAGATCACAACCTAAATCATAGGACCCACAATAGTCAAGTTGCCTAATTTACGGTCTAGACGACCTCTCTTTCACTCTTGACCATATATTAACACAAACTCTCTAAAAACGCCACGTCACCAAACCCCTGGGTCCCACTTCCTCTTTTCCTTTCCTCTTCCCTCTTCTCAACTCGTCCTCTTGACTCACTCCTAACTCAACACTTCCCCGAGTTTGTGGCATATAATACTTCCCATTAAAATAATTTAAAAAGTGTAAAGTTAGGTTTCTTCTCCCACTAATATCGTGCCATTTGGCAGCTTCTAGTGTCTCTTTGTTCTTTCCCTATCCTATCCACCTCATTTTTTAAGGTTTTTTTCCTTTTATCTTTCTGTACGTTTTTAATTAAGTCTATTTTATTTAAACCGAAATTAGCTAAATAAACTAAACTGAATTTGTACGACTTTAACCTAAACCAAAATTAAAGAATATACTCCGTAGTACCTATTTAATTCTTTTTCTTCTTTTAAATTAGCGCACTTACATCGCGGGTTAACTTCATAGTTACGGTAAGAGAGCTACTACTATCTGAACTAACTCTTATTCTCATTACCTATTTATATTCACATTCACATTTGTATAAAGATTGAGAAAATTAAGGAGTCGTTTAATTGTCAATGAAAAATTAAATTTTAATGAATTTCAAAAATACATGAACTGATTAAAAGTAGTATTTAATATTCTCTTCCATCCACACCAATGGTAAAACTAGTTTTTTGGCACTATTTATGGTCGTATAGAATATTTGATATTATTCTCAATCAAAATATAGTCATGTGAGATGTTGTTTGATTATCGTCATAAATGCTATAAAAATATCAAAATTTTATAATTTTTAATAATGTGTAACTAAAGATATTTACGTTACAAAACGTGTCTCGGCAAGTGTGATAAAGTAAATGTTACCTTTGGTGTGGATGAGAGGGAGTAATATCCAGTAAAAAAAAATTATGTGATTTTAGGTAATTAAACAATCTTATTTTTTCAATTTTTAATCCTCATTTTTAATTCACTCATTTAAGCTTTTATTTATTCTTTTGAATCTTTAAATACAACCTTAAGGCTTTATATATCATTTTTCTTAAAAAAAAAGTAATACGAAATAATAATATATGAAAAATAAAACGTAAAAAAATGATTGAGACGGACTAGTGAAAGAGCAAAGAGGAAAATGAATCAAATCCACAAGTAAAACTCGTGGCTCAGATTGTTTCTGAGTTTTTTTTCCTTCGCTTGAAGTTCTTCAACTTCCCTCTCATAAAAAAAAAATTTTTTGCTCTTACTCATCTCTTACTCTCTCTCATCGTCAAATTATTTTTAGCTTCGTACAACACTCGATTTTTGTACTTTAATCTCATTTATTTAGTATAAATTGTACTCCGTATGATATATGAATTTGTGAGTTATATCTCAAGAAAATGGGATGAATTTATTGTGATTGTTAGTTGATCAACTATGGCGTCACCTGAAGGTATAATTTCCGATTCAATTTTTTTTTGTAGTTTTTGTGATTTTTTCTAGGGTTTTGAAATTGTGCAGATGATAAAATCTCAATATTTATTTGTGTGTGTTGTTGAATGTTGGATGAAGGTTATGGCGAGGTTGCGATTGTTGCGGTGAGGAAATTGTGATATTTCGCGATCAATCGAAGCGAAAAATAATTTAAAAGTTTCGAAAAAATGGAGGAATTAAAGGCGGAAAATTATTAGTGAGATGCTTTTATTAATAGTTATGTAAATTCATGTTTTTTTGATTGTTATTGTTCTTGTTGAAATTTCGTTATTTCGAGTTTTCGACGAAGTTCATTTTTAAGGAAGGCGGATCTCTATCAATATTTGTTGTGTTTGTTTTCTGTAGTAGTTACTTGTTCACTGGATTTCGGCGTGAGGTCGTGAGTGTGTACTGTTCGACTACGCTATGATGTTCGGTGTGTTTAGAGCAGACTGTAGTTGAATCGGTTGTTGATTTGAATTAATCGCCGAGGCGGTAATGGACGCTTATTCTTCCGGTGAAGAGCTACTTGTTAAGGTAGTACTGTCACTTTACTTCTTAATGCATCGTATTTTACTTCAGTTAGTCTTGTGTGAGTCCGTTGAGGAAATTATAAACACGATTATGAATCGAGTAATATAACATGAAATAGAACCGCTATGTGCATACAACAGTCTCATTGAGTTTTTGTCATTACATTGAATACCTGATGCATCCTCTAATCTATTGTATTAACTACTCCGTATATTCTTTCCTTATCAGTCATTTGTTTACCTTTGATTAAAGACTTAAATTAGTTCCCATAACAATAAAAACCGTAAACAGATGGTTGAAACGGAAAGAATAACTTTTACTATTAACTTTCCTGGCTTACTAGGTACTTTATAGAAGTAGGTTATACAAGTATTATCATGTTGTGCACTTTGGAAGGTTGCTTAGTGAAGTTTAGGTCATACCAAATGAAATACTTGCTATCTTCATGATACTTGCTTAGCTAGGTTACTTGAGGAGTTTTCCGGCTGTTTTTTGTAATTTAAATACCTAGGTTGGTGAAGTTTAAGCTAAACTATACCGTACAGTTCGTTGAACTGATATTTTGTCAATTTCATTGGAGATAGGTAGTGTTCATGTTATGCTTATCATGTTTTGTTGTCTTGATATTAGACTAGGAAACCTTATACGATTACAAAACAACGCGAGAGATGGACAGACGAGGAGCACAATAGGTTTCTAGAGGCCTTGAAACTCTATGGTCGAGCTTGGCAGCGAATTGAAGGTGTTGATTTGCTTTGACCTTAGCTTTACTTTCGTTTTTTAATATCAGCTTACTTACCCGAGTTATTGATGAAGAATAGTAAGATTATGATAATTAGAAGTAAACTAACTGAATACGTAGAATTGAACAGATCAGATTTTTTTTATAGGTCTTGTGCGGCAGCTGTGGGCTGCCTGGCACAAAACTTACTTCCAAATCTGCTTGATCACTTGGCTCTAGCCCGGACCTTTAGTCCTGATTTTAGACGATATGAGATTTATAAAAATGTGACAATGAATAAAACTGCATCATCTAGATCCAGTTTGGGAAGTTTCCTCTGTTGCTGTAGTGATAAATATTATCAGCTTTCCGTGATATAAATTTTAATACTGGTGTAAAAAATCTGGCCAAAATAGTGACATTGGCTTTTCATATTTCTGTTTTGTCTTTGCAAATGGCCTCATCACGCAGTTTGTTTATAAATTTTATCTTACCTGAATAGCCATTTCTTCTCTTCTTTTTGTTTGTTGTTTGGTGGTGTGTAGAACATATTGGGACAAAGACTGCTGTCCAGATAAGAAGTCATGCTCAGAAGTTCTTTTCAAAGGTTCATTGGTATCTCTCACCTAATGCTTTTTTAAATTAGTACACACTCCTGTTAATTCGTGAGCCTGCTTTTATTTCAAACTGTGTGCACAATCATGTTAGCGTCTTCGTTTTTCTTGTCTTAATCGTAAGCCTGCATCAAAGGACTACTACTTCACAATTGTGAGCCATTTTGCTTTATTCCATTGTAATCCGGAAAAAGTGTGTAGATATTGTTCCGCAATTATGGTCTTCCCACCATTTGACAACTTCCTGTTATTACTCTCATTCACAAGTACCTTCCATTTATCATTGTTTGTTGTTACATTCGTACATATATACCTTCCATTTTCTTTATGGCCCTTCTTTTTATTTATTTTTGTATAATGAGTCTACAACAACAACAACAACATCAGAGCCTTAATCCCAAAATGATTTGGGGTCGGCTGACATGAATCATCCTTTCGAACCGTCCATGGGCGAACGCACGCCTAAAAATGCGAATAAAAAAAGAGAAGATGAAAAACAAAAAGTAAGAACGAAAATGTAATGGAAAGTCAAAGTAAACTTAGGGGTTTTAAAATCGAATTCCGTCTTTCTTTTATAAAAACTTAAAACTTAAATTGAGAGAAAAGATTAAAACGATTTTTAAAAACCGAAATAGAGTTAAGGATCCGGAATGAACCAGGTAAAATCTATAAGAAAGTGGTTGGTGAAAAAGTGTAATAAAGGAGAGAAAAATAAATAATTTCGTTCTTTTGACTTTCCATTTTTCTAAATTGAGTTCTTGCAGTTTTTAACATTTCGTAGTTATGTTTTCGTGTCGCTTTTGTATAATTGACCCACTTGTATTTTCTTTACATCTATTTATGTTGTTTCCCTTGGGCCTTAGATGTTGTGTGATGTTTTAGACGGGAAGGTATTTGTGAATCCGGAGGGAGTATTTGTAGCGTAAATATTTGTGATGTAGATATTGCAGTCATAGTCAGTTATAATTTGGCTGTGTAGCGCGAAGAAAATACATTTGGTGTTGTTCGCTAGTTTTTCTGTTCATTATTCATCTAACTGCTGAAATGACCAATACTGGTGGGATCAACGGCTAATTTGCTTATGATACTACAAGCACTTGTGACTAAGGGGAGAAAAATGTTGATCTATTGGTAAAAATGGCATGCTATGCTGTGAGAGTAGAAATTTCAAGGAATTGTAGCATTCATTCATCTAAAAGAGACTACTTATGATTCTATTGAGGTTGCATTTCGAGCTTCCTGTTGAACAATTGTGCTGGTATTTCTTATAGATTGATTTGCTCTTCCAGATTAATAGTTCTCATGAATGGCCTCTCCAGTCCTACTCATTTCCTTTTTTTAGTTTCTGATTGTATTACACCAATTGAGTTCTCTATGTTTTATACGGAATAGTAACTTAAATTCCGCTGTCAAAAAGGTGGGGTCAACTAGAAAAGGTGAAAGAGTGAAAATTTAGAGATGGAGATTCTGAATTTCTGAGGTTATGTTGGAAGGGGATTAGCATTTTGTAGTATCTCATGTTACTTTTTAGTTCACTACTTCAGTTATCATGTTCTGAAATTTAGAAAGTGTGTATAAGACAAATTCCGGGTAAATTTGTTCGGTCTTCAACCAGAATTTTTCTAATCCGGTCCGGTTTTGATCCGGGGTTTTTGTCGGTTCCGGCTCCGGTCCGATGCACAGCCCTAGCGGCGCCAACCATTTACATAAGAGGTCGATTCCCGTCCTTGGAAAAGGGAACGCCAGAGTTGACCTTTCCAGCATAGCCCAAACCCAAATACCAAATCCATAGAAAGGCTATTCAACTTCTCAAAAAGAAGGTACGCTCCCCTAAAGAAGAGATTATGAAAGCATTTGGATTACTATTTGGTCTTACTCTTTAGTATAGGAAAATAACGTGATTTTAGGTTAGCAATCTTCGTTCAGTTTGAGAGAGGTTCTTAAAGCATGTGTCAGGAAAAGAAAAGGAAAAGGATAGGGATATCATTCTGTAATTGTAATTGTGTAATTGTTATTATGCAGAATGAAAATGGAGTGTTTTTGATAGGTAAGTGGAGGGCTCAAAAGAGCGGAGGGCTTGAGAATGTTTGGTAATGTTGGGAAAGTAACCCGAACATGACATTGATGTACCTTAAGTTATGAATTTAATTAGTAGCATTAAGATGAGATGTTATTTTATGTTAGATGTAAAAAAAGAGTAAATATAAGAAGTTAGATTTAGTATGATGTTAATGAGTCTTAATGTTACTAGGTAAGTTAGGACTTGGTACCTTCTATATAAGGGTCACTAGTCATGGTGGATAAACAGTGTGAGTGAGTAGGTGCTTAATATCCCGAGTTAAGCATAGATTGAAATCTATCTTAGCTAGTAGCTAAGTGTTGGAGGATTAATTGTATTATTGTTAGTGCTTGAATAATAATAATACAGGTTGGGTTGTGGTTAAGTCCATAACAAAATATTGTGTTTTTGCACCGTTTATATATTTGTACCAAAAACCCCAACAAGTGGTATCAGAGTTACGACTCGATGGAGAAAAGTTTTGGTACAAAGTTTGAGATGGAGTTGTTTAATGGTAAGAACAATTTCTCGTTGTGGCAAAGCATGATAAAGATGTTCTCATACAACAGGGGTCAACAGGGGTTGTATGTGACTCTTGAAGATAAGAAGCCCGATGATGTTGAAGTTCTCAAATGGGAGGACACAATTCGTTTAGCCCTTGCACCCGAAATCAAGTATAGTGTTTTGGAAGAGACAAATCCTAAGGAGTTAGTAGACCAAGTTATGTAGCATTTATAATGCAAAGTCCTTAGCTAACAAACTATTCTTGAAGAAAGATCTTTTCGAGCTCCAGATGGTAGATGACGGCGATTTGAGAGACCATCTAAACAAGTTCAATGGCTTGATCACCCAATTGGCGAGTTGGATGAGACATTCAAAGAATACTACAAGGCTATAATGTTGTTGGCTTCTCTTCCCAAAAAGTAGAACACGGTTATTACTAGTTTACTTGTGTGGAAGACAACATTAGCCTTAGATGAGGTCGTCGTGGTTTTGCTTGAGTCCGAAAAATTGATGAAGCAAAGTAGTGGTGGCTCTTGAAGTGATGGAGGAGCTTTTCTGGGTGAATATCACGGCAAGAAGAAGGATGGTTTAAAAAAGCACAATCCTAATATCAATTGCTTCTAATGCGGTGAGTTAAGTCATATTCAAGACTGTGTCCTAAGACAAAAGAAGATTTGAAAGAGTTGAAAAAGACTCGTGCTAGTGGGGTTGCAGAAGTTGATGATGGTGAACTCTTAATGGTTCATGGTGAAAAGGAATCTAGTGAGAGTTAGGTGTTAAATTCGGGAACTTTCTATCACATATGTGGACGAAGAGAGCAATTTTCTTCTTATGAAAAATGTGAAGGTAAGGTGGTTTGCCAAATGGTGATAAGGCAAAGATTGAAGGGATTGGTGAGGTTAAGGTAAGACTTAATAATGGTCAAGTTAGAAGGTTTGGTGATGTTAGATACACACCAAACATTAGTAGAAATTTAATCTCATTAGGTAGATTAGATTTTACGGGTTGTGATAAAAAGATAAAAATTGCTAATTTTTCTTACAAAATGACTTCATGCATACTTACACTGTATAAAACTATAAAATAAACTAATATTATTAGCTTCGTGAAATTCATTAAGATAATTTAAGAAAAGTTTTAAAACGAAATCATCAACTTTGTGATAAAAAAAAAAGATTTCATGACATGCTCAATTTTTTTATTAGTTTTGAAGTTTAATTTTTTTCTCATATTAAAATACATTGAGATGAAATATGAAAATATCAAGGTATAAATTTGCAATGAATAAGCAATAAACTAAAAAGAAAAAACTCTATAAATACTGCCCATTTATTGCGCGGGATCTATACTAGTAGCAAAACAATAAAACTAAACCAAAAAACACACGTCCAGGCCCGTTCGATCCCTTTGCCCTTTGCGGGTGTTGCGACGACCGACAATGTCATACCACCCGACCTGTTAGGCAGGATCCGAGGCGGACAAGAAGAAGGCAATGACGGGATGTGGCGGAGGTTTATAACGGTGGCGGTTGCCGAAACAACAAGGCAGATATAGTGGCCATAGCAACGGAGGACGGCGGCAAGTGTGATGGCGGCTGCGGCATGGACGGTATCAACAAGGCAGCATCAAGGCGGAATTACTACAACATGAAAATCGGCGTGAAGGGGAGAGTATTATTCCTAATATATAAGGTGGTGGTTTGGTTGTAGGGTAAAGGGAGATCGGCGGTAGGGGTTTTGGTTTGTGACGGGGTATGAAGGTGGAAGGCGATGGTATGATGAGCTCGAAGGAAGTCGGAGGTCAGACATCTTGGTTGGGTTTGGTTTGGTGAAGGTGCGTAGGTTAAAGGAGGAAGACTAAGATTTATTAGAGGGAAAGGTTATGTTAATGGGACGAAAGGTTGCTACGATGGACCAAAACCACTTTTATTATTTTCCTAATAATAATAATAATAATGTTTTATTAGATAAGAATTACGCACCATCTCCGGCGGTGGCTTATATAGTGGGTTGTATAATATTCTATTATATCCTAAATTATATTTTCCTAATATTATACTCCCTCCTATTCTTAATAACCCGCCCCTTTCGTGGAGGGCACAAGAATTAAGGGTTGAGAGTATTATATGATAAAGTATTGTAGTGGGGTAGGAGATTGGAGAGAGAGAAGGTATTGTGTGATTAAAATAAGTATTGTTGTGGGGTAAGGTGTTTAAAATAAGTATTGTTGTAGGGTAAGGTGATTAAAATAAGATAAAGTATTAGTATTGTGGGGTATTGTTGTGGGGTGGAGTGAGTAAAATAAGTATAAAAGTTTGCCAAATAAGGAAATAGGGAGAGTATTGTGAATAGACGAAAAGGGAAATAGGGAGAGTTATTTAAAATAGTAGGGAGTAATAATTAACCTAATATTCTCTAATAATTTGGTCTATAAAAGAAAAATGGTATGGTATGGTCTACAAAAAAGAACTTCGACATGTTTTCTATATATGTAATCTTCTAGAAAAAAATCATTGTTCGAGAACACAATAGTAGAGACCATGCTTTACCATATTGTAGTAGTCTAATGCCATATGATAGGACATAGACAACCATTGGTGGGCATTAATAAAGAAAGGGGTGTAGCGAAAATATATTGACCTTATTAAGTACATGTATGAGGGAGCCACTATTGAGTATAAGACTATGTGGGGAAAACAGAAGAGTTCCCTATTATGACTGGAGTGCATCATGGTTGTGTTGATTGATGAAACAAGGGATGGTGTTGAAAGGAAATTGGAGCTTTGGAGACAGACATTAGGAGCTTGAGGCTTTAAACTGCTATAGTGGAACCGTGGGTAGGGAGTCGGGTTGCTTCAGTCTTTGAGTCTTGATGGGGAGATAGTCTATGGTTGCGACTTTTTTAGGTACTAGTATTGGTGCCCAGCTTCGCCCGGGCTACCTCTACTTATCATTAATTTTTTTTAATTAAATAAAATTACTTAAAGTTGTATAACCCATAAATTTATCATTAATATATTTTTTTATGACATATCCTAAAATTACGATGAAATAAATTTTGAGACAAATTCACTACTCCCGCTATTAATATTTTATTCTTATTAATGAAACAATAGTAATTACATTTCACTACTTGCCCGTAATCATTGTTACTTTCACTACTCCCGCCGTAATTATTGTTACTGTCACTACTGCCGCATTAATATTGATAATTTCACTACTCCCGCCGTAATTATTATTACTTTCACTATTGCCGCATTAATATTGATTTTTTCACTACTCCCGTTGTTGTTTATACCACTTTCACTAATCTCGCTGATAATATTGTTACTTTTATTATTCAAATAAGTGATTACTATCATATAACTATATCCACTGTTACTACAATTCTTTTCTTTAATGACGAAATTACTTTTACTACTTAGTCATGCAATTTTAAAAATATATTACATATATGCATTAAATCAAATCGAAAGAATTATATTTTTATATGTTAAATAATTAACATCTCTATACATCTAATTAATACCATAAGTGTGCATGTTTATACTAATTAATTATTTTATTTTAAGGAAATTGACCATCTTCTAGTCTTCTATAAATATTTAGGAAAATTACTAAGCATCTTCTTTCTATTAGTCTCCTTGAAATTGATAATCTTAATTAATTATTTTATTTTAAGGAAATTGACCATCTTAATTAATTATTTTATTTTAAAAAAATTAACCATGTTTTAGTCTCTTACAAATGTTTAGGAAAATTACCAAGCTTCTATATAATTTTATTTTAACCCAAACTATATAATATTTGCATTGAGATCCCTTAATCGGGTCCATCACACGGTGCTAGTGATTTAAAACTATATAGTATAATTAATTTGCATAACTTTCTTTAATTACATTGAAGTCCCTTGGTTTCTGGAATTAATATATAGTATTGATTTATGATCCATTATCTAGAGAGATGGTAAATTAGATGGAGATGTGGCTCATAGAATCAAAGCAGGATGGTTGAAGTGGAAGTGGAAGAGCGCCACGGGATTTCTATGTGATTCGGGTGTACCCTATAGGTTAAAAGATAAATTTTATTGCACGACAATTAGGCCTGCATTCCCTCCTTTATGGCATTGAGTGTTAGGTAGTTAAACATGGGCATATACAAAAGATGAGACATGGGCATATACAAAAGAGGTAGCTGAGATGCGTATGCTTTGCTGGATGTGTGGCCACACAAGGAAGGATAGGTTGAAGAACGAGGTGGTCCGGGAGAAAGTAGGTATTGCGTCGATTGAAGATAAGATGAGGGTGTGTTCGAGGTGTGGTTTGGTCGTACGACGGAGAGCACCGGAGGTTGACGGTGAGGAGAATTGGAGTTGGGAAGTGGGTAAGTTGTTAAGGGAAAGGGAAGACCGAAACAAACATGGATAAGACTCATAAGAGTGATTGAAAACGATATTGAGGGTTTTGGGAATGAGTGAGAGTATAGGGTAGTATGGGGTATTGTGGAGAGAAAACATCCATGTTGAAGATTTAGTTTGAATTTTAGATATTTCCTTATCTTTTATCTTTTTACTTAAATATTTATTTATTTTATTTTTAAAAACGACTTTAACTCTTTTATTTTACAAATCCGTTTTGCCGCTTTAACCTTTAAACTTAGTTCACGCTTTTCTTATTTTTATTTTAGTTTTTTACAAACACACTTGTTTTGTTTACCTTTTATCTAACGTTTTTTTCTTTGTTTATCTACCTTTGACCGTATTGGTGGTTATTCAAACCTACACGGATTCGGATGATGATTCATGTTAGCCGACACTAACGCTTTTTTTTTTGTTGTTGTTGTTGTTGTTGTTGTTGTTGTTGTTGTTGTTGTTGTTGTTGTTCCCTTAATTTTATACATTTACTGAGTTCCTATTTAGGGTCTGCCACAGTCAACCATATTTGAACCTGCTTTCTTTGGACATCTTTATGGTGTTCACAAGTGCATCCTAGTTTGGAATGGCAATAGAAGATATGATGTTTACTTAATTACTTACCTTTTTGAGGTGTTGTTAGTGTGACGTGATTTCCTGTGGAAGGTTTACGCCGTACGATCTATTATACAAGGATATTTAAGGAACACATTTTAAACAGACACAATACCCGTCAACCGTTCCTTTTATATTAGTGAGAACATCCCACTAACTTTGGAGTATGGTGTCCACACTCCACAAAGGTAAAGCAGGGGGATACAGGAACATGGCATAGCCCATTGAATATTTTCTTGACAGCTAATAGGATGTTATATCAATTAGGGGAACAGTTATCATGAGGGCGATGTTTAAGCTTTTTTTTTTCAATGCAATGACCTTTGAAGTTCTTTCCGTAGTCTTGGAAGATGTTTGTCATAGAAGCTAGAGCATTTGCTGTAAACTTGTAACCTCTTTGGGGAATACCAACGGCTTTTTCACAAGTATGTTTTTGATTCATTTCATCAAGCCAGAAGAGAATATAGTGTTAGGCAGATTGCTAAGGAACTTGCAATGGTCACTCCCCTTCTTGTCCACTGCTCTGTGTGTGTGTGTTTGGAGGTAGTTCTGTATTTTGGCCTCATTTGGAGCTAGTGTCTCTCAAGCTTGGCTGTTGGTAGGATTGTCTGATGTACTTATCCGTTCAGTCTTTTCCTGTTCTGACTTTCTTCCGTTTCTTACAAGTTTCTTTAAAAAGACATTTTGAAAGATCTTTTTATTTTTTATTTTGAAAACCTGAATTGTTGGATCTTTTATCCAGATTTATGTTGAGTCAAACTCAAAAGGGAGAACCTTTAACTTACCAGCATTGGAGCGTGCAAGTGTTAGTCTGAGTTTCTAGGTAGCTCATCCCTTCATTACTGTAATATGTAATGTCTCCTCCCTGTTAAGGATGAATTAATATGTCATTTTACTGTTGATGTTTAACAAAAAAAAAAAATCACTGTAAACGTTACCGTTTTTTGAAGAGTGGGTGTTGTAGTCTTCTTGGTTTGGTGACTCTTCGGGTTATAGTTGACTAATTTTGGTTACATTTGTGTCACCTACTGACCTTAGGTTTTTTTATTTTTTATTTTTTTTAATATTGGACATGCAAGTATCGGACAAGCATTATATTCAAAATATCAAATTGCATATTTTATTTTTAATGATTTACTCCCTATCTTTCACTTCTCATCTAATCTAAATATACTATGGTTTACAGCTTTACATTTCAATGATTCATCAATTTCACCTGAAGGTTTCTTCGTAGGGGTTCGCATGTGGTTATGCATACCAAATTGTATTAAGATTTTTGCAAGATATTGTAGCAATCACACAAATAGGATATGAGACTAAGGATTGGGTGTTGTAGTCTCATATACCTTTGAAGATGACCCAAACAATCTTTAAAAGGTCTTTAGAGAGGATGATGTTGTTGAATGTCAACTTGTTTATGTTTTCAGTTAGAAAAGGAAGCTCATGTCAAAGGAGTTCCAGTAGGACAAGCAATCGACATAGAAATTCCCCCTCCGCGCCCTAAAAGGAAACCAAGCAATCCTTATCCTCGCAAGACTGGTGCTGTTTGTTCCCCAAATGCTCAGGTGAGAGCAAAGGATGTGAAACATACATCATCCTGTCCTTCACATTCTTCACAACAGACCGCAGACTTGGACAAAGAACCACGATCTGAGGTATGCTTCATCCTTCACTTTTGTCTTATTGACGTTTTACTAGTCTCCTGTTAGACCGTTTTACTCTAAAATTGGTGAAAATGGATCCGTCCACAAGGGGATCATGACTTTATATGCTTGTGTAAGGTGGCCTTAGACTAGAATAAGTGTTCTTAATTAGCGGCACTTAATTATTGATCGACTGAAACGTGCTGCCAATGATGGGGAACAAAAAATTTACGCCTTTACTCTGTTCCAGGAAACCCCGTCTCCTTTGGGACCACCTTCTAAAGAAATCCCCGCCAGTGTTGCAGAAGCAACAATTCAGTTATCAAATTTGGAGTTTGTGCCAGTGAATAAACCATCTGTCAACCATACGACAAGTGAATCTCATGTTGATGATGGCCCTAACATATATCATAAGCCTGACAAACCCGATTCTGTTGAAATAGTTCAAAATGATTCAAGTGAGATTTTAGTATAGCTTTTTCTTGAACTTTTTACAAAAGTGTCTTCTTTATTGGCTTATTACCAAAGATATAAGCTGATAGAGTTAAAGTGCCAGGTAGAAGTTTTCGCAGGCATGCTTCGGTTCAGATTCTTGATGGATGCCAAGAGGCATGTAGCCAGGGTCTTTCATCAGATGTTTCCTATCAAGAACCAAGAGTTCAAATGGAGATTGTGGGCCACCCTGGGTTATATAGTAAACCAGCAGTTTCAGGTGCCGTAGAAAGCCAGAACAGCACATCGAGATCCAGTAATCATCAAATCTACCCGGGTTTTCATCCTCCATTTGACCCTTTACCCAGCAATCAAGAAGGCTACTCCTCATTTCTGCAAATGACATCGACCTTTTCTAGTCTGGTTGTGTCTGCTCTCCTTCAGAATCCGGCTGCCCATGCTGCAGCAAGTTATGCAGCTTCTTTATGGCCTAGCACAAATGTCGGAAATTCAGAAAGTTCTATTCCTGGCAACAGTGATGGGGTTGCTCCTCGGCCAATGCACCCAACTCCAAGTATGGCAGCCATTGCTGGAGCCACTGTGGCAGCTGCTACTGCTTGGTGGGCCGCCCATGGATTGTTACCGTTTACTCCTGCTTTCCATTCTGGGTTCTCAGTTCCTCCTGCCTCCATACCTACTACTGTAGGTAATGTTGGCCAGAGTTCAGTGGCTTCTGAAGAGAAGGAAGCTAACAAATCCCAGATTCCTGACTCTCAAGTTCAGCAGCCGGAGCATTCAGCTTCAAATTCAGGAAATTCCGGTGAAATAATGGATATTGAAGTAGTAGCCACCGATCCCAACGGCGTTTCTTCGATAAATGAACAGAAAGAGGGAAGCAAAGGCAAGAATAAGAAACAGGTAGATCGATCTTCTTGTGGTTCTAACACACCTTCAGGTAGTGATGCTGAAACTGATGCTTTGGGGAAGAACGTCAAGGAAAATGAAGAATCGAATGAAGCTGACTTAAATAATTATAACAGTGAACTTAACGTCCGCCGACTCAAACTTATTGGCAACATACCGGAAAACTGGAAAGAGGTCTCTGAAGAGGTAATTGCTCATTCTCATTTCCATATCTCAATCCTCATATAAGTTAGTCTTGTGCGAGGCGATGGCATATGTGAGACTAGAGCAATTGCATAGTTCGAGTGTTTCTCATCTAACTACGTGGTGTTCAATTGATTCGTCTTACACTCTTACATATTAAAGTAATAAGACCTTCTCATATAAGTTTGTATTAGACCCGTGGAAAGCAACCCGACCTGATTGACGCGAGCTACATCACCCGAATGCGACCCGAAATCCCGAATTGACCGGACCCGACCCGAGTTTTCTTGACCCGTAGCTAACCCGACCCGAATATGACCGGATCCGAAATCACCAAACCTGAATATGACCCGACAAAATATAACTAATTGAACCGAAAAGACTTCAAATGGCTATTTATCTATTATTCATTGAGCTGAAAGTGGCCTGACCCGAAACAACCCGACCCGCTTCACCCGAAACAAACCCGACCAACAAACCCGAAACCCAAAATGACCCATCCCGACCCGAATTAACCTGAAATCAATGAGAGACCCGAATTAATCGAACCCGACCCGTTTTGCCAGGTCTAGTTTGTATCCCATAAATGGTCATCGAACTGTATGATTTTTGTCATTCAAAGCTGTCTCTTGTGTAATTGAACATTTAAACATCTCAGGGTCGCTTGGCATTTCGAGCACTCTTCTCGAAAGGGAGATTGCCACAAAGTTTTTCACCCCCGTCGAATAATTGCGATAAAGAACAAAAAATTACCGATGGTGTTGAAGATCAAGGACAATATGCAACACAAAGCAATAACGAAGCATCACCGTCTCTATTGGATCTCAATAGCAATGCCTGGGAATGTATTTCCAGTAATCAAGACAACGATGAAACGGGTTCAATAGGTCAGAGTAATGATGGTTTTTCCCAGGGGAAACTGACGAGTAATAGAACAGGTTTTAAGCCGTACAAGAGATGCTCAGTGGAGGCTAGGGAAAGCAGAATGCTGAACTCGACCAATCCCGAGCAAGGAAACTGTTCCAAGCGGTTACGCTTAGAGGGGGACGCTTCACTCTGACCATCTAGTGTCGTACAGAATACGTGGATGTGACTGATGAACGCTCTCCGAGGTGTCGTCATTCTCCTGGTTTATTTATCTTAATTGAGTTCTTTAAAATATTTATGAGACTTTTCGTGTTTCGTGTACCATTACAAGACTGAATTATTCTCTCTGTTTCTTATATCTCTACGCATATAAATCCATCATAGACTCGAAATCATTATGTTCATAAAAACTGATGTCACGCTGAATAAATCTAATATGATCTCTATTTTTTCTAGAAGTGTCTCTATTTTTTCTAGTACTATACTTCTACAAAAAAATATACTTCGTATCTATTTATTTGTTTACCTTTTTTTTTTTTTTTTTTTTTCTTGTTGAGTTATAACAAATGATTGAGACAGAGGGAGTACTCTGTAACTATTCTCTGCTAGGGGAACTCATTTCTAAATTAACTGTTAGGATTATGCTTGGTTGATGATGCCAAGTCCTTGACCATTTAATCGTGTGCTTTTTAAGTTCTATATTGTAGATATGAAGCTCTCAATTTATATGCCAAGACTGCCTAATGGTGATGATCAAGAATCAAGAAAGCCTTAGTTTAGCTTGATGTTGTAAACTTAATAGTTTAACTTGTTTAATGCAAACCATTGTGGTTTCTGGTTCAATCAAATGGAGATTTTTTTGGAAAAAGTCTAACTATACAATCCTCTAAAAGACTGGTGTGTTTTCAAAGGATACCTTGTATCTTAAATGAGAAGATAGAGTTTATTTTCAAATTAATTGAAAGGTTAATCTTGTCGCAAATTATATTTCCTTAAAAGAGTATTTTACGCCTTTTTCTATTTAGGCAATGTTTATGTTTCCCATAAAAATTGTGAGAATACTCTTTGTTTTGAAAAACCGGTTGCCTTGAGCCTTACACACCAAATCCCATTATTTTTCAAAGTATAAGTTTGTGACCGTCACAAGCAAGAGGGGTTGTTTTAAGATAACCTTTCACTTTATTACCACTTGTGATAAAAGGGCGAAGGAGTGTTTTGGGTTCCTTGTCTTCCATTCTTTACCCACTCCTTCATCTATAAATAACTTCATCTCCTAATTTATTGGTAAGACTTTTAAGATCATATTATTGAGAAAGATCTTTGCAAATCATTCGTGCATTTAAAGCTTTGTTTTTTAAAAGTGTTGTCAAAATCGTTTTTACGTTTTAAAATTTTCACTTGTTATAAAGCTGAAAATCTCCTTTAATCAGTTCACTATACTGTAGGATCTAAACTTGTTCCCTTATCTCATATTTAAGTTGTAATTGTTGATTTCCATATTCATTAAGTGAATTGAGATTCAAATCTTGTGAGATAGAACAAAAACTCTGGAAGCGGGTAGCTTTGAAGTTTTGAGTATTTGTCGACTGTCATTGACGATGGATCCGTTAAACGTGTGCTCATTTGCGCTTTTGAGGAGGAACTGTTTGCAGCCTCACCAGAAAATCATTTTCTTAAGAACTTGATGATGTATCAAGGACGCCTCCTTCAAACTGCAACGCGGATTTGTAGAGGTTCGATCAGTTAGTTAAACTCTCGATTCACAGACGAATTCACAGTAACACTAAAGGATGAAGATAAAATGTCACAATTTTTGTATGTATCAATTTATTGGTTTAAACTCGAAGACAACAAACTCGTGAATAGCACAAATCAAGATTCAAGAACGAAATATTGGAGGGTGAGAATTATGACTACTGAAATTATGCTATTCACAATAAATTTCGGGTTTGTGTCATTGCATCGTAAATTTGTAACGGCTTTATGAAGATTTCGAAGGTTATTATTAATAGCGTATTTTAAGGTGTATTTCAAATTTTGGTCGTGAATAATTTCTCTCAGTTTAACAAATTAAGATATCCAGAATAGATAACATATTTTAAACAGTGATAATCCTTGATGCATCGATTCCGTATAATACTCTCTATTTTTCTATGACAAAATAATGAAATTTGAGAGAAAAAAAAAAGGGTAACAAATCAAAGAGAAAAGAATGATCTTATCTGAAATGAGAGATGATTGGTTGCCTAGCCCGCAGCACAGGTGCTCTACCCTCGCCTGAGTCCACCCGGTTTAGACCCGCGTGTGTGATGACCGCCGAGACAATTTCCGACGACGATAATTAATTTGACGCTAAAGAGTGGACAACCACAAACAAATCACTAACCCAATTTTGTGAAAATTCAAAATTCAACACAAACATTTGTCACATCTCATAGGCTCATAGCAAATATAACAAATATAGATTTTCATCAAATTGGCAAGTAATTCATGTTTGTTGAAGGGAGGTTCAACTTTATTTCAGTGACCTATAAATCCTCTAATAAGGCCACATAGGATTTACACACTTTTATCAAACTTTTGACCATTAGTTATTTAGTTAGCTACTATTCCTTGAATATTTCTCCCTTTAAAATATCTCTTCTAAAACATCTTCCCTTGGTCTCCTATCACTTGCATTATTCCATTACAATCTTTGTGTTTTCAGGTAAACTTCACCTTTTTATGATAATATTTGCGAAAGAATAATGAAAGGGTGTCACCAGGTGGTACTTACATGTGAAAGGGTATTCAATACCAACGGGTGGTGCTATCTCATGATCCTTTGCGAAATATGATTTGATTTAGCGTTTGTTTGTGTAGATGTGTAATGTCGTATCATTTCTCATTTCTCATGTCACTCTTGCGTTACATGAATGTATCTATATTCGGTTCCATTTTGGACGATGTTGAAATCAAAAGTCTTTGTTGATAACGTCGTTATTGTATTGTATAGTACCTATCGTAACTTTATCAGTTAAACTTATTGATATTTATATTCAATTTAAGTTTAGTTGATGTTGAAATAAAAAGTCCTCATAGACATCTTCCTTATTTTAAGATGACTAATTCATAATCACAATTGTACATCAGAAATGGCTGAAGAAAATGTTACAAAAGAAGAAGCAATGGGCGTCATTTCACCACGACCACCTGCACGTTTGAACGACCGGATTCTATCGTCTATATCCCGGAGATCGGTCGCAGCCCATCCGTGGCATGATCTTGAGATTGGTAAGTTCAAATACAATACATACATATGATATATAACATAGAATTGAACTTTTATAAGTTATACTTGAATGAAAAAATGTTGCAACTTCTATAATTGCAGGACCTGAAGCACCAGGGACCGTCAATTGTGTAAGTTCTTAATCTTACATATACTGAAACTACTAATCATAATATGTACTCCCTCCGTCCCGATCAATCTATTACTTTTTGCACAAAGATTAAGAAAACAAATATGAGTGAATTTGGACCACACAGATCACTTAACCCCGCATACACATGCACATAAACCACAAAGGTTGCCAAAAATGGAAATAGATAACTATTCAATGATACACCCAAAATGGAAATAGATAACTATTGACCGGGACGGAGGGAGTACTTCAGTTGTTCCGAAAATAACATTTGTATTCGATATGGTAATAAGAAGAATTTACACCAATACCAATTCACATTTAAGACCGTCTTAATTTAAGATGGCTCTCATAACCGAATTAACTAAAGGTGAAAATAAAAAAAGGTTGTGAGATGTCTTAATTTAAGACGGTCTGAAGCAGAATCTACTAAAGAATTTATAAGTCGTGTTTGCTACTTACGTATGAGGTGATATAGGTTATTGAGATCACAAAGGGAAGCAAGGTTAAATATGAACTCGACAAGAAAACCGGTATGATTAAGGTAATAAAACGACTTCAAAAACCTTGTCGAAAATGTCAAGTATGTACTTATGCAATGCTTGTATTGCAGAAAAAATATGCTGACATTTTACCTTATGCTTTGTACATTGATACAGGTAGATCGTATCTTATATTCATCAGTGGTCTACCCACATAACTACGGCTTCATTCCTCGCACATTATGTGACGATAACGATCCCATCGACGTCCTCGTCCTCATGCAGGTACTTTTATTTCTACTTGCTATAGAGAAATGGGCAATATTTTTTTGTTTTCTGAACCTCGTTTTCAAGTGTTGAATTAGACCGCGTCTATAAGGCTTTTACGGCCCTATGTTGGAAAAACGGATGCACGATTTTGTTGAAAATGTTAATATGATGACGATAATGTACAGGAACCAGTCTTACCAGGTTGTTTCCTGAGAATTAAGGCCATTGGACTGATGCCGATGATTGATCAGGTACAAAAGTATTCATGGTTAATTCAACTTAATCCCCATTGTCTAGACAAAACTCAGACATCAGTCTCGACATTTTTGCGAGACTGATACATTTGTCGACTAATTTACGAGACTGACTGGAACTTGAATGATGCAGGGAGAGGCAGACGATAAGATCATAGCGGTTTGCGCTGACGATCCCGAGTACAAGTACTACAATGACATAAAGGAACTTCCTCCTCACCGACTTGCTGAGATTCGACGTTTCTTTGAAGATTGTATCCTTACCTATGCTAACCGACCTTATTTTCGTTTCAGCAAATTATAATATGTCAACACTTCTTAATTCTTATACATTGAAGAAGTTGTCGACAGAAGTAGATTCTCGACACTTCTCTATGATTTCGGTAAGCATATATATAGAATTTGATGAAATAATTGCTTGTCTTTAACAAAGAAAATAGACAAGAAGAATGAGAATAAGGAAGTTGCTGTGAATGACTTTCTACCCAAGGATTCCGCCTATGAAGCTATACAGCACTCGATGTAAGATCTTCAATCCCGACACTACTAACATTCTTAGTTGTTCTCTCTGCTACATTCATCCCCTCCCATTTTCTGCTGCTTCCTACTTATTTCCTCTTTAACGACTGAGTGCAGAGATCTATATTCGGAATATATCATGCACACACTAAAAGGATAAAGTCTTACACAAAGGGTCCAATGTCGATACATCACTTTCTTGTCAATTGGCCAAGATCCTTTGAGAAGAATCTAGTAATATACCACCCATGAAGTAAACGTAAAGTACCCGTGTTTTTCTACATGCAGAGATGGCGGAAATCATAGTTGTGATATTTCTGCCCCTTTTTCCTCCTCTGCAATCTGCTCTTAGGAATATAATTATTTACTATTATGTTTTTAGTTTTAAACTGTAAAATGAGACTAACTATACTTCTATCCATGTATACATTTTGTATTGTATAAAGGAATCGATCATACGCTTGATTTTATTATTGTATAAAGGGATCGATCATACGCTTCATCTTTCAATCATTTGCACCAACATTATAAGGGCAGCCCTATGGGATTTTGACCATCTGCCAAATTCACAGTCTTTCATAATTCAACCATAACAAAAGAAGCAGTTCATAGACTATACATCTGAGGTAGTACCTCTTATTGTTTATTTTCTGAGTTTTATTGTAAAGTTTTTGAGTTCTACTTTAGTATAAAGTTTTTGAGCACATTTACCAAAACATTACACTAAAAAAATATAATATTGCTCAAAAACTATATTTATAACTCGTAATATGCTCGGAAAAAATGTGTATATGCTCAAAAACTACAAGGTCTGAGGTACTACCTCAGATGCGTAATCCTTTTTCTCCAAAAGAAGCTACTAATCTATTACCAACCCTCGAGGAGGGAGCTCATGAATCATAACTAACACTCGGAGATTTGTGGTTTGTAAATTGGCTGGCATTTAGGGTTAGGAAAGATAACAATATTCAAACGAAAAATTCCTAGTGATGCAATCTAACAACCGAATCAGATTTCTGATTTGTTTGATTCTAAAAGAGTAGGTGATGTCAAATCTGTATTCCTAAAGGTGTCAACTATAACTGGACCAGATAAACTTTCAATGATGTAGACATAGGTCATGATGCTCCAAATATCCTCTTTAACTCTAGAGTGAGTGAGTGGCGCGAGTCTAGTCAAGAGGTTCCAGTTGTGGGAGGAATGTTGGCTTTTAGGGATGGTCATGGGTCAGACACTCAGACACGACTTTATTGGTCGTAGACAATCTAAAAAAATTTTTTTAAAAAAAAAAGAAAAATCATCAGGCATACAACTGCAAAAGGTTGAACAACCAAACAAAAACAAAGTGACGTCATAGAAAACGTTTTTTTCCATTGCACATCATGTTTAGAAAGCTATCAGTATGTAAAATAACAGAAAAGACCTGACAAAATGTGAACAGGCTCTACAATTATGCCATACCCCAATAGATTTGCCACAATAATCCATGAGTAAAGTTACAGGAAGAACCTCCTCCGACTGGTATCCATCTCCGGCTGTTAACAAACAAAAAGAACGGTCATTACAAATCTACAAACACAATCTATATGATTCTATGCAACACAAGGGAAAAGTAAGCTACCTTATGATTCCATTCAAATTCGCCACCTTTAGTATCAAATGTTCCATGCTGAAGACTAACTAATTTCAAGACAAAACGTGGACCGCATTCCTGCATGAAAGGATAAACTTTTAGGTTTATCTCAAGACCTATGTCAAACCACAAAAAGACGCCAAGACAAGGATTTACTACCGCTAAAAACATGGACAAGGAAAGGAAGGTAGTAATGATATGTAGACGTAAAGTGTGTGTGTTGTTGGGTTGGGTTGGGTTGGGGTGGGGTGGGGTGGTAAGAGAAGTAGAGAACGATATAACGCTCATGCAAAATAGCCAAAATCAAAATTACAGTTAAAAGAAGGCTAATAAATAGCCATATCACGTCAATTGAGCAGGGCCAGGGATGAGGGATAGCCACTTATAGGGGAAAATGAGGGATTCATGATGAAAAAATGGTGAACTAACACATGTGCCTCAAAAGCATATGTTCTAGTATTAAAAGCAAAAATAAAGGAGAGGAGGCAACAATATAGGAGCCACATACCTGAAGACGAGCAATCACCTTCTTTCCTGCTATGAGTTCCTTGTCCTTGTCCTTTGAATCTGTGTTCTTTGCTTCTTTCGCTTCAAAGATATACCTTACGTAGTAGAAAGACACAATGGTTAACAAAGCAGAATTAATGCCAAATGAAGGACTTCCCATTCCATCTAAATTAACAAAGTACCTATGATGGCGGAAGAAGATGTAATCTCGCTGATTATGGAATGTGACAACCCGCCGACCACGAAATTCCGGGTTTTGTGGAAATAGGGACTGCATC
This sequence comes from Silene latifolia, assembly GCF_048544455.1. Classification (NCBI taxonomy): domain Eukaryota; kingdom Viridiplantae; phylum Streptophyta; class Magnoliopsida; order Caryophyllales; family Caryophyllaceae; genus Silene; species Silene latifolia. The sequence goes on along the minus strand of NC_133535.1, from coordinate 7,574,925 downwards.
ATCCTGTGAACACAAGGAAAAGAATAATGAGATACCACCTGGTAACTCCATACTGCAAAATATAGAAGTAAAGAAACAATGAGTATGAAGGAAACCTGCCAACACGACACCCAAGTCTTGTTGTAAAATTATTTAGAACCAGCTCAGGCCAATGGCTGGTTGGATTACCATGACCCTGCAAAACATAAAAGTCACATGAGCAAGAGAGCTTGAGAAAGAAGCTCTGCATGAAAACATGCTCACTCCATAAACCGTACACAACAAGATCAAAGAAGCTTAACCAAGTTGCCAAACCACATGAACCACAAAATACGCTTTCTAATGACAAATTTAATTATACAAAAAAGCTCGTGAAAGACAGCTACTGTCCTAGGGCCTTCATGTGCAACTTATACTAGGTAGTTTGTCACAGGAAACACAGGAGTCAGGTTCTCAAACGGCATCAACTAGCTTACAAGGAACAGAATACCAGCCGATAACATCATATACATTCTAAAACAAGCACACCATATCATAGTAAAATAGCACGCCTAATATTAGAATAAGCAAATGTTTAGTATCTAAAATATGGTTAGTAACGAAAAATTATAACTACAACTAAAAGTACAGAGTATATTATATAAATTCTGCGTTTCAATAAACTGTCCATGGCGAAGCAGAGGAAACAAAAAGAAAGTAACTCATGTATTATGTATGCAGGAAAAAGAAATATGAAATTAAAAATAATGAGACTCAAACTATCCAACTAACCTTAATATCCTTCCGTAAAACAAGCTTTGAAAGCTTAAAGTGTGCCGTAGGTCCATCAGGTAAGCCAATAATTAACAGAGCATCTACAACCAAGATCATACCAACAATTACAATTGTGCAGATTATGAACGATGCGATTATTTTATAGACAGGTGCACAAGTTAGAAAAATCGGGAACACAAGAACATTGTCTACAAGGAAACTATGTTTCAACTAACCCGGTTCTCTTCGGTTTGTGTGGACAACAATAAGGGAAGTATAGTCCTTCTTAGTCGCATAAGTTACAATCTGGACAGATATATAGAAGAAACCTATCAGATTTCCGAGAGATACAAAACATACAGAATTTGTTTCCATTATGTAAAGGAAACAAGTACTACCTTCTTCAAATCATAGGTTCCTCTCTTATAATACTCGGAATTTGGAATCACTTGGAGTAGCTCTTTGATAAAATCAGGTCCCCTCTGTAGATGATCCAAAGTACTGAATTAACTATTACACGTCCATTTTGAGAAAATTGTCCGACAAATGATGAAAATAGGAACGAAGGAATGATAACAACAGAGGCTCACAGCTAGCAAACAAACTACCGGAAACAGGAAATGAGAAAGCAATACTTTGCAAATCACAACTAATCAATGTAGAAAATTAACAATATCACGACATAATTTACAATTTTACAGACGAGCCATAACTATGCGTCATACACTGTCTACTTAATATGAACCGTTTAACACTTTAACTAGCTGCCTTCAATTCAAAACCGCATTGTCTAACGCAAAATACAGCCATTGCACTCAATCTACTAAAACAAAGCTAGTATCTTCAACACATTCTAGGCAAATCAATCACAAAAGACTGCAGAAATTAAAGAAGAAAAAGGCGATTACAGTGGAGTGAAAACGGCACGTAGTGATCAAAACTTTAGGAGTCCTCTCTCCTTTCAAAACAGTGCTAAATTCATCCGTCTCAATCTCCGCAAACAGCTGCAAACATCGAAAAATCGCACACAAGCTCCTCAAAATCAACTCAAAACTGCAGAAAACTCAAACCAAAGCAAAACACGACACAATCAAAATGTCGAAAGCGAACCTCTTCATCATCAGGCTTGCAAACAGTTTCATCAGCTTCTCTAGTATTCTCAATAGTACGAGGAACTTGTCTCGCCGGCGGCTGCAAATCAACAAAAAAACATCAAATTCGACCGTTAAATCATCAAACATAGAATCAAACGATAAGAAAAATGAAGAAATACCTCTTCGCCGAGTTCAACAGCGCGTTTTTCGGCAGCATCGCGAGCTTTAACCTTCTTCCGCTTATCAACTTTCTTCTGTTGTTTGAGTTTAGAGTGAATTTCCGACCGTTTTTGCTTGTTCTTAATCATCGACGGTAAAATTAGCGACGGTTTTGAATCGTGAGCTGAAGTATTAGGTTTAGAGGAGGATGAATCTTCGTGTTCGCCATTGTTGGAGTTTCTGAGTTTCTTATCTCTTCTCCTTCGTCCGCCATCGTCGTCGGAATCATCTCCTTGATCTCGATTCCTACGTCTATCGCTTCCCATGGCGGAATTGATGTTGCAGTGACGGAAATTTTTGGGGATTTTTTTGATTTTTTTTCAAGGTAAGGTTTTTGTTAGGTTAGGGTTTTGGATTTTGGTAACGGGATTTGATTCGTTTGGGCTATTGGAAAATACTAGTACCCGACTTTTTCAAATGGGTTGTGTGTTAACAATTGGTCTCCCTTGTGACGGATTACCATTTGTGGCGGATATTTTGTGAGATAAAATGGTAACAAAATGGGTTAGTGGAGAAAGGGGACCACATGAATAGTGTTGCAGAGAGAGAAAAAGTGGGTACATTGTGAGGTAAAGTGGTATCCGTCACAAGCTTGTGACGGATATGTCACGTCTTCAATGAGAATTTGTGGTGTGTTAAACGAGTTCGACTTTCAGGTTTTGTTTGGTAAACAGCATATTGAGCGAACTTAGGCCCTGTTTGGTAAACAGCGGATTAATATTAGCAGAAGCAGATTTAGAAAGCAGATTTGACTAGCATAATGATTTAGCGGGTTTGACCAGCAGATTTATTTAGCAGAATTGTTTTAGAGGTGTTTGGTAATTGACAGTTTTAGATTAGCAGATTGTTTAGATTATTAGTAAAATGACAAATAAGGATATGAATAAATTATTTATTAAATATATAAAAGGAAGGTTAGTATTTTTTAAGGGGGTAAATAAGACAATATCTTTTCTTTCCAATCCGCTAACCTAATATGCTAGTAGGAGCAGCATATTGCAAAATAGCATATTGGACCCCAATATGCTATTTTAATATGCCATTAACCAAACGCTCTAAATAGCATATTCGTAAGTCAAACATGCTAAACCTCTCCAATATGCTGAAATTTGGCCAATATGCCATTTACCAAACAGAGCCTTAGTAGATTTCGGCGTAATTAGTAGATTGACCAAACAATCTACTATTTGTATGTGTTTAAATGGCGTATTCTCATAGCATTTTGTTGGAATCTAATATTTTTGAATATGTTGCTAGTAGCAGCATATTGCATTAGCATATTGAATTTATTCATAAAACCATTCTTTTTTTTTTTTTTTTTTTTTGAAAAAAGATCATTATCATTAATAAAAAGTCATACGACGTCTACAACATATGTCAAGCTCAATCGGATACAAATCGATTACAACCATAGGAAATAAATTCTTGTTCAAAGAATGAAACACTGTAACAGAGTCTCTATCATCGATTTGCCGCAAAAGGCTTTCATCCATAAGAGGGTCTCCGAATCTTCCTTGACGAGTATCTATTTCTTCTGACGTAATTGATTGTAGTCATGAATCGGACAAAATATGTAAAACCATATAACGATCTATAACAACGCTGATCTTCTGCTGACTTATTAGAAAACTGCAAACGAACCAGAAAACGAAAGCTCTCAAATTGAGAGAAGGACATATTCATGAAACCATTCTAATTATCCTAAAATCTGCTAATTACCAAACACTCTTTTTTAATTCTGCTAATTTGTTTGATAGTCAAACCTGCTAATCGTATTTTGTTAACGTTATCCACTATCATGAATCTGCTTCTACTGCTTGACAAACATGGCCTCAGTCTCATTTCGTGTTCAATTCTACTATATTGACCATTGAAATTGTGTAAATATCATAAGATATTATATGTTCGCGGATAAATGTAAGGAAACGCAAGATAAACCACGAAAATGAAAGAGAGCATCCAATCTGGTGTTCAACGGAGGCGATAATTACGATGAACATCCAACAGATTTAAGTATCAACGACGATTCAAACAATTTATAATCGTTTATTACATATAATTAACTTTTTCTGATGGGTTGTGTTAAACATCATCGAAATTTTACTTCGTAATTTAGAAAGAATAATAATTTAAGATACGGAGTAATAGATATGTAATCTTATACTATAGCAATCTATTTTTTTTTTTGAAATTGTCATCTCATTAATAATCAACTAGGCGTAGGTTACAATGAAGATAACAAGTAGACAAAGGAAAATCAAGATTGCTAACGTAAAAAATACATTCAAAATAGCTATCTAAATACTGGTAATGGCGCTGCCGCTCCAAAATCATAAATTTCTTGAATCTATGAATAATCGATGTCTTTGCATCCTTCTTGATGGAGGGAAACAGTGTAGCCGTCTTGATGTATTCATCCACGAAACAAATCTGATAATCTCCCCGTCGATTAAAACTTATTATATTGATAACAATCCCACGAAAAAATGGAAAAACCCCGAAAGAAGGGACGGAACAACAGATCTCACCAAAAGGGAGACTATTATTGAAAATAAGATAGATCTGCATAATATTAGTTGGTACCTGAAAAGTTATTGGCTAATCAATAATACACGTGGTCTTACGATGACTTTTCTAACGACTTTTTCGCTGATATGGATCATGATTTCTTGTTAATTATATCCATTTTTTACATTTGTTAAAACCGCTTTATAAAAAACTAATTAATAATTATTGGCAAAGCTAATTTCTACAAAAACTTAAAAGAGAAGATGAGACTATTTATAACTATTGTTGTACAAAGATTATAAAATAAGCTTTGTCTTACATTGTAAGACGATCCTTTTATTGGTTAAATACTCGAACAAAATAAATGTTTTAATATACAAAAATCATTTCACATCGTACTGTTAATTACAAGAACTATTACTTCTTGTTGAATGAGAAAAGGATAAATTTGCAAGTACTTTTTATACCAAAGGTTAAATTGATGGCTAATACATTAAAAATGGAATAGTTAAATGCTTGGGACGATTGAGTTAAATAATAAAGATTTGAAGGCTTGTACGTTGTGTATAAAGTAATATTTTATGAGATTTCAAGTTTTAAAAGGCTCGTATGTTTGATATACAAGTAATATTTTATCCAAAATACCATTTTATTGGGAAAATAAGTTTTTAATATTGATAATTTTATCATTAAATCTGTCTTAAATTTAGAACGAGTAATGAATATGATAGACGAGACCAAAGCGCAATGCTAATAAAAGTAACTTGTCTCATTATCCAAGTAAGGTGACCTTAACACATTTTAATATCAAGCCAACTAAATCATTTTAACATGAAGACATTAGACATGAGGTATAGTGCTTGCCAATAGTCATTCAACTTGCAACAAATCTTCATAATTGAGATCATAAGCTATAGAATAGACTTCACTATACAATTACACATCATCATCATGTCTATTGAATATTGTTTTCCACAAAAGTAAATAGTTTGATTCCTCTTTGTACGATGGTCTCGTAATTAAGTTATTGTTGACGCGTTTTACAGAATACCTACGATTACATGTTAGCGTATAGGAGTTAGGACGCACGATTAAGTAGTAACTATGTTTAACAACATAGGTGCTTATACATCAAAACCAGCTAACAATTACATCTCGAGTTGGAAGTGGCTTGAGTAGCATCTCCTGTGGGCAAAATTGAAGTTGCAGGTGCCTTATTCGCCTCCGTTCCATTGATTTTACCCCATAGAAGAATATATAGACCGCAAACAACCACGATGGACCCTATGACACTGGGAAAAAACCAGGGAATATTTAGAACATGTCGAGATAGAAATAAAGTCACTACAAACTTCTTACATAACGAGTAAATTAACCATCCTAGTATCCTACTATTATTGTGAAACGTTGTATATGAGGTTTCGAGCTGAAATTTCAATCTTGAAACTAATAGGAATATTTATAATAGTTGGACCTCAACCATTACCTTAAGGTTTTGGTTGAGATGGTTCATCTATCATGGTATCAGAGCCAGTGTGACCGAAGGTCACGGGTTCAAATCCTGACAACCTCAAAACTCCTCAAAAACTCGAAGTGGAAACCCAGCACACGGTATGGGGGAGCCGGTGCACAACTAACCACTTTTCAAGCCCAACGGACATTTGAGTGAGGGAGCGTAATAGGAATATTTATAATAGTTGGGCCTCAACCATTACCTTAAGGTTATGTCGTAATGTTGGATGGCCTTGTCAAAAATTGATACAGTAAATAACAAATGAAAGTGACAAACCTTCCAAAATAGATTTGTTCATGAAAGAAGGTTAAATCCATTATCATCACAAAAATCTGTATGAAAGGGCTAAATGCTGCAGTGAAGACAGGGCCCCTTTGTTCAACACACCATGATATCCCAACATAACAAAGTCCTGATCCAAATATTCCCTGCATTTAACATCATCATTGTTAACATGTAAAGTCTTGCTCCTGCAACAGGTGGTGGACTCGGGATTTACATCGCGGATATGCAGTTTTAAACTTTCAGCAGTAACTAACTCCCTTTGAGCAATTTTTTCTACATAATGGGTATGAAAAAGTTTCTTAATTTTCGTTTTCCATAATGGGTGCGCATTTAGAGTGTTGTGCGCAGTGCGCACACCCTGGTCCGTCACTGATGGCTACAACCTCAGGAAAGTTTATAAACTGTATTAGAAAATGATATCTTTAAGGTCCACAAAAGGTAGTTTCTGAAAATTCCTTCCAGGCATATGGTAACAACAACATTATTATTGGCAGAAAGATGAAAGTGATTAAATAAATATACAAGGTCTTTTATTTAAGTCCAAAAAAGCTAATTTTGATTGTTTATATAGTGGAAAAGGGAGTCAGACTCAAACACAGTCAACAAGTAGTACATCAACTTGATTCATTAAATGAAGTTTCCTGTAGTGGTTAAGTTTAAGATACTTTCCCGACATTGTACAGATTTTTCCGTCTCCTATTAGACGTTAAAGAAAAGCGTGTTAGACGCAACTACTGATAAACATGTGTCTTAAATAGTGAGGAAATTAGAAGAGTCAACTTCATACTTACAGCAAAAAATACAGTAAAAATCTGCAGTTTCCCTCTGAGAATCCACAAGCCGAGATCTCTGTTGATGGCGAAACAAAGAATAGCAGACTGAACAGCACCAAAAGCAGACATCAGAGTTGTGCTTCTGTATTTGCATGGATATTCCCTGACAATTCTTGCTTGTAAAAGAAACCATGCAGCCCAAATAAATATGCTTATTATTAGGAAAATTGATCCAAGAATCCAATTTTGCGGTCTGTCAACTTCAGCAGCATTACTTGAGCTATTACCATGGTGCGTATGGTTCAGTGGAAATCCTCTGTAGAATATCAGCAGTAAAGTTCCACCAACACAAATTAGTGAGCCTGAGACTTTAGCTATCCCACTTTTGCTTCGTAGGTTGACGTTCTCCTGCCTGAAAAATCGCAATGCTGTTAAATGTTTGCTTTTGTATTTTTTTTTAATTTTTTTTTTTTTAATGTAAGCACTTGCAAATAGTTACATTTATTCTCCACCACAAAAAAACATAACAAAGAAACACAAACTATAGGTGGAAAACCTTAACTCACCTGAGTGGTAAAGCAAGAAGGAAAGTGAACACAGGAGTCATATTGATAAAGGCAGTTGAATACGCAGCAGACGTATACTGGATCCCGATGAGAAATAAGTACTGAGTAAGTGTTGCCCTGAAAACATATCATGGCCTTTCAAATGATTTTCAAACATAGAATAAGCTACGACAACAACATCAGAGCCCAAGTGTTAGACCGACTCAGAGTAAAACATGTATACATGCAGGACTGCAGGAGTAGTCCTTACCCCATTAAAGCACTGAAGAAGAGGTGGAACAGGATTGGTGTAGTGAGCTTCGAGCCGCTTTTCCTGCAACAAAGTTATGACATCAACTGAATGCTTTGTATTGAGTTTTCAAAAAGAAATGCAAGCAAAGAAGGACAGATATACCTTTCACAAAAGTAGGCAATGGGCATTAGAAAAAATGCACCAATGATCAAACGGTACGTGACGATGACTAACTGACTGTCTCCCTCATTAAGAACTTTCTTAAACAAAATGTTTAATACAGCCATCACAAAATAAACAGCCAGAATCACAATAACAGGCTTCCATTTCTGACATCCTGATACCATTTGAAAGGTTAGGGCTTTCTCCTTTATTATTTAGTGTATTTGTCTAAAGAACAATGCTTAAGCAGATTGTTCATGCAAATGCATTTATATAAGATCAAGAAAGGAAAGGATTAGACACCCACAATAAGGCCACGTCGTCTTACTTACTTTTTTAAGCAAGAATTTTGGCTTAACACACACATTCACTTCTCTTTCAATTACTTTCTGGTTGATTCTTCCATAGGATTTTGATGTCACAACTCACACGCCTACGTCATAGTCCTCTGTCACAAATTGATCACATAGCATTAGTGTAAATTCGTCTTTTCCTAAGCACTATGATCATAAATACATATCATAAAAAAGGATTAATCTCAAAAACACAATTATTAATTATCAGTTCCAAAATGCGGGAAGGTCTTCAATGTCAAACTATCAGTTTCGTAGAACAGACAACAAACCAGCATTATGTAATTGTTTATGACTAGTGAATGATTAATGCAAGCGTCTGAAATCGTGTTTTATGTTTTTTAAAAAGGAAAAAAGAAAACAGTGACAGACAAAGGGCGAGACTGTGAGAGACGGAGTATAAGCTACATTTCCGAGAAAGTTCATCACTGTTGATCTTAAATTTTATACTTACCGAATTGGGAAAATAGAGTGTGATGGGAAACAAGGCATGTCCTTCTTTTTGCATGGAATCATATTCTTGAAAAGATAACAGAATGAGCAGCACCCTTATACACTATAAGCAAAGCAAGAATAATCTGTCATGTCTAATATGGGGTAACATTGCGAAACATCAATCAGACATTTTACTCAAGCCAGAATAAATATTTACGCACTTTAACTTCCCGGGAAGTTACTGCTTTTTTTCCGTATGAACGACAAGCATGTAGCACAGACACATAGACAGATACATGCTGAAGATTTAACCACTGCAAGTCTGCAAGGAGAGGTATAAGCAAAGAAGATGAGCATATAAGGATATTTAATTAAAATAATAATTCTTTTGTAAACCTACATGATAAATAATTGTTTCAAAGTATCTTTAGTGGGGGACCTGGAACAAATCATTGAATCCTTTTATGGATTTTGTTGTCTTTAAGAACCTTTTTCTCCACTTGTGTATGCAGCAATGCAGCATAAAACGGAAGTGAAATAACTAGAGCCGTTATTTGGATGCGGCTACACCCTGCAGGACTCGCCAAAATATCATGTTTTCGCCCTAAAACGAAATGTCAAGTTTCTAGTATGGGTACTCGAGGAAACATAAAGAGTCCGTCTTGCTGATTGGAATGTAATGTACTGAATGAATGATTTCCAGTGATTTGGATGCTTTCAGTGCATGTAGTAAAGTGCATAAAACTCCTAGAATTGCATTTGCTACTGAAAGCATGTATTCAATGTCCAGACAGCTAGACGAGGACATAAATGTCGTCTTACAGTGACTATGACTTGATTTTGACTCTATCTCACTTTAACACAGCCGCCCGAGATGATCTCACAAAGCTAATTTTGAAGGTTATAAGTCAGCCTGAGACACCTTCCGTGAGTCATCCTGGCACAATTGCTTTGAAACTCTCTCAAAAGCCTCCTAAGGGACACACATGATCACAACTGATCCAATATAAACAACAAAGTGGTGTGTTAAGTCATCGTCGAGTTCTAGTGGCAACAGGTCATACAGCACTAGACGGCTAACTTGGGCACTCATGTACCATAAAAGTATTTCTAGATGAGTATGAGTTGATTTTGGTAACTTCATCTTCTTCTGCCACAATCGCCCTAAATTTTGGCAACTTGGCAAGCTCATCTTATTTGGACACAGTCGCTCGAAATGGTCCCAAAAAGCCCTTTTGAGGGCTATATAAGTCACACCCAAGACATGTCGAAAATTCTAGGAAAGCTTCTAAAAGGTACACATAACTCATAAGGTGTGCAGATCACACAATTGCTCCAATATAAAAAGATAAAGTGGTGTGTGTATAAGTCATACTCAAATTGCATTCTCACACAGTTACCCGAGATGGCTGCGAAAAGGTGGTTTTGAAGGCTATAAGTCGCGCCAGAGATTGCAGAATTGCTTGAAAATTACTCCTAATTAAAGCCAATGTGGTAAACATGCTTAGTTAATGCATTTGCACAGAACAGAAAAAAACAATTATAATTAACCCAGGTAAATTCTATCATATAACTTCTAGGATATTCAGGGTAACTTGTAAGGCTTCAGATGAGCCACTACCACTGAAAGCCACTACCATACCAAATTTAAAACAACAGGAAATCAATCACCATAGTACTCAAACACCATCAGACAATCTTCTTCAGATTTATTTTTTGGTCTAACAAAGTCCGCACTTAATCACATTACAATAGAGGGGTGGGGGATTCAAACCAGGGACCTATTATCCACAATCCTCCGTCTTAATAACTAGACTAAGACATCTTCTTCAGAAATTTGTTAATTCATAAAATTAGAAGGGATATTCTACATGGTACCCCTCTAAACTTTATTTTCCGTCAATTAAACTCAGTTTTAGTCGTCAAATAATTACTTGAACGCGTAATCAAGCTTGTCATTTATCACTAAGTATACCTCTAAACTTTATTTTCCGTCATTATGCACATGATTTCTCAAGAATGTTTAGAGTGACGGGGATAATAGTACATTTTAATTTTAATATTATTTAAAGTCGGTTGTGACTTGTGAGTGACGTCTGAACTTAAGACGGTCTTAAACACGAGTATTAAGGGAGTTAAAGTCACCTGCTGGGAAAAGTTGATGGTACCCACCACCAATTGGCGCCATACTCGCAGCCAATATTCAGTGAAACGCCAGTCTTCCTTGGAACCCCATGAAAGCCTTAAACGCCATATATATTGATGTCAATATAATCACCATTTTTTTACCTCCACGGATTAAACTCCAAAGTCCAAACGGTTGGTGTTTTGTGTTTGTTTTAGTCATTTAAGTGTACTCGGGTTTTCAACCGAAATAAACTCGGGGTTTGATATAATATGGGCTAAGTGGCGTGGGCTGTGGAGTACATGGCCCTATAATCGAATCATCGAGTTTATCGGTTTTGAGCGTCTTGTTGCAAATTGTTTCGAGCTAGGAAATACGGATACTTCTACCATATAGCGTGTTTGTGCCCCCACAATGTGTCGAACACCGACACTTGTGCATTACTCAGGAATACGCTGTAATACTACGGATTTCTTAGGTTAAGTACTCGACCGAGTAGAGCCTACTCGGCCGAGTAGTGTAGATGTGTAGTCTGTTTGGCTACTGCCGAGGAATACTCGGCCGAGTATGATGAATACTCGACCGAGTAGAGGATACTCGGCCGAGTATACTCTATACTCGACCGAGTATCCGGTCTGGTGAGTAATATTTCAGCGATTTGATGCGGGAGTGTTTAGGGATTATTTATTCGATAAAGCAGTTTCTAAACATCATTTTACAAAACCTAATCATACGTACGACATCCTAATCACTCTCAAATCTCTCCTCTGTGTGTGTGGTCATCGTAGCTTTTGCATTCAATCTTTCATTCTTCCGTCGGTAAGTCCTTATCCCTATGTCATTGATGATTAATTCTAGGGTTTGCTTTATTTATGAATTTGGGGGAAATGGGATTGTGCAATGTGTAATTGTGTTATGTGATTATTGTTTAGGCGAGGACTTCGTAGAGGAGCCGTTCTAGTGATTGTTTCCATCGTTGCTGATTGTTGCTAAGGTAGGGTTTGCCTACTCAGTTACTGTTAATTGATTTAAGATTGTGTTTGTTTTGTATTTGTTGTTATCTGCTGATCATCGGAGTATGGGTGTTGTGGTGATGGTGGTGATGTGGTGGTGTTGTGACGGTTGTGGTGTTGTGACAGCTGTGATGTTGTGGTGTGTGATTGTGGTGGAGCCATCGTTGCTGATTGTTGCTAAGGTAGGGTTTGCCTACTCAGTTACTGTTAATTGATTTAAGATTGTGTTTGTTTTGTAATTGTTGTTATCTGCTGATCATTGGTGTATGGGTGTTGTGGTGACGGTGGTGATGTGGTTGTGTTGTGACGGTTGTGGTGTTGTGACAGCTGTGATGCTGTGGTGTGTGTGATTGTGGTGGAGTCACTTGCGGGAGTGGCTTCACACCCTAGTTCGCCCTCCGTGGAACCCGTCATGGGAGGGGATATGCACATTAAGGGACAGGGATTGATAGTCGCTCGTTGATGAGCTGGACTTGGTGGGGATGGGCTGCGGCTTGACCTGGCAAAATGGGTCGACCGAATGACCCGACCGAAAAGGTCGACCGAGACCCGAAAATGACCCGAACTTGCTTAACCCGAATACGACCCGAAACCCGACCCGACCCGACCCAGACCCGACCCGAACATTGTCTGACCCAATGTTGACCCGACCCGAGGTGACCCAACCTGAAAAGACCCGACTCATAATTGACCCGGTCCCAAATGACTTGAAGTGACCCAAAATGACCCGAAGCGATTAGTACTAAGTCATATTAATATTATATATGTCAAAATAAAGTTTCATTGGTTACAATAGTCCCTAATAAATAGTTAAATTTGCAAAGTGGTATTTGTTAATCAAAATAATACTAACTTAAGTGCTTAGCCATTAACTCAAAAGCAACCTGCCTCAAAATGACTCATACCCGAAAATGACCCGACCCGAAATGACCCGACAATAGGTCACCCGAAATTGACCCGAAACCCGAAAGTGACCCGACCCAACCCAACCCGGCCCGAAATATGTGACAGACCCAAAATGACCCGACCCAAGCTGACCCGACCCGAACCCGACCCGAGTGACCAGTTTTGCCAGGTCTAGCTGCAGCCCCCCACCGGCGGAGTGGATTACCTGTTACGATGGGTAATCTGACAAAGCTACACACTTCGGTGTGTAGTCAGTTACTGTGGAGGATGATCAGCCGGTTACATTACTTGTTTGTCTTATCTTGATTGAACGGTACTGACCCCATCGTTGTTTTATAAAACATGCGATGATCCATTCGGGGATGGTGAGCAGATTGTGACAGGTAATGCAAATGTTTAGCTATGAGACAGTCATGGGGAGTTATCACTCGAGTGTAGCTTCCGCCGTCAAGAGACTTAGCTTGCATTCGTTGTAGTTGTTAGACCTTTCATAGTTATACTTTGGTTTGGTGTTGGAAACATGTAATCACTAACTCTTTATACTTTATAATAAAGGTTGTTTGGAATTGGTAACTTTGATATACTAACCTCGGAAAACCGAGATGGTAACAGCCTTTCATGCTAGGGTAGTCCTTGGTAAGGTACCTTTGCATGAGAGGGTGTTACATACGTGTCCGAAACCTAACAAGCTGTCTAATTTTTTATTTCTATCTTTAAAGTTTTGGACACTCCATAACCCGTTGTAGGCACGTAAAATTTATACAAGTGCCACGTCGGAAGTCAAAGTCAAAATGTTGACTCGTCAAATGAAATGTATTATTTTGTCGCATTCTTTCTACTTGTTTGCAAATTTACACAAAGTTGGCAAAAAAAGGCCTCATCTGGAAATGACCAAGTTAAAATTACAATGTTGAAAACACCCTTAATAAACACGATGTTTCCCAGTATATATGTCACCATTCTTTTCTGTGTTCTCACCCTTTGTGAAGATGAACTCGATCAGCACTTGATATAACACCGCAAAAACTGAACAGGGGACAAAATCCAGTATCTGTAGCTGTGAAATACCAAGGATATAATATGTGAGACATATCGCGCTTGAAATTCCAATATCACCCGTGAGGAAAAAGAGCTTGAAGAATCATTAAGCTTAAAGCAAGCCATCCGAATCTCTGTTGGTAAAATATCAAACAAGTAGTAATCAGGAATCACATATCAGCAACGTTAAAAAAAGAGGATCAGATACTCCACTGATAGAAGCCCCATTGGCTTTAGATTGCATTAGGTTATCTAAAGCGCTCTGTGTAATAACTTCACCGGGGATCATCACAGGTATACCCGGTGGATATGGACATATTAGCTCTCCACATATTTTTCCAACTGCTTTTTCTATTGATATCTTTCTCTTCTTTGCAAAGAACGCCTCCCGTGGAGTCAGTTGCATGTCGATTTCTGTCAACAGGCTATAATTAGTTTGCTCCATGTCCTGTTTTTGGAACAAACATGATGACAGATTTCTGAACCCTATCAATAGCCTAGAGACATGCTCTTCACAAGTTCCTGGAGTAAATGCATATGTGACGGAATTTGATCCAATGAGCTCAGACACAATCTTATGATCATTGTATAAAATCTCATCAGCTGCAAACCCACTGAGACCAAGTTCACTAACACCAATAGTAACTCGTAAGGGATCAAGTCTGGGAGGAGACCCAAAGAAGACGGGAACGTTAAGGACTGAGATTCCAGGTAATTGTTTGATTGTATTTTTAGCTTTTGTGGCTAAGTAAATTGGTTTGTGGAAAAGAGATGACGGGTTCTCCCTCAACTGGGCGGTAGCAGCATCTAGCGATGCCAAAAGCAGGTAACTTGGACTAGTGCTCTGGAGAGTTTGAAGACATCGACATATTCTTTCCCTATCAACAAGTTTTCCAGACAAATGGAGCATTGATGATTGAGTAAGAGAACACAACACTTTGTGAGTTGACTGAACAACCAAATTAGCTCCCTGCTCGAGGGCCGATATGGGAAGTTCTGGATGAAACCCAAAATGTGCTCCATGTGCCTCATCCACAATCAAAGGAATTCCATGCAACTGACATTCCCGGGATATCTCCCTCAAGTTGCTGCACATACCATGATAAGTAGGCGATGTGATGAAAACTGCAGCCGGCCTTCGCCCTTCTAATTCCAATTCCTTTATTGCCCTCTCCACCTGTAATCAGAACAAAAATTAGAGTGAATAGTAACCATTTTACAGTTAAATGTGACCACTATTGAAAAACCAGTTATAATAAGCTGTAACACTGCCTATACCATTGTGGTTACATTTAACTATAAAATGGTCACATATGCCCGTCTGGAAAATAAGACGAAAAATGTCGGTCTGAAACAAGAATTTGTGTAGCTAAGTAAAGTCATTCGGTGATACTTGCCTCACAAGGTGTGACAGAAGTAGGAATGTCCCAATGAGTGTCATATTGAGGAAATATATACTTTGGTACGACACCACATAAGACCATTGCGGATATAGCTGATAAGTGGGAATTGCGCGGGATAATGAGGATATCTCCAGGGTTGCAGGTACCCATAATAGCTGCTTGGATTCCACAAGTGGTGCCTCCAACAAGAAACCAGGTTTCTGATGCCCCAAATAGGTCTGCTGCTTGTTTTTGTGCTTCTAAAATGGGGCCTTGTGGGGCAAATAGATTGTCAAGCTCCGGTAGCTCGGGTAAGTCATGAAGAAAAGAGGTGTGACCGATAAGTTGAGTGAATGACAATGGAGCTGCTCGACCTCTATTGTGGCCAGGGAAATGAAAAGTTGCAGCATTTTGTTTTGCTGATTCTTTTAGAGCCGTAACTAATGGAGATAATTTTTCAAGTTTCGGCATTTGAGTTGGGTGATACATATTCAATTCAGGTGCCCATTCTTGTTGATTTTCTTTATTAGCAGCATTACTGCGAATACTTAAACAGGGTCTACAAAGCTTGGAACCCAAAATCTATATTAAAAAAAAAAGAACATTATTCAAATTTCAAACACATAAGGAGAGACGAGAGAGAGAATAGAGAGAGAGAGAGTGAGGTGTCTTACGGGATGTAAGAAGGGTGGTGGTATAAGAAGCATAGACATGGCTATTTTTGCAAACTTTATCTATCTACTCATTAACCAACCACCTGCACATTCTCCCTTCTTTTATACCAAAAACTTGTTCAAACCATATCCACTATTGACTACCGTCTCAACCAAAACCTTAAGGTGATGGTTGAGGCCCAACTATTATAAATATTCCTATTACGCTCCCTTACTCAAATGTTCGTCGGGCTTGAAGAGTGGTTAGTTGTGCACCAGCTCCCCCGTACCGTGTGCTAGGTTTCCAGTTCGAGTTTTTGAGGTTGTCAGAATTTGACCTGTGACCGAAACACTGGTTCTGATACCATGATAGATGAACCATCTCAACCAAGTTGAGGCCCAACTATTATAAATATTCCTATTAGAAATGGGTCAGTCCTGGCCCAACCTGTCCTCGGGTAAAATATAGCACGACCCGCTCACTGACCTGACAGGCCCGCCCATACCCGCTTAAAACCCATAATAGCTTGAATTGATTTGTAATCAAAGGAACAAGAGTAAACTTTAATTTATAGTTGATAATCCGTATACAGTAGTTGAGCAAATCAAATAAACTTTTCTCCTCCGTAACTTCATGCGCATGGTTTGTGTGATGTGAGGTAAGTGATGAAAAAGGAGATAGAAAGACAATGTCGGTAATCAATCAATCAATACTATATATTAAATCCAGAAATCAAGGGACTTCTATGTAATTAAAAAAAATTATACAAATTAATTATACTATATAATTTTAAATCAATAACACCGTGTGATGGACCAGATTAAGAGATCTCAATGCAAATATTATTAAGTTTGAGTTAAAATTAAATCAATACTATATATTAAATCCAGAAACCAAGGACTTCCATGTAATTAAAGAAAGTTATACAAATTAATTATACTATATAGTTTTAAATCACTAACACCGTGTGATGGACCAGATTAAGGGATCTCAATGCAAATATTATTAAGTTTGGGTTAAAATTAAATTATATAGAAGCTTGGTAATTTTCCTAAACATTTGTAAGAGACTAAAACATGTCCTTAAAATAAAATAATTAATTAAGATGGTCAATTTCCTTAAAATAAAATAATTAATTAAGATGGTCAATTTCAAGGAGACTAAAAGAGAGAAGATGCTTGGTAATTTTCCTAATATAGAAGACTAGAAGATGGTCAATTTCCTTAATATAAAATAATTAATTAGTATAAACATGCACACTTATGGTGTTAATTATTATCATCATAAAATTATATACTCCACTAAATTTAAAATCTATGCAATTTTATTAAACTTTATAGTTTATTAGATGTATAGAGATGTTAATTATTTAACATACAAAAATATAATATAAGTAGGTTATAAATAATTCAAGTTAGATTCCATAATATATAATACTAGTATTAGTGCCCGGCTTCGCCCGGGCTACCTCTACTTACCATTAAATTTTTTTTTTAATTAAATAAAATTACTTAAGGTTGCATAAACCATAAATTTATCATTAATATATTTTCCTATAACATATCCTAAAATTACAATGAAATAAATTTTGAGACAAATTCATTACTCCCGCTATTAATATTTTACTCTTATTAATGAAACAATAGTAATAACATTTCACTACTTGCCCGTAATCATTGTTACTTTCACTACTCCCGCCGTACTTCTTGTTACGGTCACTACTGCCGCATTAATATTGATAATTTCACTACTTCCACCATAATTATTGTTACTATCACTATTGTCGCATTAATATTGATTATTTCACTACCCCCGTTGTTACCACTTTCACTAATCTCGCTGATAATATTGTTACTTTTACTATTCAAATGAGTGATTATCATATAACTATATCCAATATTACTACAATTATTTTCTTTTTGTGAAATTACTTTTACTACTTAAGCATGCAATTTTAAGAGGGTTATATATTTATATAAATATATTACATATATGCATTAAATCAAATCGAAAGAATTATGCAATATTATATATTATGGAATCTAACTTAAATTATTTATAACTTACTTATTATATTTTTGTATGTTAAATAATTAACATCTCTATACATCTAATAAACTATAAAGTTTATTAAAATTGCATAGATTTTAAATTTAAAATATAATTTTATGATGATAATAATTAATACCATAAGTGTGCATGTTTATACTAATTAATTATTTTATTTTAAGGAAATTGGCCATCTTCTGATCTTTGATAAATATTTAGGAAAATTACCAAGCATCTTCTTTCTTTTAGTCTCCTTAAAATTGACCATCTTAATTAATTATTTTATTTTAAGGAAATTGATCATCTTAATTAATTATTTTATTTTAAGGAAATTGACCATCTTAATTAATTATTTTATTTTAAGGAAATTGACCATGTTTTAGTCTCTTATAAATGTTTAGGAAAATTATCAAACTTCTATATAATTTAATTTTAACCCAAACTATATAATATTTGCATTGAGATCCCTTAATCAGGTCCATCACACGGTACTATTGATTTAAAACTATATAGTATAATGAATTTGTATAACTTTCTTTAATTACATTGAAGTTCCTTGGTTTCTGGATTTAATATATAGTATTGATTGCATAATTGTTTCGATTTGATTTAACACAAATTCTTGTTTGTGACGGCACATATCCGTCACTCTTGAGTGACGGATACCATTTTACCTCACAAAGTACCCACTTTTTTTCTCTCTGCAACACTATTCATGTGGTCCCATTTCTCCACTAACCCATTTTGTTACCATTTTAACTCACAAAATATCCGCCACAAATGGTAACCCGTCACAAGGGAGACCAATTGTTGATTTAATGCATATATGTAATATATTTATATAAATATAGAATCCTCTTAAAATTGCATGCTTAAGTAGTAAAAGTAATTTCGTCAGTAAAGAAAAGAATTGTAGTAACATTGGATATAGTTATATGATAGTAATCACTCATTTGAATACTCATTTGAATAGTAAAAGTAACAATATTATCAGCGAGATTAGTGAAAGTGGTAGAAACAACGGGAGTAGTGAAATAATCAATATTAATGCGGCAATAGTGAAAGTAACAATAATTACGGCGGGAGTAGTGAAATTATCAATATTAATGCCGACAGTAGTGACAGTAACAATAATTACGGCGGGAGTAGTGAAAGTAACAATGATTACGGGCAAGTAGTGAAATGTTATTACTATTGTTTCATTAATAAGAGTAAAATATTAATAGCGGGAGTAGTAAGTTTGTCTCAAAATTTATTTCATCGTAATTTTAGGATTTGTCATAGAAAAATATATTAATGATAAATTTACGAGTTATGCAACTTTAAGTAATTTTATTTAATGAAAAAATAATTAATGGTAAGTAGAGGTAGCCCGGGCGAAGCCGGGCACCAATACTAGTCTCTCAAGTTGGGAGATTACCGACATAGTCCCAAGTAATTCTGTCTAGTTACTAGTTAATAGACCTGTCAAACGGGTTAAACGGGCGGGTTGCGGGTTCGGTTATTTCGGGTTTGGGTAAAATAGTAGTTAGTGAAGATCAACCGTCATTTTCTTTAGCTAATAAAATAATTATTAAAAAAAAAATTATTTAATTATACCAATGACTCGATATAATTAATGTAAATATTAAATATAATTAAATATTAATTTTAAATATGTTTTACATTTAAATTTAGTTTTTATACTCGTATATTATTAAATTTAGTTTTTATATATACCTATTTCTAGCTTTCTACATAGTATAAATCTAGAAATAGGTAATTATATAAAAAAACTAAATTTAGAGTTGACGAGTTTGACCCAACTCAACAAACCCGAGAATTTTGCTAATCGAAACTGATTTGACCTAAACCGTAAATGGCATGGCCCGAATCTGAGCCCGACCGACCTGATATTGACGCGGTCCGAGATAGACCCTACTAAATTGATGATCCGACAATTATAATCATAATATTGATCAAAATGAAAGTGATTGACAGATTGATACGTTTGACCTAATAGTAAAGTAATTAAAGCTAAATAATGGTCAAAAATTGAATTAATGCGATAAAGTAATCATTTTGGCTCGACTCGACCAATAGACTAACCCAATATGATCCGATCCGATCCGACCCGAACCAAACCCAACACGACTAACCCAATTACCACCTCTATATAAATCCATGTAAACTAAAATTGGTCCATAAATACTCGGCATAAAACATGGCCCATAATATAAATCTTGAACCCTAGAGGCTTCCATATGTATACTAATCGTCTTTATAAACCTAAAATAAGCTACATTGACTTAATGTAAGGCGAGTTTACAATAAGTTATCGTGCCTTACATTGGTATTGTTGTGATTGTCGTATATTTTTATAATTTTTTGTACGATTTATGTATTTATGGTAGCAAAAATAATCTGTTTATTTTTAAGTGTTAATTCATAATCAGGATTCAGGAGTAATAATCTGAGGACCAAACAAATTTGTGTGCTAGTGTCAATCGGAAATGGAAATAGATAACTTCTCGCTGGGACGGAGGGAGTAACTATTTGTCGGAAAAAGTGGTGCTTAGAGCATTTTCAATGATTTGTCTTGGGAATTTGCTTGCAATAGTAACTCAATTATTATTGAAGTTCGTGGAGATTAAAACATTGTAGTAAATTGTAACTTGAAATTGTTGTAGCTTTAAAAACGATGCGACAAAGCTTAGCTATTACAAATTAAATTAGCTTGACCATTGAAGATGCTTCTATACATCAAAACAAACTAACAATTACATCTTGAGTCGGAAGAGGCTTGAGTAACATCAGCTGTGGCCACAATAGTAGTTGCAGGAATTCCATTGCATTCTATAACATCAGGTGCCTTATTCGTGCTCACTTCCGCTCCATTGCTTTTACCCCATAAGAGAATATATAAACCGCAAACAACCAAGATGGATCCTATAACACTGGAAAAAAAAATCCAAGGAAATATTATAATAATGTCGCGATAGTAATACAGAGTAATAGATGTGGTACTCTCTTCTTAATTATCGAGTAAATCATGTTGGGTAAGAGTTCGTTTAGAAATTCTAGATTTCGCCGTGTCCTAAAGTAGGATGACATTATACAAAAAACATTGACGAAGAAAAAGTGAAAGTGACGAACCTTCCAAAATAAATTTGTTCATGAAAGAAGGTTAAATCCATTATCATTACAAAAATTTGTATGAAAGGGATGAATGCTGCAGTGAAGACAGGGCCCCTTTGTTCAACACACCATGATATCCCGACATAACAAAGTCCTGATCCAAAAATTCCCTGCAGTTAACACCATCATTATTAACAATTGACCTTATATCAAATTAAGTTCGGCCCCAGGTCCGAATTCTCCTTCCCTAAATTGTGCAGATAATATGGAAATTAAAGGAGTGAAATTTATACTCACAGCAGATAATACAGTAAGAATCTGCAGCTTCCCTCTGAGAATCCACGAGCCGAGATCTCTGTCGATGGCAAAACAAAGAATAGCGGATTGAACAGCGCCAAGAGCAGACATCAAAGCTGTGGTTGTGTATTTGTATGGATATTTCTTGCCAATTCTTGCTTGCAAAAGAAACCATGCAGCCCAACATAATATGCTTAGCACCAGGAAAAGTGACCCGAGAATCCAATTTTGCGGTCTGTCAACTCCAGCAGACATATTTGGGTTATTCCCATGGTGTGTATGGTTCACTGGAAAACCTCTGTAGAATATCAGCAGTAAAACTCCACCTAGACAGATGAGTGAGCCTGAGACTTTAGCAATCCCACTTTTGCTTTTCAAGTTGACATTTTCATGCCTGAAAAAGCACAATGCTGTTAAATTGACGTCTACGGCTACTTTTTGATCAGTATTAAGAAACAGAAACTAAACAGTTTAGTTAGGCAAATTGCTTTATTTCATCATATTCCAGAGCTTAAGAATAATGGGTTATTAGATACAGGAAACAAACAAAAAATAATCACCTAAGTGGTAAAGCAAGAAGGAAAGTGAACACAGGAGTCAGGTTGGAGAAGGCAGTTGAATACGCAGCAGATGTGTACTGCATCCCGACAAGAAATAAGTACTGAGTAAGCGATGCCCTGAAAACATATCATGGCATTTCAAATGATCTTCAAACATAACAGTAGCTACAAGAAATAAATAATTCTTCTATTTTTTCAACTTATCGGCTTAAAATGAAGTACCCAAGTGTCATGCCGACTTAGAGTAAAGTACGTCAACATGAATGAGCGTATCTTACCCAAGTAAGGCACTGAAGAAAAGGTAGAACATGATTTGTAATGTGAGCTTGGAGCTGCTTTTCCTGCAACACAGAAATGACATGAACTGAATGCCTCATGACATGAACTTATCGCAAGCAAATAAGCACACAATTACCTTTCACTAAAGTAGGCAATTGGCATCAAGAAAATTGCACCAATGATCAAACGGTATGTGACTAAGACTAACTGACTCTTTCCCTCATTAAGAACTTTCTTAAATAAGATGTTTAATACAGCCATAACAAAGTAAACAACCAGAATTACTATAACAGGCTTCCATTTCTGACATCCTGATACCATTTGACAGGGTTAAGACTTTGTCCTTTATTCTTTAGTGTATGTATTTTTCTAAAGAACAATGCTAAGTAGATTATCAATGCAAATGCATTTATATAAGATCAAGAAAGAAAGGATTAGACATCCACAATAAGGCCACGTCGCCTTACTTACTTTTTTAAGCAAGAATTTTGGCTGAACACATATTCACTTCTCTTTCAACTACTTTCTGGTTGATTCTTCCACAGAACTTGATGTCACAACTCACACGCCTCCGTCATAGTCCTCTGTTACAAGTTGATCACATAACATTACTGTAAACCTGCCTTTTCCTGAGCGCAATGATTATAAAAATACATTATAAAAAAAGGATTAATCTCATTATCAGTTCCAAAATGCTGAAGGCCTACATATATAATCTGTATCAGTTAATGAGGCATCAATGTCAAACTATCAGTCTCATAGAACAGACCAACAAAAAACACATATCCATATCAAATCCATGATGTAATTGCTTACGACTTATCAATGATTAATGCAAGCGCTTGAAAGCACGTTTTATGTATATAAAAACAAACAGAAAATAGTGACAGACAAAGGGTGAGACAGTGAGAGACGGAGTATAAGCTACATCTCCTAGAAAGTTCAGTCATCACTGTTGATCTTAAACTTTATACTTACCGAATTGGGAAATTAGAACGTGATGCAAAACAAGGCATGCCCTTCTTTTTGCTTGGAATCATATTCTTGAAAAGATAAGAGAATGAGCAGCACCCGTAGGCACAATAAGCCAAGCAAGAATAATCTGTCATGTCTAAAATGGAGTAACAATTCGAAACCAGAGCAATCATACATTTTACTCAAGCAAGAATAAATATTTACGCACTCTTTAACTTCCCGGGAAGTTACTGCTCTTTTTCCGTATGAAAATTAAGCATATTGCACAAACATAAAGACAGATACGCACAAGATTTTAACCATTGCATGGAGAGGAATATTACTCAAGCAAGAATAAATATTTACGCACTCTTTAACTTCGAGGAAGTTACAGGCTCTTTTTCCGTATGAACGTTAAGCATATTGCACAAACACAAAGACAGAAACACAAGATTTTAACCATTGCATGGAGAGGAATAAGCAAGAAGATGAGGATATTTAATTAAAATAATAATTCTTTTGTAAACATACATGATAAATAATTGTTTCAAAGTGTCTTTAGTGGGGGCTTCTGGAACAAATCATTGAATACTTTTATTGATTTTGTTGTCTTTAAGAACCTTTTTCTCCACTTAAATAAGGGAGTTACAACTTATGCAGCATAATATGGAAGTGAAATAACTAATCAAGGTGATGAAATATTTATGAGGGCCGTTATTTGGACGCGGCTACAACCTACAGGATCGGATTCACTAAAAAAGAACATACTTTCACCCTAAGACGAATGTCAAATGTGTATGGGTACTCGGGGAAAAATAAAGAGTCCATCTTGCTGATTGGATGCTCAGTGCTCTCTACTAAATGAATGATTTACAGTGATTGGGATGCTTTCAGTGCAGGAAGTAGGGAAGCGCGTAAAACTCCTAGAATTGCACTTGCTACAGAAAGCATGTGTTAAATGTTTAGACAGCTAGAAGAGACCACAAACGTGCCATAAATGTCGTCCTACAAAGACTATGACTTGATTTTGACATTATCTCATTTAAACACAGCCGCCCGAGATAGTCCGACAAAGCTAACTGTTGAAGGTTACTAGTCATGCTTGAGACACCTTCCTTGAGTAACCCTGGCACAATTGCTTGGAAAGTTTCTCAAAAAGTCCCCTAGGGGATACACATAATCATAGTTGATCCAATATAAACAACAAAGTGGTGTGTTAAGTCACCTTCAAGTTCTAGTGGCAACAGGTCAAATAGCACTAGTCTGCTAGTTTGCTAAATTTGGCACTTATCACTCATTATTCTCATATACCATAATACCTAGGTGAGTATGAGTTAATTTTGGTAATCCCATCTCCTTCTGCCACAAACACCCTAATTTTGCCGTAAAGACGGTTTTGAAGACTAGTCATGCCGGAGACACATTCCGGACCATCTTGACAGAATTCCTTGATATTCTCTCAAGTTCTCCTAGGAGGTACAAATTGGAACAATAAAGTTGTGTGTAAAGCCATCTCCGAGTTCTTAGTGATAACGGGTCCAGACACCACTAGAACTCTAAAAGGCTATATCAAGCACTCTTGTCCTATAAAAGTAATCCTAGGGCGACTATCTGTTTACCCTTGATTAGGATCCCTCGCCGAGGATAAAAAAGGTAAACAAATGATTGCGACGGAGTGAGTATCATATAAATTCAGGAAATTCAAGGTAACTTGTAAGGTTTCTACCAAGTTAGCTAATGCTACTATTCACTATTCAGATGCACACCAATTAGAAATGTGAATCACACTCCCATAACTGCATTTGACACTGTCACTGAAAGCCACTAACATACCAAATTAAAACAACAGGAATTCAAAACCCCTCCCAAAGTTACATACAAATGTATTAATGCCACTTCTGTTTACTGCAACTGTGTGTCTAAATGCCACTGGCCTAGAAATGCTTTCATCCCAACAAACCTTGGTAAGATAGTCCTCAGAAAGACGAGGCGGGCTTTTAAGATATTGGACGAGTTTTCTACTTGATGTCTTAAAAGCTTGCTTAAAATCCTTATAGTTATTACCTGAACCCACTGAAGAACCATCGTACCCAAGTTTATGCCCTTCCATCTAGTTAAATCACAGAACTAAATTTTTTCTCCAAGCAAACGAAGGACCATTTAACTAGGCTTAATTCAACCATACAAACAAAGAATGTCTGCAGGGAAGAACACGGAACTTCAAGTGAACCAGTTTCTAGTAACAGGGCCAAGGGCCTGGAGATCTATGCAGCCTCAGGTGAAACTGATTAAGAGTGTATTGTGTAACCATTACTAAGGAATTTAAGATGCGAAGGAAATTGATATTGATCTATACAGTTGGGTACATGAGAGATTTAGAGTGACATGAGAAAAACCAGAAAAACAAAGGAGATATACCATACAGAAATCTAGCAAACAAGCAGTGATCATGCACGGAATCGACAGAACGAGTAAAGACAAGAACACACAATTACAAAGGGATTTGAACAATGGTAAGTCAAATTGTCTTATCTTTTGTCTCCTTAAGGGATGATGACTTGAACCATGGGATCCAAACTGGTGTCGTTTTCTGGTATTCTCTGTACACTTCAGCTCTGAAGGGTTGCTTAAGCATTCTCTCTTCAACAAGGGTAGTCACATAAGCTAAGCACAAGGTATTAACAAAAGCACCGATGAATGCCCACCCTTGTCCGAGGCTCCAAGCAAAGATCCCAAGTCCCCACCACCACAATTGCTCCCCAAAGTAGTTTGGGTGCCGAGAGTACTGCCATAAGTGTGCATTCAAAATGGGAATGACAGATTTCCCAGACGCTTCCAGTTTGGCATTCATGGTTCTAAACTCATGAAGCTGAGTGTCAGCAAAGTAAGCGACAATGATGCCGGTCAAGCACATGGCTGTTGCAACAAAATCCCAAATGCTCCATGGTGCCTCAATAGTGTGGATGATGTAGTAAGGAAGGGTTACTCCCATCAGAAAAATCTGTCACACATTTGAAAGTTGTTATTATCACGAAAAATCAGATAATGTCATACTCCTTACTTAATTTGCACAGCCATGAGTTTTTTTGTGACACGGTTTCACATGTAAGATCAACCCATATGCATATATATACACCTGGTAAAGTAACTAGACCCAAATGCTCTTATTGACTACCAGTATCAGAATAAACGAACCAAAAACGATCTGACACCAGATTTGACCCAAATTACCGAAATGACACTAATATCATACCCGAACCAGAAAAGACCTGAACTGACTCAAATGTATGCAAAACCGCAATGACATGGACTGGCACTGAGCAGACGCAACCCATTTAACAGGTCTACATGCATAGTTCCCTTAATTATATAGTTGATTAATTTGTTATTTGTCTCACACATAAGACCGTCTTTTGTGGATAATAACTAAACACCTTCAATCAATGTATACCATTTCTAACCTATAGTACTATATCACCCTACATCCATGAGTAGGGATGTCACTGAGGTTGGTACAAGTGCGTATCGCACCTAATCCATCCCAATTGGAGTGGATATGGGTAGAGCTTTAAAGGGTGATGGGGTATAATTGACCATAGGACTCAAACATCAGGCAATAATTTTCCAGACTTCTGTTAATCCAGAATGCTAATTTCCAATTATTCACATGATTTCTCAAAAGAATGATTGGGGTAATGGGGATAATACAAGTACACAAATTGTCCGTCTTAAACAATAAAACGGGTCAAACAGATTGATTGGACAAAAAAAAATGCCTAGGAAATGACACACTTAGGGTGTGTTTGGATTGAGGGATTTGGAGGGAAAAGAAAGGGAGGGAGAGTGGGGGATTTAAAATCCCTTGTTTGGATAGGAAATGAGGGTGGAGGGAAATGGAGGGGGAGAGATTTGGAGGGATCCAATTTCCCTCCTCCAAGCCTAATCAAAATCTCTCCACAATAGTAAAGATTTGGAGGGAAATTGTATCCAAACAACCTCACTCCATTACCCTTCCCCTTCCCTCCTCCCCCCTCCCCTCCCTTTCCCTCCACTTTTGTTATCCAAACATACCATGGGGTGTGTTTGGATTGAGGTATTTGGAGGGAAAAGAAAGGGAGGGAGAGTAGATGATTTAAAATCCCTTATTTGGATAGCAAATGAGTGTCGAGGGAAATGGAGGGGGAGAGAAATTGTATCCAAGCCTAATCAAAATCTCTCCACAATAGACAAGATTTGGAGGGAAATTGTATCCAAACACCCACACCCCATTCCCCCTCCCTTTCCCTTCCCCCATTCCCCCTCCCTTTCCCTTCCCTCCTTCCCCCTCCCCTCCCTTTCCCTCCACTTTTGTTATCCAAACATACCCTTAAGACGTATATGACCGTTCTAAGAGAGACCAACTGATACAAGTAAGATAAAGGGAGTATAAAGGGAATAAAATTCACCTGCTGAGAAAAGTAGATGGTAAAAAATGAGATCCACCACCAATTAGCACCATACTGGTGGCCCAAATCAGTGAAACGCCAGTCTTCTTTAGAACCCCATTGCCAATTTTCACGGCGAAAATAATTATGAGAAAGCCTTAAACTCCATATTGATGTTAATATAATCACCATTTTGGACCTCCATGGATTATAGTTGCCTGTAGGGTGAGTTGCATAGTAGTACACTATCATTATCGGCACCGCCGGCCAGTATGGATGTATCATCTGCACCACATTACCATTCTTAGTTTTAGTATCATTTTTCCGACGTTTAATTTGTAATCTATTGTTCACCATACCCACTAAATGTGTGTTTGGTCTAGTTTCTAAAAGTGTTTTTGGACTCAAAAATACTTTTTGGCCAAACACATAATTTTCTAAAAGTTAAACAAAATTTCTTAAAAGCTAAAAATCCATATTTTTGCCCGTAGAAATAGAAGCAGCTATTTGTTGTTTCTGCTTTTGAAAAACACTTTTAAAAAATTAAGCTTGAAAAACAAAAAACTCATTTTTGAGAATCGAGGCCAAACATGCTCTAAATAGACTATATAACCAGTTATATTAGTTTTATAGAAAAGAACCCGAGCTTTAGAATTGAGTTTTGTTTTAAAAAATCCGAGCTCTATTATAAAAATATTGAACTTAAAAAATTATAATAAAATTCAAAAATAATATATAGGAATTCAATTAAATTTTAATTTTTGACATCAAAAAATTAAAAAAAATAAAAATAAAATATAAGAGCTCGAAAAAAAATACACATAAGCTCAACAAGATTGATTATGGTTGTACAATGCTCGGCACTATACCCGCCTTTCACCGGATAATAACGTGTCATACATGGAAAATGTGTGCCAAAACTTAAAAAGACCGTAAATTCTTATTTTAAATGAGTATAATCGTTTTAAACAAAAAAAGGGTCAAATAAATATCACTTTTATAGTGCCCAACTGTTTAGGGAGAAGGGATTAGTAAAAGTTAGTCTCTACTATCATTAAATAATGATATTTAGATCCGTTTTAATGGTAAAATAGATATGTTTGTACTAAGTAAAACTAGGTACTCCGTATAAAAAGACTAGTAAGAGAGGTTGTGATCGTAAATATGTTGGAATATATGAGCATATTATATTTAGTTTCAAAATTTTAAGAAAAATGAGTTTTCGTTACCAGATGATAGCGTGTCATACCTTTACTCCTGTGCGCCGAAACTTAAAAAGATTAGTAAAAGAGAGTTATGATCTTAAAAATGTTGGCCATATGTGATTATATGTAAAGAGTACATGATATTTATTTTCAAAATTTTAAGGAAAATGAGTCTACTTCACCAGATGATAACGTATCATACATGAAAAATGTATGTCTGAACTTAAAAAGGACTAGAACAGTCTAAGAGAGAGTCGTGATCGTACCCAATGGCTAGATTGAAGCTGAGCAATGGTCCAAAACAAGACATTGATATTAAGGAAGAAAAGCACAAAAGTGAGAAGGACAGGATGGTTGTAGCACCATGACCAAAGAGAGGAAAGACAATGGTTAGGATTAGTGTAATTGTGGAGAAAGGCAAGGTAGAAGAGTATAGATGGTAATGGTGCTACTATTGCTAATCCTGCATTAATTAGCTTGTTTTGATTGCTCTTTTTTGTTGTCTCCATTGTTTTGAGTTTTGTATTTGTGAATATAGAGGATTAATGTAAAAGAGTTGGAGTTAGGAATTACTACAAATCATTAGTGTACATGAACTAATTAGGGAGGTGTTTTTTATAGGACATTTGATCACTTTAGGGAGTGTGGGTTTTGGGATTTTTTTTAATATATAATTAGTAAAGTTGGTGCTAGAATCAATAAGAACTGATTTGATTTATGAAATTTGATTCGAATTGAAAGAAAACCGATGTGAGGGCAAATTGATAATACTCTATTTGCCCTAAACAATTACGAGTACTATTCTTGTTTGTGACGAAAATATATATGTGAACTCTCATAACCAGTTTTTCATTTTTACATTATTTTAACCGGTTATGAGAAGTTATTAGCTTATGATGATAAATGAGAATTTGCCAAACAAAACAACCAATCTCAAATGATGAACAAGTTACTAAATTGGCTTAATTTTCTTGATCCAAATAAAATATTTTATTGTTTTAAATTTGAAAAGAAATAAATGAATTTAGTTATGTGATAAATAAAATATTAAGATTAAATGTTTGCTGATAACTTAAGGACTCACCCTACTCTTTACTGAATATGATGTCTTAACATGAACCTAACTCAACTTAAAAGTATTGTGATTTAACCCGCGTA
Organism: Silene latifolia; assembly: GCF_048544455.1. Lineage (NCBI taxonomy): Eukaryota > Viridiplantae > Streptophyta > Magnoliopsida > Caryophyllales > Caryophyllaceae > Silene > Silene latifolia. The sequence continues at coordinate 7,544,892 of NC_133535.1, read as the reverse complement.
AAATATGTCAAGATTTTTGAAGACAAATTTTGAAGTAAAAGTCAATAAGGTCTAAGATGGTTAAGTTCTTTATACAAGAACCTTGTAACTTGTAAATTAGTTTCAAGACATGCATGTGAAGATGGCTCGAATTCATACAGAGATATTACATGCGAGTGTCATGTATCAACAAATTAGGAGATGATTAACCACCTTATAAACTACGAGTAATAAGTCACTCCTCAGTCGGATTTGATTTAGGTCATGTTCTTTTTGGCTGAAAAGAGCTAAACTGAACTTATTTAAATGTAGCTGAACTGAATTTAATAGAGCTTAATTAAACTGAACAAAAAAGGTAATTCATGAAGAGATAAGATAAACTGAATTGAATAAAACTAAACTGAAGTGACTGAACTTTACTAAAATTAATTCCAGAAAAGAGGTTCTTACTATTTTATCTTGCTTACAAATGTTACAATGAAGATTAATTTAAAACTAGGAACCCCGCTCTTTGGTAAAATATAATCCTCTAGACGGCGCAAAGCAACTACACTGATTTTGGTACATATTCTTGCATTACTTTACTCTCCAAGTTTAAGTGCACATCCGAGGCTGAAAAAGGCTCATGATGACAAATCATTGCCAACATGATCAAGCAACAATGAACTAATTACACCCCAATCAAAATTTAATACATCTCTCTAATCTCTACAAGAGCTCTCTTGATGAATTACCGTTTGTGTTCGGCTCCGCTCGACTTAATTTATTTAACTTTTGAATTAACTATCGAGTATAAGTCAATTATGCGTTGCTCATAAGCTGACTCGGCTCATTGAATTGTACTCTCTCGAGTCTCTTCTCCTACACACACCCTTTTCGTATTTTATCATACCGTTTTATATTTTATCGAGCATAAGCCAATCATGTCGCGTATCCTTGATGAGTGAAACTGATTTTCTTACTGGTTAGGACAAATTCGTTTCTCATTTAGTATCTACGTGGTAGACGATCAATTTTTCATTTCCAATATTTTTTTTTTGGTTACCCAAGGGAACACCCGGATACCTCTCGGGGACCAGGTAAGTCATCAAGGTTGCCCTTGATGGCAGGTGGATACCGCAACACTCTCGTGTAGGGAGTCGAACACGAGACCTCTCAATTCTTTGCCATTTTGCAACGCTTTGAGGCACTCCTACGCTTCACTACACTGAAGCCACTTTGGTTGATGTTACAGATATCAATTAACTTAGTTGATAAAGTCACCAAAAATGATGTTCATAACCTGTGTTCAAATCTCGTCAGCATAAAAATTACCTTCATGACTCTCTTCACGACAAAAAAAAAATGTTAAAACAATAATCACAAAGATCACTTAACAAAGAAATGCACTTTAGCTAAAGTGAAAATGATAATGATGATTCCAACAAGATTAACAACGATAATAGTGTGGCTAATCATATTCCCAAATCCTTAATCTTGGCCCACAATCTAAAACCTCACAGGTTATAACCAATGACAATAGGTTGGTCCCCTCTAACCACCATGCGCCGAACCATCACACCCCTTTTAAACCCCCTTTACCACCAACACCAACCTTAGCCATGTGCCCACTGGTCCCTGGTCTTCCTTGCAATGTTGTTTAACATTATAAAGCTGATCATAAGTCCAATTAATTAGCCCAAATGATATTCCACCCAATGATAGCTAAAATATGAAATTATCAAATAATCTACTCACTCCGTCTCGATCATTTGTTTACCTTTCGTGTGGGTACAAAGACTAAGGAAAGAGGAGGAGTACAATTACTAGATGACAAGTAAACCAAATTGAGTAGGGGATAAAATTGCCCATTAAAGACATTCTTAAAATAAACCCGACAAAATTGATCCGACCTCAATAACTTGAGCCGACACCCGGATTCAAGACCCGAGCTTGACCTGAAACCCGAACTGACCCAACTCGCTATAAACCAACCCGAATGTTTATTGATGGAAACAGATTAGTATCGATGAATTACTTGGTAAAAGTTGATCCGAAAATGACTCAGACCCGAAATAACCCAACCCGACCCGAAACTGACCCGACCCAAGCCCGACCTGATTGATCCATTTGCCAAGTCTAAAGGTACAATTGACCGACACACTTAAAAATGGAGTAGGTAAACAAATAACCAAATAGAGGAACAACCGTCATAAATTTAAACACCTGATCTAAGGGTGTTCATGGGTGAAGTGGTGAACAATAGCAAAGATCAATGTTAGGAGTTACGTGACAAAAATATAAATTAAATATTATAGAGGACAAATGAATAAGTAATGAAGTAGTTTAGACCAAAGAAAAATAGACATTTTAATTAGAATTTTCATTGTTTAAGAGCCGTAGAGGGGGGGGTGACGGACTGACGGCCCTTATTAACTGTAATACCCCAGTTTCCGACTACTAATATCTAAAACTTTTATCTTGGAAACCGGGAGTGTTAGCGATGTTACCCCAAATAAAGTAACGATATCAAATAAATACAAAGGAGAGGCTACGAGCATATAGCATTCAAAATATTATTTGCTTATTTAACACATTCAGAATACGTGTGAAAATAAAGGGTGTGAAAATATTATTTGCTTATTTAACACATTCAAAATATTTCATAAAAGAGATGAGTATTATCATAAATCGTTAAAAGTTTCCATGGGTATCGTTTTAGATTTACACATATGTGTGGTATGAGTTTCAAAAAAACTTATAGGCGCAATGGGTAGTACGAAGTATATATTAATAGAATAGATAAAGGTACAAATTTTGCCTAGTCGATAGGAGCGGTTAAATCAATATTCATCCATGTTTTCACCAAGTATTATGGCCTCCCAAAAGTTTGAGACGCCCCTTAATTTGTCGCATGATAATCTTAACTATGAGAACGACTTATACAAGAGAATTGATACCGAAAATATATTTACATAAACTTCTAGAGCTCCATACATTGTAGAGGAACAGAGTAACTAGGACATTTTAATTCCCTGCAAATAACCAATTTTGACCAAAAGAATAAGAATACCTAAGATGCAATGGTTAAATCACCAGAGACGTTTAACCATAAGGATTCGACGTTTTCTCCCGATCCAAGTGACCCAAATAGGGTCTCTAGCCACCAGTCTATACCCAGCATTCGTGTACAATGCACGCGCACCCAAATCATCCTCGTACGCTCTTAACACTAGATATTGATGCCCCCATAACACTGATATCACTTCACAAGCTTGAAGTAGAACTGTTGCCACTTTCTGTCTCCTACACAAGAAATTTAAACAATGATATAATTTCTGATTTTATTAGGATTTAGCTAGAATATGAATGATATGGTATGGTGTTAACCTGTAATTATCGGGGACAGCAATTCCTGAAACGTACAAGTATTCTTGAGCTCCTTCAAGGTGTCGGAGAACATCACCGTCTCTTAGTACTGTTATATCGACTACACCAACGAGTTGGTGAGGGAGTGATATCGTTGAGGCGTCGTCCTCCTTTGCATGCTCCGCCACAAGACATGCATACCTGTTCTATTTTTTAGAAATATCAATTTTCTCAAATAAAGCCGGAATTGACAATTTATTAAATTGTTGTTCAGTTTGACCACAATTAATTAAACATAGATATTCAGAAATCGCATAAAATAAAATTGAATTACATAAATTCAATTACATATATGTCGTAACAAAAATCACGATAATAATTATATACGGAGTATATTAATAGGAATAATTATAATAGTTGAGCAGCTTATGGTTGGGGCTCAACTATTATAATTATTCATATTATATATCCCAATTTGTAAACATCGACGATTTAGTAACTATCGACGACGTTTTAAAAAAAAAAGACGGACTCTACCCCTACTCTCTCACTAAACAACACATAGGCGCTGTTTGGTAAACGACATATTGACCAATTTTTAGCATATTCAAGGGTTTTAGCATGTTTGACCAATCAATATGCTAATTTTAGTGTTTGGTAAACAGCATATATATTGAAACAGCATATGCTGTTTTACAATATGCTGCTGACCCTAGCATATTGGTTAGCATATTGTAAAATAGGAAATTTTTCTCCATTTTACAAAGAAAACTAACAATCTACTAATCGTAATCTGCCATTTACCAAACACTCAAATTAATTATGCTAATTATAATATGCTAGTCAAACCTTCTGATAAAAGCTGTCATTTATAATCTGCTTTTGCAATCTGCTTATGCTGAAATTAATCCGTTGTTTACCAAACAGGCATATCCTCTCTAATTAAAAAAAAAAACAAAAAAAACCCCACCCAAAACTAAACCACCTTCCACCACCGTCCACCGGAACGAAGTCCCTCGGTCCAACTCGCTCTGAACGGTAGAAGTTGCACGGCCACTGCCTTGGCTGTTCTGAAGTTGCACGATGGCTCTTGTATTGGACCCGATACTTGGTTTTCGTGTCGGGTCTTCGTCGATTTGAGTGGGTCAGCCTTGAACCCGACTATACTTCTCGCATTCTTCATTTTCGCCTTCATTGGAGATTGAATTGATCCCAAGTTTGGGCTCGGTGGTGGGTGAACGAATTGATGCTGGTTGGAGCACGGTGGTGAATTGGAGCAGCTGGGTTTCAGAGGATGGTGGTTTGATGGATGGAAATGGGAGAGCATGATGGTTGGGCTGCTTGTCGTGGTGGTTTTGTGTGCTCGGCTGGTGGCCTGAATTGGTGGAGGTGGTTTGATTGATGTGTTAGTATGGTGAACTTAAGTGGTGATGTATGGTGTACTGGTGTAGATGTATGATGATGAAATTGATGATGAAAGTAATGGTGGGAATAATGGGTACGTTTGATGTGGTTCACCATGATGAAAGTAATGCTGAGAATTGAAGGGTTGCTATATTGTTGATTGAAATGGCAGAGAAACGAAGGGGCATGGAGCAAAGTAGAGACATATCCAGCTTTGACTTTCTTGGACATATCCATGGTGCAAACGTTGGTATTCAACGTTTAAGCCATGGTAGAAAGTTGAATTTTAACTTTCATCCATGGTTGAACGTAGGGATTCGTGGTTCGTCCATGGTTGAAAGTTGAAATTCAACATTCACTCCATGGCAAACGTTGGGTCTTGAGGTTTGCTCCATGGCCAAAGTGGGATTCCAACGTTTGGACCATGGCCAACGTTGGTTTCCCACATTTGGACCATGGCAAACGTTGGTTTCCAACGTTTAGATTTCAAAGTTTGGTCCATGGTTCAACCTTAGACGTACAAATTTCAGATTTACGCAGAACAATTGCAATATTTACTATTACTAATACGTGACGTAAATCAATTATCGAATAGATTTAACGGTGCGCAAAAAAAATAAAAATTAACCAAATAATGAAGCGATTAAGTTGTTTAAGTACCGGTGATTCGGGATCCGTCATGCTGTTAATTGTTGTTGTTGGTTTTTTCTTTTTTAATTTAGTAGATTTTTAGTTGAATTTGAGAGGAAATTTTTTAGAGAGAGAAAGTGTTGGATGAGTGGAAGGGCAGTTATCGTCTTTTTTTTTTTAAAACGTCGTCGATATTTACTAAAACGTCGTCGATATAAATCAGCCCCCTTTCATATTTTACAAGATATGTATGGATAAATCAATTAAATTGACAATCTAATTTTTTTACAAGTAACTTATTTGAAAAAAAAAAAAGTTGCAGCAAAACAAATGTCGGTTTCTCTTTTCCAACTGGCAACTCATAATACTACACAGTAACAATTAAAGATTTTATATTAGCTTCAAAATGAAATTTTTAATTCAGGTCAATCATTTCAGTTCTTATCGTCTAGGTAGTACAGAGACTTCTCTTAATCGTCGTGTCGTATCTGACACCGTGTCGGACACCGACACTCCTCGGACACACCCTGAAACGTGTCGGACACCTATAAAGCCGTGTCTAACTTTCTACATTTATTTAGGCACGTGTCCTACGCGTGTCCATGGCATTTGGGCCGTGTCCGACGCGTGTCCATGGTATTTGGACATCATTTGGGGTGAATGATGTTCTTTAGACGAGAAATGAGCACTCGAAAGAGATTGATTAGAGGATGAGTTTGAATGAGAAATGAAAATGAGTTATAATCAAGAGTCAAGACAAGTTTTACCTTCACTTATTTAAATTTAATATCAAAAACTTTTACAAAAATAAAATCGAATGTTTATAACTATAAAATATATATTTTATTAAATTTAAATAACGTGTCTCGTCTCCTAAATTTCATAGGATGCTGTGTCACGTGTCAATGTCGTGTTTGTGTCCGTTTTGGTGCTACCTAGCTTATCGTTGCAAATATATTCATATTCGAGTATCATTTAGTTATTATTGAATTTGATTTTCAGTTCAATTCGGATTAAATCGGGTTTTGGATACTATTCAGGCAACTCATATCGGGTGTTCAATCGTTTATTAACTCATATGGGGTGTTCGATCGGTTATCAATTCAGATATTTTCAATCGGTTTTTCGGATTCGATTTTATCTTGCCAGGAGTAGTTCTCTTATTAATTACAAATAGCCGTTAGTTACAAATAACCCGCCATTTTCCCATGTTCCATGGAAGATTCAATCAATTCATCCTTGTCGTCACCATCACCGTCAACACCCTACGAACTCCTCCAACGAGCGGGACCGCGACTGAAACAACTACAACAAGTGCACGCCTACCTGATCAAAACCGGCACGAACCGCAGCAGATCACTCCTCACAAAGCTAGCAATCTTAGCTTGTTCAGCACGCAACTCCTCCACTTACACAAGAAAACTGTCTCTCTCAATCACTAACCCTGACAGTTACCTCTTCAACTCCCTCATTCGAGTCTCCTCTAAACTGGGTTCTCGTCGAAACGACGCCGTTTTTTACTATAATGCAATGCTAAGCTGTTTTATCCCTCCTTCAAACTATACCTTCACCTCCCTGATCAAGTCCTGTAGCGCTGTATCGGCGCTGAGACAAGGGAGATGTGTTCACTGTCATGTGGTTATTCATGGGTTCGGGTTGGATTCGTATGTTCAAGCGGCTTTGGTTACGTTTTACGCGAAATGTGGGGAGGTTGGGATTGCACGGAAGGTGTTTGATGAAATGCCGGAAAGAAGTTTAGTTGCGTGGAACGCGATGGTATCCGGGTACGAGCAAAATGGGTTTGCTAAGCAGGCTATTGAGGTTTTCATGTTGATGAGGGATGAGGGTGTTGAGCCGGATTCGGCTACTTGTGTCGGGGTTCTTTCTGCTTGCGCGCAGTTAGGCGTGCTTGAATTGGGCTCTTGGGTTCATGATTATATTGTCGAACGCAAGTTCGACGTGGATGTGGTTCTCAATACGACGTTAATTAACATGTATGCGAGATGTGGAGATTTGAAGAAAGCGAGGGAAGTTTTTGACGGGATGAAACAGAGGAATGTCGTTTCTTGGACTGCTATGATTTCAGGTTACGGAATTCATGGTTATGGTAAAGAAGCTATGGAGTTGTATGAATTAATGAAGCATTACGGATTCTCACCTAATGTGATCACGTTCGTTGCTATACTATCAGCTTGTGCTCATGCCGGGATGGTAGATGAAGGGCGTAGAATATTTTCCGATATGACAACCAAATATGGAGTAAAACCTGGAGTAGAACACCATGTTTGTATGGTTGACCTGCTCGGACGAGCTGGACTACTTAATGAAGCTTATAATCATGTCCAAGGGCTAAAAAACCCAGGTGCCGCAATTTGGACAGCATTACTAGGTGCTTGCAAGTTACACAAGAATTTTGACTTGGGTGTCGAAGCTGCCGAGAAGCTCTTGGCTATTGAGCCTGAAGATTCAGGGCATTACGTGACGCTATCTAATGTCTATGCATTGGGTGGAAAGATGGAAAAGGTTGAATTTATTCGAAATAAAATGATAAAAAAGAAATTGAAGAAGAATGTTGGATATAGTATTATTGAGGTTGATCAAAAAGTTCATTTGTTTAGCATGGGTGACAAGTCTCACCCAGAAATGCGCGAAATTTACCGGTATTTGGATGAATTAATGGGAAGGATTAGTGAAGCTGGTTATGTTACTGCACAAGAGTCAGTCTTACATGAAGTAGAAGAAGAGGAGAGGGAATACGCTCTCAGGTACCATAGCGAGAAGCTCGCTATTGCTTTTGGATTGATGAAAGCAAAGAATGGGTGTACTACTATTCGGATTGCCAAGAATTTGAGAATGTGTGAGGATTGCCATTTAGCTATCAAGTTCATTTCTTGTGTGACTAATAGAGAAATTATAGTCCGGGATAAACTTCGTTTTCATCATTTCAGAGACGGAGTTTGCTCTTGTGGTGATTATTGGTAGCCTGATTTACTGAATGGTTGCAATTTTAAGCCTCTTCATGTGCACAAATTCTTGTTTCAGACGGACATTTTTCGTCTTATTTTTCAGATGGGCATTATGGTAACCGGTTTTGCAATAGTGGTTACATTTAACTGTAAAATAGTTACAAAATCTCGTCTTATTATTTCAGACCAAAAAGGCCCGTCTGAAGCAAGACGCACTAATTCATGTGGTATGGTTGTCTAGATGTCGACTAATTTAGTTGGTAGTCTAGTATTTACCTGTCAGGTGGCGAATTCCGCAGTCTGTAATAGAGGGCAGCAAGAACTTCAGCCTGCAGTACATTGATTTTGTAAGATTATGATGTAATATCGCCAAGGTAAGGAGGTCAGAAGTACGCAACCTTTAGGGGAAATACCGAGAAGGTTCAGATATACGCAATCTTATTGCTCAGAAGGCCATTATTATAAAAACTACAGAATTTTAGTAAATATAAAAGGGAAGTAAGTAAACCTGGAAGTAATGGAAGAAGAAATCGTCGAAAAACAGAGACGGAACATGAAAAGCATGAGCTTGAATAAGAGCAACCATCTTCATTTCACCTTTAGACTCAACCATTCTCCTAACTTTCCAACCATACTCTTTCACCAAACAATCCATATCACCCGTCTGTTCGATTATGATTTCCGACTTCACATCGTTTAAACCCGGTGCACGCTGCTGCACCAGAGCATTTCCAGTTCCACTGTTGCCCTGACTTTCGCTTAGACTTTTAACCCTTGTTAACCTATCATTAGCTATACTTCTTTGCTTAAGCAACTTTGTTAGACTTGTATATGGAGTTAAGGACTTGGTCTCCCCATGAAATTGTCTTCTAGAAATGGTAATTATGTGGTTATTTAATTGTAAATTAGCCATTATATTATGTGTTTTTGACTATGTCATGAGTTTTATATTTTACAAGTTTCTAAGATGGAGATTTCGTACATTTATGGCCTTATTATTAATTATTATGGGGTTGAAAAGGACAGCAAAAAAAATAAGTGGTTGTAATTTGTAAACAAGGCCATAGAATCTTGGAGTTGCCATGTGGTTAAGTTTAAGCCTAACATTTGAAAAGGCTTATATTTGTGTGACAAGGAATGATATTGCCACTACAATTATCACTATTGCCACGAAGATTATAGTGTAGTGGTACTTTTTTGATTTGACAGTTTGCTTTAGAAAATTCGTGGCACATTACTTTTTCTCGTGGAAATATAACACCCGAAAATTTAGCAACAAAATGGGTACATCTTGTAGATTAGTACACTAGTACCCAATGAAGGAAACTAGGAAAGCATGATTGGAAGGATCTTAGGCTCATGGCTTTCGCCAATTCGCATGGTAGGAAAAGGCTCGGATGTGAAAAAGTAATATAAATATATTTTGAAGAAGTAATATACTCTTGGGCTTTCTTCAATTCGCATGGGTACATCTTGTTGTCTTACTGATGTGAAAAAGTAATATAAATATATTTTGAAGAAGACAATGCAAAGACGTTACTTGATATTATCGAGGTTTAGTACCACCTTCTTAATCTTCTGGTTCGTAATACTATAATCTTAGAGTGTTGCCAGAACTTAGCCCGAATTATGGGATTTTGAGTGAAACCCTGACTGGTCGGTCTAGGTCATTTTTTGAGCTTCAGTCTCCAGTAGACTTGAAAAACTAGTCAACAGGGTTGGGTTAGTTTGGTCTAGGTCATTTTTCGAGTTTGCAAAAATTCAGGTCAAATCGGGTCGGATTATATTATTTCGGGTTTTGGGGTTATTTTTAGGTCTATTATTATCATACGGAGTATTCTGTAATGATATTGGTTAATTTTCAACAATAAACATTCAGATCGGGCCAATCTGGGCTATGAATCATACTCGGGTTTTCAATTCAAGTGTTGGACCATGAACAAGCCGAGTTATTCGGGCTTCGTTAATTTAACCGGGTCTAGTCTTCCGGATAGCATTGGGCCATCCAAGTGTGTCCAAATGTAATGAACTTATGCAAAGGGTCCTGCTATACGTCGTCGACAATTTACTAATTATCGTCGACAATTAATGTAAATTTCCAAGTTTGCCCTCCATAACATAACTCCATTTCCATCTCACTAAAATGCAATTTCCGTCTCACTAAAACACAAGTCAATTTCCGTCTCACTAAAATCTTTCAAACAAAAAAAAAATGACGGTTTTTCAAAAAAAAAAAAAAACGGGATTTGTAATTAACAACATGAACGAGAACTTAGCGATTATCGATTACCGCACCAAAAATTAATCTAAGTCAGAAAATGATTTTTTTTTCAAAAAAAAAAAAAAAAAAAAAAAAAAAAAAAAAAAAAAAAATCCGGACGAAAAACATTTTCGTCCAGACCAAGGTCCGGACAAAGAAAATTTTCGTCCAGACCATGGTCCAGACAAAGAAATTTTTCGTCCAGACGGAAAATATTTTCGTCCAGACCCAGGTCCAGACGAAAAATATTTTCGTCCGGATTTTTTTTTTTTTCTTTTAAATTTTTTTTTTTTTTTTCCGGACGAAAATATTTTTCGTCCGGACCTGGGTCTGGACGAAAATATTTTCCGTCTGGACGAAAAATATTTTTGTCTGGACCATGGTCTGGACGAAAAATTTCTTTGTCCGCACCTTGGTCTGGACGAAAAATTTCTTCATCCAAGGCCTTTTTTCAACAATTTTTTTTTTTTTTAAAAATTATTAATTTCCGTCTTAAATTAGTTTTGGGTGCGTGGATCGATAATCGCTAATTAAAATAAGTTTCAATAAATTAAAAAATTAAAATAAAACGAACTATCCCCGAACGGGGTTTATTAGTAATTATTAATTATTTTTTTACGAAAACAAAACAAGACGGAAAAAATATAAGGGGGAGTGTGAGGGAGGGGTAGTTTTGGAAGTTCATTAAAATTGTCGACGATAATTAGTAAATTGTCGACGACCTTTAGCAGACAGGTATGCAAAATGCTTTTGGTGAATTTTGGACCAATTTGGTTCAAGGGTGCAATCAATAGATGAAAGCCCAAGGGTCCATTACAAAAGAATCCAAATATAGCAAGTCTAATTCTAGCTGCTTCTGGGTTGTACTGTTTTAGCTCCAACTTTTGTCCAACATCCAACTCTTACAACACTTCCTTCACTTGTTATCTCATCAATCAGTGACTCATTATCCAGACAATCACACTTTTTGCCACATCTTGTAGAACGTACTGGACTCTCCTAGCCTTACCCCAAACACACTAGACAAGCACCATGATATAGAAATGCTAATGTTAACTAGCTTAGTTGATACCGAGTACTGGTAATCTGAAAACTCGTTACCATCAAAATTATGGTTCTCATCACCCAACACAACAATAAGTTCATAACATGGACTTATTTTTTCGCTACCAAAATGACGACATCATTACCCGAGTGTTTCAACGGCCTCTGCATGAAACTATAAACATGTGTGATCAATATGAAGAGGTTGTTTCCAAATGACCTAAAGTTGAAAATCCGTCTAAGACTATTTTACACGGAAAAAAAAAACACGACCTGTTTAGCGAGTCATTCTACTCCATTTCACATAAAACAAGACATCAAAATCCAATATTTATCCAAAATCCAATGGTCATCAAACACACTCATTTTCAACTCAATCCAACGTTCAAGATTCTTCTAGAACACTCTCTTCCTTTACACTTCCTACTGTCTTTTATACACACACATGATCATGCCTTTACACTCAACTCTTCCTTACTCAAAGAATCACAAACCCTTTCCCTTTCTATCTTTCACTGATCAAAATCTCTCATACACTAAATCCTGAATCCGCCACTGCATACAGACAGACGTACATAAATCATGGCAGCAATAGCAACACCCCAAATCAACTTCCTAGGACAAAAACTGAACCTCAAAAACGCAAAAAAAATAAGTTACGCGAAAAAGCCAGGAGTACTACGAGTAGTGAACGAGAAAGTGGTGGGTATTGACTTGGGGACGACAAATTCGGCAGTAGCGGCTATGGAGGGTGGACAACCGACTATAATAACGAATGTAGAAGGACAAAGGACGACACCGTCAGTGGTAGCGTATACGAAGAATGGGGATAGGTTAGTAGGGCAGATAGCGAAGAGACAGGCGGTGGTGAATCCGGAGAATACGTTTTTTTCGGTAAAGAGGTTTGTAGGAAGGAAGATGGGGGAAGTTGATGAGGAATCGAAACAGGTTTCGTATAAGGTTGTTAGGGATGATAATGGTAATGTTAAGCTTGAATGTCCTGCTATTGGTAAACTTTTTTCTCCTGAGGAAATTTCTGCTCAGGTATGATTTTATAGTTTCGATTGACATGTGGATTACACGAACTGGCCTTGACCGGGTTGTGTTTTCTACCTTAACTGTCGGAGGCTAAAGGTCGGAGGCTAGTTCGTGTAAACCATATGAACTAACCACTTCACAAAAAATTTCTCCAATTGCGCTCATCCCATGGTACCTCTTAATTTTGTCGGATTTTTCATGGTACCCTTATTTTTAAGAATCTGCCTATGATACTCTTGAGGTTTCATTTTTGTGTCCATGTTACCCTTAATGTAACGGTCGTTGAATTTTGATGATGGGACAATGAATTAGTAATTAAAAATTATTAATAAATATGAAATAAAAATAAAAAGCAGGGATATTATAGGTAATTTGACAAAATTAGGGGTACCACGGCAAATTTCTGTAATTTTTACTTACTACTCCCTCTATTTTTTTATATATGACTTTCTCACATTTTGAGACACTCCCTTCTCTCTTCAATATCTCTTAAAATATAAGACTAAATATTATGATATGTATACTCATATAAAAGAGTTTTTCGTAAAAAATTTAATGCTACCATTTTTATATTTTTTGAACAAATATATTTTTGTAAATATTAAAGTCAAAGGTTTACCACGTAAATGCAAAACGTCATATATAAAAGAATGGAGGGAGTAATTTATTATCACATCATCAAAACACCGTTACATTAGGGGTACCATGGGCACAAAAATGGAACTTCAAGGATACCATAGGCAGATTCTTAAAAATAGGGGTACCATGGTAAATCTGACGAAATTACGGGGTATTATGGGAAATTTCTGGAAAAAAAAAAGCCCCCTCAATCGGACTCCCGAGCGAAAGTTATGCCTTCAAAAAAATTTCATTCTTAATCGTCTAGTTTAAATAATACTCCGTAGTTATTAATTATCGTTTAATATATAAGTAAAAATTAATGTTATCCAAACGCGCAAAGAAGGGAAGGGCAAAACGGAAAATTTTAGGAAAAAGATTGGCTGAAATATACGTACTTGTGAAATGAATTGAAGGTGTTGAGGAAGCTAGTGGAAGATGCATCAAAGTTTTTGAATGATACTGTAAACAAAGCAGTGATCACAGTCCCAGCTTACTTCAATGATTCTCAAAGAACCGCGACAAAGGATGCTGGAAAAATTGCTGGTTTGGATGTTTTGAGAATTATCAATGAACCCACAGCAGCTTCATTAGCGTACGGATTCGAGAAGAAGAATAATGAAACTATTCTTGTGTTTGATCTTGGTGGGGGTACCTTTGATGTCTCTGGTATGTTCTTCATTCACAAAGTTTCCACCTTTTCGATTTTGAGAAACTTCTATATAATGAGACTATTCTTGTGTATGACATTGTTCTCTGTTTTTGCAGTCCTTGAGGTTGGGGATGGAGTGTTTGAAGTGCTATCGACATCAGGAGACACTCATTTGGGAGGTGATGACTTCGACAAGGTACGAATCATTAGGCGTAATGATTTTGTAAGAAGCTTTGGTAGGACTGTCCTACTGTAAGATGGGGTGATACCAAATACCCTAGAGGCGAAAGCGAGCTCGGCTTTCCAAATTTTATCCTAGTTTTTTTTTGTGGGCACGGTTTCTGTTGATTAGCACCTCGGGTTTCAGCTCACAGAATTTGGGATTTTGCAGAGAATTGTTGATTGGTTAGCGGATAGTTTCAAGAGGGATGAAGGAATAGATCTTCGGAATGACAGACAAGCTCTTCAACGTCTAACTGAAGCTGCTGAGAAAGCGAAGATCGAGCTCTCCACTTTAACTCAAGCTAGCATCAGGTAACCACTTGTTGCCTTAAAAGTTAATGTTTGGAATTGCAATTTGGACTGGGCAAAGGTCCAAAACCGGACCGGAATCGGTTTGGACCGAAACCGGAATCGTCAAAAATCTCGGACCGGAATCGGATTGGATTATAAAAATTCCGGACCGGGACCGGACCTGAAAAATTCCGGTCCAAGACCGGACCGGTTGGACCGGGATTAATTTTACATACCCACTTTTTCAAATTCCGATCCATAAATCTGGGCCGGATTAAATAGGCATTTAATGTATTTTTAATTAATATTTGAAGGAAAAAAAATAAAATAAAAATAATTCCGGTCTTTCCGGTCCGGACCGGAATATTCCAGTCCAAGACCGGACCGGAAACCGGAATCTTAAAAAATGGTAGACCGGGACCGGTCCGGTCCCGGTTCGGTAGATTCAGGTCCGGACCGGTCCATTTTTCCGATCCGGACCGGATGTTGCCCACCCCTAATTGCAATGGGATTGATCGATTCCAGAATGGATTCGACTGATCCATAGTGAGTTTTCAGTATCTTACAGAATTTACTGAACCGTCTGTCTTTTCGCAGCTTGCCTTTTATAACTGCTACACAAGACGGACCCAAACATATAGACACGACTCTAACAAGAGTTAAGTTTGAGGAGTTATGCTCGGACTTACTAGACAGGTGAGGATTTCGTGGCTGTAAACCTTGTGATCAGATTTGAGCAGAACTAGATCAGTTGCTGAATGTTGCTTATTGTAATGCAGGTTGAAGACGCCTGTCGAAACCTCCCTAAAAGATGCAAAGCTATCGATTAAGGACATTGATGAAGTCATCCTTGTCGGTGGGTCCACAAGGATACCGGCTGTGCAGGATCTAGTGAAGAAGATGACAGGAAAAGATCCTAATTGCACTGTAAACCCTGATGAAGTTGTTGCCCTGGGTGCTGCTGTTCAGGCGGGTGTGTTGGCCGGAGATGTTAGCAACATAGTTCTACTGGATGTTACTCCGTTATCTCTAGGTTTAGAGACTCTTGGTGGTGTTATGACAAAGATCATCCCGAGAAATACAACTCTACCCACCTCGAAATCTGAAGTGTTCTCTACAGCAGCCGATGGGCAGCCAAGTGTTGAGATCAATGTTCTTCAGGGTGAAAGAGAGTTTGTGAGGGATAACAAGTCGTTAGGGAGCTTCCGGCTAGATGGAATTCCCCCAGCTCCTCGTGGGGTCCCCCAAATCGAGGTTAAGTTCGACATTGATGCTAATGGCATCCTCTCTGTGACTGCTGTCGACAAAGGAACTGGAAAGAAGCAGAACATTACCATAACCGGTGCTAGCACCTTGCCTCAGGACGAGGTACATTTTATATAACTGCTTCTAGACCTATCAAAACTAATTCACTCCGCCAAAAAAGAACCCGGCCTTAAATAACTGATCTTACAAAAATTTGAATTCGGAGTTCAAATCACTGACAATGAGAAACTATGTTGCAGGTTGACAGAATGGTTCAAGAGGCCGAGAGGTTTGCGAAGGAGGATCAGGAGAAGAGAGAAGCTATAGACACAAAGAACCAGGCTGACTCTGTAGTGTACCAAACTGAGAAACAGCTCAAGGAGTTAGGAGACAAAGTTCCGGTGGAAGTGAAGGAGAAAGTGGAAGCTAAACTGAAAGATTTAAAAGATGCCATTGAAACCGGGGTTACTCAGAAGATTAAGGATGCTATAGCTGCTGTAAGCCAGGAAGCAATGCAGATGGGTCAAGCTGTATACAGTCAATCAGCGGCACCTGGAGCCGACCCTACAACAGCTGAGACTACGACAGGTGCGACTGGGACAACCGGAACGTCCTCTGATGATGCTGGAGATGTTATAGATGCAGATTTCAGTGAAAGCAATTGAGGAGCTGGTTTTTCGATTGGAGATCCCAAAGAGTAGATGAATGTGGAAGTACTGTAAATTTACTAGAGTATTAAGCCGTTTCAATGAGAGAATCCGAAACATAGATAAATGAAATAACAGTTTTTCCAAGTATTATTAAGCATAGATGTTTTCATTTCTCTCTCAAATTCACCATTTATGAAAGCAAATGAAACCCAAATAGCCGTTTCTGATGATGGTTAAAAAAAATGACTAATGAGCACAAACCAATAACTTACAGAAAGACGAGGTTTGGAACTTAGAGACGTCTTCCCAGCCGAAAATCGCTTTTGAAGTGGCAATAACTTCAAGAGAAACGAAGTCCGCTCTGATACAACCTGATCTGAGTGCTTTTCTTCCCATCGCCTCGTGTATTACTTTCTATCTAAAATGAGGCGGTCTTGTACACTTGCATTTCAGATGGGATTGAATTAGTTCACTACTTCAATTTCAGTCATAGGTTTTCCTTCATGAAGTTGAAGGGCAACGTCCCCGACTACCTGCATATATGTCATTCGTTCAATCAGTATCAGAAATCCAATGACTAAAGAGAGTCACTATAGCAAGAGCCAATTAGTTTGCGTTCTTATGCAGCGTATAAGTCATAATACTAGCTTTTTAGAATCATAAGCCCGGAAATTATCATACCTTTGCCATAGCTCTGTAGGAGTGTTCTGTAACCCCGGCAACATGTGGCGTAATTATGACATTTGGAAACTGCAGTACTCGATCGGTTGGGTCAAATGGCTCTGTCCATGCAACATCAATACCTAGGCCTCCCAAATGACCTGACTCTAGACCTTGCACTATAGCGTCATAATCTAGCAATCCTCCCCTAGCAATGTTTACCAAATACGCCCCCTGTGTACATAAGCAAAGGCGATAAACGTGTATCGGTTATTTAACAAGCCGAAGCCTTGTCAAAGCAACTCAACAACATTGAGGTATCAAGAAACTAGGTGAACCAAAAGAGCGTTGCCTCCTTCGCGGATTTATGTTACTTTCTTAATGAGCATTGACCACAAATAAGACGCTGAAAAAAAGGGAAGCTTTCAAGTGTGAAGTATGTTTGTGGACAACTCTGTAAAAATTGGGAAGTTTATTCACGGATAGAGTAACACAAAGTAAATATGCTGAAAAACAAGTGATGAGAAGAAAGAAGATGATGCGGAGACACACCTTTTTCATGGATAGTACGAATAAGTGGTCTATAACGCCAGCCTACAAAACAAGCAGTCAGCTTCCGTTCGGAAATTAGCAATGCATGCAAGTAAAATACTTAGGCGAAGAAGCTTTACTGTCTGACGATTCATATTCAAGCAACAGACAACTATGTCAGCCATGCCTGCAAATTTGTATATATCATCATGGGTACCCTTCTCATCAACAAGATTAGCAACACCATCGTCTTCTTCTTCTGCAGAAAAACGTGGAGGTAAAGAGAATTAGCAACAAAGCATGGCTGATAGGAAGAAAATATAATATAGAGTAATTAGTCGGAACTGGTGAAACAAGATCTTAGTACCAGTCACATTCCAACGACGCTTTGTAGCAAGGATTCTGACATCAAATGGTTTCAAACGCTTTGCCAATTCACGGCCAATACTTCCCAATCCCATGATGAATACCTTCATTAGCATATTAGACAGTCAGAAGCCAAACACATTTGCTTTTAATCTATTCTATTATAGTATCAAGATGACGGAATAGGGATCATGAATTACTAGAGATATATTACTGTATATATTTCAGACTCTCAGAGTCTTGAAGGCATGCACGAGGTAATAGGTGCAAAATCTCAGAGCACAGAGATCAAAGAAATTTAAACTCACGGTTTTCCCAAATAAGGTTTCTCCTGCCGGTGTACCGAGTCTTTTCATTTTTATTGAGATCTCCATCTCCTTCTGCAAAATGCACTATGACTAAGAAAAACTACAAACGTAAGCAGGCAATTGAATAGCTGAAAAAAAAACCTAGCCAGCAGTTCAGCACACACAAGCTCCCAAACCCAAACCATAATCAAATTACCCCCAAATATTGCATCAATTGAACCTGGTTCTAGTTTACTCAGTACCTAGCTATCTGCAACATCAAGAGCACCAAGGTTCTGACAGCATCACAACACTGCTGTTTGCTAATAACTGTAGAGATGTTGCAATCACATTCATCACAAACATATTCCGCCACACTCCCACAGGTATTGCTAGGTTGCTCATCATCAAGAATTTCTTCTATTTTAAGGCATTAGTACATTATTTAGGGACAAGACTATTATAAAAAAAAAAAAAAAAAAAAAAAAAATGACAGTCACAACTGCAACAACGTAACCCCTGCTCCTCAAGGGCTACCGCAACTGACGAGGTAAGAAGGGGGTAGAATGTACGCAACCACATAGAAAGATTGTTTTCGGACAACCAAAATTACATTGAGAATGGCATTAGATAAATGCTATACGTTCGGTATTATTTCATCTTATCCAAAATCAAAGAATAGATAGTCATTGGTCCGCTAGAAATGAGATGTCACTGAAACGGAGTATATAAATTAGAAATTCTGAATCGTGGAGGAAATCCTAAACTTAGCATCAGCATTAGCTCCCAATACAACAAATTGATAGGCTTAATCCTATCAAACTTAGCACCCAGTGTTAAGTATGTGAATCCCCGATTGAATTATTATAAAATTCTAGCCATTAAATTTAGAATTTAATAAGAGGCTTACTTGCATTCGCAGAAGTCCTAGCATGAGATATATTGCCATCTCTGCACATGAAGCAGCATTCCCAGTAGCATGTGCTGGGATTCTAGCAACCTTGATTCCATGTTTTGTCGCTGAATCAACATCAACACCTGCTCATGGACAGTGGTAATCATTTCGTCAATACTCAAAACAGGAATAAACTCGTCGAATATCCCCGCTCAACTCCACCATAAAGATACCAAATTTACAATAGAGAAACCAGTAATAATTTACCTTCCAAACCAACACCGAACTGCAGTATGAGTTTCATTTTTTTAGCACGAGAAATAAGATCCGAATTTATTTTCATCATTTTGGGAATACATATGTGGTAGTTGCCAATTACACTAGGGACATTTTCAATCGAAAATTCATCAACCTACATAAAAAAAAGTTTGAAACCGAAAAAGATTATCAACATGTCATCTTATCAATCATCATATACATCGGCACATAGCTAACATCCTCTGTAGACAAACACTTGCTATTACGATGACACTGGTTTTACACACACTTCCGTCGATATATTTCAAAATTTATCGACAATACTCTCTAGTCTCAATCAAAATCGCATACAAAGTAATCCCTCTATCCCATTTATATTGCCCTTTCTTCTTTTGATCTTTCTTAAATTAAAATTAATTGTCCCCTTTCGGAATTTAGTAATTAAAAAGAGTGAACATCCGATATTTCCCCTCGTTGACTTAGTCTATTAATGTTTCAACCTAATTACATTTCCTCATTTACTCATAGTCAAAGGGTAAAGATGTTATTTCACCATTCTTTCTTAAACCTAACATTCAGCGATTGATCCGTTCTAAGAGAAATCAGCGATTAAACATAAAAATGGGATAAAGGGTATAATATTTCTTCTGCCTTCACAAAGATTGAGCCACATTAACAATAAGAGGATACAAAGAAAGAGACTTCCTTTCATCCTTTGTTACACTTACACCTTCAATATCAACATAAAAAATGGAGCAACATCGGCATGTTAAGGACAACAAACTTACCCGCATTACAAGAAAGAAAATTACTTTGTTACAAATGTGCAATTTTTATGTAATTACCTGAATATGAGGATAATTACTGAGGTACTCTCTTGTATAAAGATGTGAAGCAGGAAATTGATGCCCGCAAAATAGAACTCTTGTCACTTCCCTTCCACTGCCAGCAACTTTCTCATCACTCCCCATTTTCGCATCACTCTCCATTAAACCTGTTAATTAAAACAACGCAAAAACTCATAAGACACGGTCTTTCATTAAGTTATTGAGACGCCACTTTTTCGTACTCCCTCCGCCAAAATCATTCATTTACCTTTGATTAAAATACACATCACAAAGATAAACAAAATTGGGATGGAGAGGTATCACATTGTATTTTTCGTAACGCTTCAGCTATTGATCATTGCAAGTGATTCTTCATTTGATACATGTTTTCATAATCAACTTACACTTTTATCGTAAACTATGATCACTTTTATTAGTAAACCATTTTATACTATACCTGTGATTCTATCATTTTTGGATTTCCTTCGAATTGTAAAATGTACTCCGTATCTCAATAACTTAGGTAAGAGACCGTCACTCAAAACAACACGATTGAGCCCATAACCAAAGTAAAGGCCAAAACCCAGAAAGGAGAAAACTTTGTGATCAAACATAAAGAACCAAATGCAATAATTCCATCAAACCTGTTACTGAATTAGCATGATTAAAACCCACAATCAAATTATAAGCATAAAACCCATAAAGGATTAAACTTTGTGATTATCAAAAAGAGTGGTCATATGTTCAGCAATTAGTAGTGCAAAAATAATTGTGTATAATTAAATTACAAATACAGTATGTGGTAAATTGAAATGAAGGGAATTAATTACCAGAATCTGAGCAGAAATGATTGAGATTTATAGAGGGAGAAGAAAGAAAATTGAGAAGAGTTGATGGTAATAATCGGGAAAAATTGTCTGAATAAGTACACTTCACTCTTCTTCCTATACCAAGCATCATTCATCCGAAGGTTTAATTTTCGTGGGCGTTTTTGATTGAATGTGAATATATGATACCCGTGGTAAATCATGCCCACAAAAGAGCACGGACGCATTTTCAGGTAATCGTAGCTAAGTGGCTAAGTTTTTTTGTTTTTTGTTTTTTTTTTTTTTTTTTTAAGGTAAGAAAACTAGGTTGATCCAGGGTAGGACCAACCTATCTCATCCTTTCGAATGAGGGAGGTAAGTTGAAGCCACCGGCTATCAAACCACCTCGAAAGAGTTGGACATGAATGTCCAACTGAAGCCATGAAGTCAAGAACTTGTTGTTCATTGAAAGAATGTTTAATTATCACTTCATCGAAAAAATGAAGGTCTAATTTCACATCCTTGATAATACTAGAAATTTCCCACGGAATTTGCCAAGTACCTCGAATCGAGTTAATAACACATAAGTTATCACCCTCCACAATTAACTTTGAGATTCCTAAGTATTTAGCTGCTAAGATACCTTCTTTTAAAGCAAGTGCTTCCACAACGAGGATACTATTGGATCCGCACTTTTTTGCTCCCAACAAAACGACTTTACCATTGTGATCTCTTATAGAATATCGTAAAGCAACTTTATTACCTTCTATTCTCGATCCGTCAAAATTTAGCTTTAGGAAACCGTTTGTAGGTTTTTCCCACCAAATCTCTTCCTTACTAGAATTGTTTCTAGCCGAGTCTTCTACCTCGGGATTGTTGAGATCCTTAAATCTAGTCACATTCCATGTCTTAGTGCTATTATTACATAAAGTAATAAGTTTGCTGATACTTAAATTAACATTATTAAAGATAATATCATTTCTATGGAACCATGCATTCCACCAAATAAAAATAATCTTTATAAAGTCATCTTTTGGAATTAAATCCTTGAGATAATTAAGTTTCGTTAGAAAACTTTGACTTGTAAT
The DNA here is from genome assembly GCF_048544455.1 of Silene latifolia. Taxonomy (NCBI): domain Eukaryota; kingdom Viridiplantae; phylum Streptophyta; class Magnoliopsida; order Caryophyllales; family Caryophyllaceae; genus Silene; species Silene latifolia. The sequence goes on along the minus strand of NC_133535.1, from coordinate 7,522,827 downwards.
AATACCATAATTTGACAAAAACTCGTTGAAACTAATAATATTCAGGTCTTGGATGACATGCCTAATCAAGGGACATTCGTAAAAGAAATGATCTTTGTTTTCAATAGGATTGCTGCACAGAACACAATGAGGTGGGACATCAATATGACTCTTGAGAAGTCTACTTTTCGTTGGAAGGCCGTCAACACAGGCTTTCCAAAGAAAAAAATTCAATTTAGGTCAATTTAGGAGGAATATTCAATTTCCAAATCCACTGAAATTCACATTTGTCAAGAGCTTGATCGAACAAACCTTGCGCTAACCAAGTTGCTGTTTTGGTAAAGAAATTTTCATCTACGGACAACCCCCAAATGAGGGTATCTGGAATATCATTATGTGGCACTGGAATGTTAGTAATCTGATTAACAATATCGTTATTTACAAAACTGGATAATTTACAAATATCTCATTGCTTGTTTGAGGTTATGAAATCTTTAACCAAAAGATTAAGATCACGGTTACTATCATCATCAACCATACTGCTTGTAAGCGGGTGTGAAAAAACCCAATTATCAGACCAAAACTTAATGTTGCTACCATTACCTACCTGTCATCTCAGTCCTTTTCTAAATAGAGTCCGAAGACTCATTAGTTTACGCCATTGCCAAGAAGAGGCTGAATTAGGCTTATGATCAAAGAGTGAACAATTTCTCAAGTATTTTTTAGATACCACTTTGACCCATATACTTTCCTTATCCATAAGAATTTTCCATAAAAGTTTCATTTGAAGAGCTTTATTAGCTGCTTCAGAAGATTTAATTCCTAAACCACCAACCGACTTTGATAAACAAACTTTATGCCAACCAACCAAATTAGGAGAACGCTGGGAAGGATTCTTATTCCAAAGAAAGTCTCTATTAATTTTATCTAATCTATTATGGATCGATGAAGGGAGGAGGAAGCTTTGCATCTGAAAAGTTCCCTTCGCGGCTAAATTAGCATTGACAAGAACTAGTCTACCTGCTTGAGATAGAGAATTCGCTTTCCATTTCGATAATTGAGTGCAAGAAGATTGAATAATGTTTTCGAAAGTATTTTTAGTCACTATGCTATCAATTATAGGACATCCTAAATACTTACCCAAATGAGTTTCCTCGTTCATATGAAGAATGCCTTTAAATGATTCACGAAGAGAACGCTCAATATTTCTAGTGCATTGAAAGGTGGATTTGTCAAAATTAACAAATTGCCCGGAAATCGTGCAAAATTTATTTAATATAGACTTAATAATTCTACAACTCTGGTTAGAGGCTTTAGCGAAAATGATAGTGTCATCCGCAAAAGTGAGAAACGGAATTTTCTCCACCCCGGATCCAATTCTAATACCAATATCACTAGAGCTAACATCACTATTTTTTTTGTAGAGATCTTGCTAAAATCTCGGCGCACATATTAACTATATATGGCGAAAGTGGGTCTCCTTGTCGAATACCTCGAGTGGGTCTAAAAACGTCTCCCGGTGTTCCATTTACTAACACTGAGTAAGAAACAGTGTTTATACATGCCATAATCCATGAAATCCACTTAGCATTAAAACCCATTTGCTTAAAAGTTTCCTCGATAAAATTCCATTCTAGTATGTCGTATACTTTCTTCATATCAAGTTTGATTGCAATCCAACCTCCTTTGCCCTTTTTACGTTTAAACGAGTTGAAAATCTCGTGTGCTAAAAGAATATTATCTTGGATGAATCGATTAGGTGTAAAAGCACCTTGAAAAGGATGTATAATCTTATGCAAGACACTTCGAAGACGGTTAGCCAAGATTTAAGTCCCCAATTGACCCAATTTTAAATCATTTTTTGAAGTCATACAACAGTCAAAGGCGAGTATAAACTGTTCATTAGAATCGTAATAGTAATAAGTTGGTGGTCTCCAAACGGGCCTGTAAAGCTCTCAATTAAGACCCAAAGTTGTTTCTGACCAGGCCCACCATCAGGTTGACTGCCACAAGGGTAATACCGGGCGGTAGAGATGTACACGGACCGGACAGGTCAGGCTCTCTTTGTTAGGCTCTGAACCGGCCCGTTGGAGGGGAGGGCTTGGCCGGGCTAACTGCTGGTGTGACCCTGGCCAGGCTCTTAATGGGTAGAGGACAGGCCTGGTTACAATTATTTTTTTTATTTTTTTTCCTAAAATGGCGGGCCAATGACGGCCAGGTTTGATATGGGAAGCCTGGGCCTGGCCAGGGGGTAAGGGGCGAGTCAGGCGGATCTTAGGTCGGGTCGTGCAGGCCAGGTCTTGAGTGGCCCGATGGGCGGTTCGGGCGGGTTGGCCCATTAATTGGGCCAGCTCTGCCGGGTAGAGATTTTAGTCAGCGTGGATTTTTTCGGATTTATTATTTTAATCTAAAAAGAGGCATCTAATCAATTAGTAGTACTCTAGCCTCGGTGAATGGGTAAACGGGTTTGGATTGGGTTAGTTTGCATCGGGCTATGTGGGTGTGTGTTGCGTCATACATTTGGGTTAGTTTAGGGAGGCTAGGTTATTTTGGGTATCACATCTATTTCGGATATGTTGTTGTTGGCCATCTTGGGTTACGGGTTTTGGGGGTGATAGGGTAGTGTTTTGGGTGGGGTAGCAATTTCAGACCGTGCCAGAGGGGAAAAAGGTGGACTCGTCAGTGGTGTGACTGACTTGTCGGATAAGGCACTTTCAAGGGTGCTGAGTGCTGACAATGGTGGTGTATATGCTGATTGGGGTTGAGACTCCAAAAAATGAAATAGGTAAACAAATGACCGAAACAGAAGAGGTAATTGATAAACCGAACTACACTAAAAGCTTGTTACGAGGTTGTAGCCTTGTACTCTTGTGGACTCTTGTAGCCTTGTAGTTGTAGGTACTACTCCTTGCTATTCCATAAGAATTCCACTTCAAATGATTTTAGGTTTCATGTAACAACTTTAGTTCCATGACAATTTCTAGTTTGCCTGGAGTTAAAGCAAAATTTCCCCATTCTAGAGGAACTATATAATTCAAGAGAAGTTAAATTTCGCGTGAGCAGTATAAAATTTCGTCGACAATGGATCGCTTACTTGCTAATCCCAGGCCAAATCAATAACCATTTAAGTCGAGAATCGAAGCGTAGACAGGCAACTTGTTCCGAAAGAACAACGCATTGCATATCGACTCGACTAGACTAACAAACTCCTGCATTTTGTTGCAATAATACTTCGCCTGTGCTGAAATTTTTCGCTCCCATGACATCAAATTCTGGTTCCGCTATTGCATGAAACCGTCTCATATGAGAATTATAACGCGATACATCTATGAAACACATTTCTAGTTTCATCACTAACATCAAAACAGCATAATACAGCTCAAATCAGGTTTATTACATGGTATTCAAGAATACTTACATTACATAACAATTCATTCAAAGCTTCACATAATCAATCAATGCTACTGCATATATCACGCATTTCACACAACAAATCGTAATCATTCATATGATTCCACCAAAAATTACCCTAAATTGAACGATGAAAAATCAAAGATTAATCGATCAATCAATCAATTAATCAATCAATTAATGAATCGAACCGATTAATCGGCGACGCAATTACTTGAACCAGCACCATTATCATCATGTGAGCAACAATCATGACGATGTTGATCAGAATCAGGGCTTTGATCTTCATCGTCACTGCAATCTTCATCGAATGATTTCTCCTTATGAAAAATACAGCATTTCTTCGAGCTTTTCTTGTTCATGAATTCATTATCGATTGTGTCTTCGCTCCATGTCACCTTCTTCTTCCTGCGATTGAGCCGAAGAACTAGGGTTTGTTGTTGATGTTGATTTGGGGTTTGTGTCGATTCTAGGGTTACTGTTTGGGTGATTGATGGCGTCGCCGACCTAATTGTCGTCATTATTGATCGATCGTTCGTATATGTTTTGTTGAATTAGGTTTAATTGATTTGGGAATTTTTTTGATTTGGGGATTTTTGTTCCGTTGAATGATAGTCGTCCCGACTCCGTATTATCGGTCAAATAATTATGTTCCCTAGCTATTTATAGATTGCAATCCCCCGTTGAATATTAGGGATTTTTTTTTTTTTTTTTTGGCTTTTCCTTTTGTAATTTTTTTTTTTTTTGAGAATTTCCTTTTGTAATTTTTAATTTGGGTTGTTTTGTTTCTTTATTTTTCCACTTAAATAGGATGCGATTTATTTTTCCACTTAAATAGGATGCGATTGTTGGATACTTAGAAGATTATGTATGATGATGTTATTTCGACAAATGGTTAGGGCGTGATTAGGCAGCTTTAGGTATCGATATCACCCTCTCACATACATAATAATCTAAATTCTATACAACCGGAACAAAGTTGTGTGGATTGTACCATGAGTTCATGACCATGTGAGAGTGCGTTATCTCATTATTTTTTAATTATTTTTCAGTGAGTATTTTCATATAAAAGTTGTATAATTAAACATATTAAATGACACCGTGATTGTGATGTTCGAATATAAGCAATCCACAAAAAATACAATTCTAAAAATATTTATAAAACCGGTTCAATTTAACGATCATTAAGTATATTCACCAAAGGATTACTAATGTTTTTAAAGAAAGAGAGTTTACGAAACTAAATAAGGTTTACACTTTAGAAAAGTTAGAACACAAAAAAATCCGTATGAATATTTAGGGTATATATATATTATGATTCACATATCTAACATCATTCGAATTGAAGTATTCATGATGTGTTCTAGGACTTGGGAATAACCTAGGTAGCACGGACACTTCTCTTAACCAACCGTCTTATGTCGGACACCAACACTCGTCGGACACGCGCCAAAACGTGACGGACAGTCGGACACCTATAAAGTCGTGCCTAACTTTTTTCATTTATTTGAGCATGTGTCCGATGCGTGATCATGATATTTGGGCACGTGTCTGACGCTTGTCCATGGTATTTCAACATCATTTGGGGTGAAAGGTTCTTTAGACGAGAAATGAGATGTCCAAAGAGATTGATTAGAATATATGTTTGGTGAAAAATGAAAATGAGTAATAGTGGTCAGGTTTTACCTTCACAGCTTCACTTATTTAAATTTAATATCGAATAATTTTACAAAATAAAAATCACACTTTTATAACTATAAAATATACTCTATTTTATTAAATTTAAATAATATGTTCCGTGTCCTAAATTTCATGAGATGTCGTGTCACATGTCCGTGTCCGTGCTACCTAGGGAATAACATGCAACCTTATGCTTAATTTCACAAAAACACACACCTTGAAGACTACATCAACTAATTAATTACACTTAGTTTTAAGTTTACATTCATGCAGTACAATTACAAGGAGTGATCAATGCATTGATCAAAGATTAGCACTGAACAACTTAGTATGCCTAAGCCGATCAGCAATATCAGCAACCGAACCCAAACCTGACACAAGAGAAACAATAAGGGCAAGCAAGCTTAATCCCTGAAGCATAAACCACTTGAATTCCCCTTTCTTGATCTTAGCTAGGCTTATGTACATTGTCACCGGCAAGTACACGGTCAACGGCCAAAATGCAACTGATCCCAACAACCCTAACACTGCATTGAAAAACGGGAACATCATGGCGGTGAATATGGTGAGTACAACGACCAGGGGCCGTAGGAGAAGCCTGCATAGTGTGAATTGGTAGTTGATGGCTTTGAGTCTTGGTGCTTGTATGGTGTACGTGTTGTGGATGAAGGGCGCGGATGGATATCGTGTTGCTAGCCACTTCTCGTAGCTTGCGAAGATTGGTTGTGCAAATACCTGAAATTTACAGTGTTTTGAGCACAAATTCAGTAAATCAGAAAAACAGTCTGTATAAAGCTCGGATTCTGTACTATACAACTGGTTGTATAATCTACTTACTGGGAGAGTAAATACCTGAAATGCGGCTGTTAAGTGTATAACCACCCCGACATTGGCAAGGTCTACTAACCAAAAGGGTTCGCGAAAGGCAGTTAAGACATTTCCTGGTGCATCATTTCCGAAGGCAAGGTATCCCATACAGCCCAACGAAACATAAAAGGCTGTTGTCAAAGCAATGCTATTCAATGTTGCTCTCTTCATCGTCTTGTTCTCAGCTGGAGGAGCCTTTAGTGTGTCCTTAAACCAAAATAACACCCCATTTATAACAATACATCGATGACCCACTAGAGAAGAAATCACAGTCATGTACTGGTTAATGCTAAAGTCATTGAACGGTGGTACTCATGACTTGAGATTAAAACCCGCAAGGATCAAAGACAAAAGTCCCTCTTTGACTGATAAAAATAACGTAAATTTCTTATGGTACCCTGTAATTTTGTCAGATTTTCCATGGTACCCTACTTTTAAGAATCTGCCTATGATACCCTTGAGGTTCCATTTTTGTGTCCATGGTACCCCTAATGTATCGGCCGTAAAGTAGACGTTAAGTTTTGATGATGTGACAATGAATTACGGAGTAGTAATTAATAATTAATTATTAATAAATATGAAATAAAAATGGAAAGCAGGTACCATGGGAAACCTGACAAAATTAAGGGGTACCATGGAAAATTTCCGTAATTTTTAATTACTAATTTATTGGCACATCATCAAAACTGAACCTCCAGTTAACGACTGTTACATTAGGGGTACCATAGGCAGATTCTTAAAAGCAGGTGTACCATGGGAAATCTGACAAAATAGACGGGTACCATAGAAAATTTCCGTAAAAATAAATACAGCTTACCTCGATTTCGATCAGCAATTGGGCATAAGTGTAAGAGAATGCAATATTTCCTAGAGCTTGGAAAGACTGCCAGAGTTTAGATGTCAAAGTAAGCCCATTTCTGCCAATCTCTACACCCACAAGTGTGCCTCTAAGCTGAGGATGAGATGTGAACTTGGCAATACATAAGTAGAGTGCAATGAACGAATATCCAAACGACATTGTTGCCGCGATTACAGATAAAAATGTCACTTTCTCAAGGGTTGGGACTTGGCAAAGTACAATATTAATTGCTCCGAAAATTAACATGAATGAGTTGCCTGAAGGTTGACAGTCTGCGTCCGGTCCTTTTGTACGATAACAGTTTGTCCTTTTGATAGACCTTAACAGTCAAAAAAATCGCGTATTTTAGGCAGGAAAAAACGTAGATTGACCTATTCATTTAGTAAATAGGGGATTTCAAGACGACTTACAGCATGCTAGTAGCTGCAGTAATTGCATAACCGACCATAGTACCCCATAACAAAGTATACTGAGCAACGGCACATATGAACACTTCGCGTTTCCCTGACACGAAAAACATTTCTGTTATTCATTTATTCCGAAACATCACCATAACAATGTCAACCATAAAGTTTTGTTGTACTTAGGTTACCTAAGGTAGATTTGACTGCATCCATGTAAGAAGGGTTCCTTTGCCCTTTAATCGGGTCAGGAGTCCGATAACAGTCGCAGAGTAAGCGTGCAGTAATGTAGGTAATGACAGCAAACCCGAAGAGGGAAAGTGGGCCGAAAATCCAACCCATTTGAGCAACACTCCATGGTACTGCTAGTACTCCTGATCCAATTACTGCGGTTACTGCGTGTGCTGTTGCAGTCCATACTGTTCCTGTATTTGAACAGTACTGTATTAGATTGTTGCTCACATCTCATTGTTCACAAACTGGAAAAATGCTGTAATACTGTAATGTTAATAATGTTATTCTGGTATGTATTGTCGATTAGTTGCGTCTAATTACAAGAAATACAAACTATTAATAAGTACCTGTTCTAATGCGTACATCTTCCTCCAAATTCATAGCACCTGATACTTGAATGATGATCTTGTTCTTTCTCTTAGAAACCAATGCATGTAAAACTGTTATTGCTCAAGCTCTAATTTGCCTTGGCTTAGCTTTAGTAAAATACTACTAGCACAATGCCACAATGTATATAGTGCCCCTGAAAAGTGGATTAAACATGGACCTGGAAAATTTGACCGGACTAGAATGTCTCGACTCTCGACCCATACCTAATATGCACCCGAATAGTTGATTCCAATTTGACCCGTAACCTGAATTGTCCCGATCCCAACAAATCCGACCAGAAAAATTATTGTCGTATACTAACCATTATCTATAAATAACTTGATAATAACACACCTGAAACTGACTCTAACCCAAAATGCCAAAATGTCCCGACCCAATCTGATCCAGATTCTTGCAAACGCGAATGACCTGACCCACACTCGACCCAATTGACCTCTTTTTTTTTTTTTTTTAGATACCCAATTGACCTCTTTATTCTTATGCATGCTGACACATCCAAGTTAATTATTGATTAGTGGGGTAGATTAGCCAATAACTTTTCAGGTAGCTAGTGGAATCTTAGAGTGTATCTGAAAGAATCAATGAGTTACCTTATTAACTCTTACCTAACACTTTATGAAACTAAAGTAGGCAAAGGGTCTAGAGAATGAGAATCAAATGTTTCAATTGAGCAATTGATCATTTGCTCATTTAATCCAAACAAAAGAAAGATGAATGAAAGTGGTAGTTGGACGGGAGAGGGTTAGCTCAGTTTGTCAAAGCCGAACGACAAATAAGATACGGTAGATTAAAATTTTAGTTATCTTAATTTGTGCTAGTGTTTGAGTTCGGTAGAGGTTAGTCTACTGACCGCTCTTTTACAAGCCCCGACCAGCCCACTTTGCACATGGGTCGGTACCCGTTTTAAACTAGCCCTAAGAGTAGGTTATCTTTAAGTAAGTTAGTTATCCCCGGTTTGTAACTATCGTCGACGTTTTTAGTAAAAAAGACAAGTCTACCCCTATTATCTCACTAATACAACACAAATCCCTATTTACTAAATGAATAGACATCCTCACAAATTTTCCCTCCAAAAAGCATTCCCTATTTACTAAATGAATAGGCATCCTCAAACATTTTCCCTCCAAAAAGCATCTTTCTAAATAAGGTAACTAATAACAATTATATATACATTAACTAAGTAAGGTAACTAATAATTATAATAATCCCCTATTTACTAAATGAATAGGCGAAACTCTTATTTTTCCCGCCTAAATAATATTTTCTAAAATAAAGTGTAGTATTTTTGCACGGGTATTAAGGAACGGATTAAAAAAACGTTTAAAAGTACATAAGGAAAAGAATGGTGGGGTTAAAAATGTTAAAAAAATATAAATGTGGGGTTTTATGGTGGAATAGAGTGGGCCAACAATGGCATTTGATGTAAATAAGTTGTTGGAATTAGGATAAAATTGTCTTTTTCATTTCCTTTTTAGGAAAGGTGTAGTGTGGAGTTGAATGGATGTAAATGGTATATGTGTAGTGTGGAGTTGAATGGAGGGAGTATTATCTTACAATCTTTTAATGGCACAATCTTTTAATAAATTTAATATTTAAAACATTGTATATTATGTCACATTATACATAAATTTATATCCATTATTATATGATGAAAAAACTGTATACTTTTTTTTTTGAATAATTGTACATAAAAAATTCATTGACTTTTAATGATAAGAAGTTGCACAAAAAATGTTAATAGTAAAAATATTTTAAAAATAACATCATTAATTTATCGGTAAAAAGAAAACTTTCATTAAAATTTTACAATTTTAATTTTTATTGCTCAAATTAAAATAAAGTGATGAGAAACATAAAAAATAAGTGAATTATCAATTTAAAATCCATAAATAATACGGAGTACACTAAAAAGTAAACTTTTTTAAATGCCGTGCATATATTGCACGGGATCTAAACTAGTTCTCTCTAATTCAAAAACCCCCAAAATTAACCAACACCTCTTGTTAAATTCTTGTTAATTAGTTGAATTGTAGTGTTGTTGCGAAATTGGTCTCGATTTGTGTTGTTGATGTCGATTTATAGTCGAATTGTGGACGGGGAGAAGATCCATGGCTCTCACATTGGATCTCAACGTGGCCACCATGGTTCACGTTGGGATTCAACATTCGTCCATGGTCAAACGTTGAGTCTCCACGTTTGGTCTATGGTCGATTGTTGAATCACAACATTTAGTCCATGGCTAGTTCATTTTTTGTTTTTTAACATTTTAATACGTTTATTTGCCGATTTTTTAAAATTATCTAAGTTTTCTAGTTGATGTGCGTTAATTTCTAACATTTTTTATTGGTCTAATGCAGATGGAGATCGAAATGTAGTTGGTTTTTAGTAGAATTTGAGAGAAATTTGTTTAGAAAGAGAAATGAGTGTAAATATGCAAAGGGCATTATCATCTTTTAGAATGAAAACGTTGACGATAGTTACTAAAACGTCGACAATGAAAATCAACCCTCTAATTATCTTGTATGAGTTATGACCCATTAACTCAAAATGATGAGCTATTTGTCTTGCTTTAAAAACAAGTTTGGTAGGTTATCATCCCAATCAATCCAATAATGACCTACTTATATGATAAATGAGCTACTCGTATCGAGTTGTGTCAAAACACTTACACTGATACTAACACTTAAACTGAGTATCAGTGTCGACTAGATTACTTAAATGTGTTACACTATGTTAACTCTAACTCTTTAATACCGTGTCAGATTCATCTCGTATTTTTCGATCGCGTCACGTAGAATTTTCGTAACAACAAAAGTTTACTTTGCTTGAACCAAATAAAACAAGAGCGGTTAGTCTCCTTTAAGACGAAGATACCCACCCATCTTAACATTAGAGTGAGTTAAATATCATGCTACTTGAGCATTTAAGACGAATCTTTTATTTTTTCCTATACATTCTACTTTTATCTAATTCATACTATTCGATATTTCGACATGTATTAAGCTTAAGACGGATACATCCGTCCCTTTCTTAATCTAGAATTTGTCAAAGGGCCATACATTTTGATTGCAATATATACCAATCTAAACAAGGCCCAAAATCAAGTGGCCAGCCCTGAAAATCTAGCTGTACAACAAAGGGCCCACTAATCTCTGCTTACTACTGATTATCCACTTGCCACATCACGTCACTTCCCCCTCAACTCTCTCTCTCCTCCCGTCCGACGAGCAATACTCACAACACCGGCGTTTACCGCGGCGAGGAGAGAGAAAATTCCACCAGGAAATTCGGAAGATATCCTAAAATGGCGTGCGTAGGAAGTTGTGCTCCACCTCTAATGGCGGCGAATCCAAATACTCGCAATTCCGCCTTTCTCTCTCCTCTTCCACCTTCTATTCTTTCTCTATCCTCCACACGACGTCGTTTTCGGTCACTCTCTTCTCCGTGTTCTCCTCGTACTTCTCTCCCGCTTTTCACGGTGATTTGTTTTTTTTTTTTCCTTTTTTTTAATGTTATTTTTAGCTATTTGCGATCATTTATTGATTTGATGATTGAATTCTGCAGTTTCTGATTATTTTTTGATAATTGAGAAAAAGAAGTTCTGGAATTTATTGGAGGCGAAATTGTTTTATCGTGTATATGCGTCGTATCGTACTTAGTTAAGTTACTATTAATCTTTGTGCTCTAGATTGCTGTCAATTTGTTACGGAGTAGAATTGATTTGTCGAATGAGGCGGCGATGGAGATGTATTAGCAATTGAGCATCAAATTCTTGGAATGAGACGGTCTCATGATAATGCTATCAAGTAGTTACGGAGTATAAATTGATCTGCCGATTAAGGCGGCGATGGAGATGTATTAGCAATTGTCAATTGAGCATCACAAATCTTGATATGAGACGGTCTCATGATAAAATTATCGGAAAAACAGTTTATTTCAATGTCTAAGTGGTTAATGGTTTTGGTCTCCAGCTAAAAGCATTTGAGACTGTTTCTCAAGACTCAAGAGTCGTGTTTCACGATTATGATAGTTTGGATTTGATTGAAAATAACCTTGTATAGGCAATTGAGCATTCACAAATCTTGATATGAAACTGTGTCATGATAAGATTACTGGAGAGATGGTTTATTTCAGTATTTAAGTGGTTAATGGTTTGGTCTCACGCTAAAAGCGTATGTGAATGGGTGTCTCTTTGTTTTAGGATTATGATAGTTCGGATTTGATTGAATTTTGAAATGTGAGCAGGTAATGGCGGCATCTGATTCTACGAAACCAAGGCCTTTGAGGATTATGATATCAGGAGCTCCAGCATCTGGTAAAGGAACACAATGTGAGCTCATTAAAGCGAAAGTATGTTATGATTACTCCACATTTTCGTTGTCCTTTTGGTGTATGTTTGTGAATTGCCTTATGATTATCTTTGTCGATTGTACTCGGGAGATGAGTATTTTGCATCCATTGTTGTTCATATTTTCATATAGAATATCTGTTAGTTCATAAACTTAATACAAAGACATTTGTTCCCCCAATGCTTCTCTTAGTTGTTTTACTGCTATTTTATCTGTTTTCCCTCCACGGCCTAAGGTTCAGAGATTTCATACTCATCTCGAATTTTCTGTACTGTCAATGTCTGTCATTCTTCTTCTGGATTTTCCTGAATTTGCAAGAAAAATAACCATGGTGGTACCGTGTTTGTGTTATGTTAAAGGATTGTTTATATGGTATGCATTTTGAGGGTCATATGTGCATGATGCATGCCCTTACCTGGCTATTTTGCAAACTACATATAATATTCTTTTACTTTTCACAAAATTTTAAATGTTGGATGATGCTAGTTCTAAGTTCCCTCATTCATGGTTGTCTAATTCGTAATATGCTCCCGATACGAATACGTAATACGCATACACGATATGCGTTTTTTTACTTTTTAATACGCATATTTCAAACCAAAAATCATATACGCCGTAATATGCATTCGGAATACGCAGCTATCTATTCGCGGTCTGCTGGGATTTTAGAGAATCTTGAAATCATGAGTTCACTGCATGAGATTCTCAATGTGGGATAGCCCATTAGGACAGACAAACTTAATCAGGTAATCTACGTATATGCAGTATGATTTGGTGCATATTGCTGCTGGAGATCTGCTCCGTGCTGAGATTGCATCTGGTAGTGAAAACGGAAAACGCGCTAAGGAATACATGAACAAAGGACAGCTTGTTCCGGATGAAATAGTTGTGATGGTAAATTCCTTCAGATTAGTTGTGCTGAATTTATGTTGGTAACCTCATGACAATCCTCTCATTATTTAGATGGTTAAAGACCGTCTCTCGCAACCAGATTCACAAGAAAATGGATGGCTTTTGGATGGTTATCCAAGGAGTTCATCTCAAGCAGTTGCTCTAAAGGAATTTGGGTTCCAGCCTGACCTCTTTATTCTTTTGGAAGTAAGATTTTTTTTTTTTTTATCTTATCTCTATAACTTACTGCCTTATGTTTTTGAGTGCCAATTACATTACTTACACACCTCAATTTATTTGCTGAAATTTGGTGTATTTTGTTCGATTTGTTATCAGGAATCTATGTTATCTAGTTTGCGATTTCATTGATGGTAGAATGATAAACTATTTTATCATTTTTACGTTTTGTCATGCAAATGTTTGACTTTCTTCTAATCTTGTTGTACTTCATTTCGATCATTCTTTCTGTCAATCTTCTTTCCTTGCGAGTTCGGGAGAAACAAGCTCGTTTTGTTTGAGGTTGTTTGAACACTTGAATTAAAAACCTCTGTACATGACATGGTGTTAGATTTGGCTTGAGACTTGACTTCTCCATCGCCGGTGACAATAGGGTGTAAATTGTGGCTGGTGATGGTTGTTATGATTGCTTTTGAGCTGCACCTTGACCTAACAGCCAAGCGGGGCATGAGTGAATAGAACTTTGAAACTGAGAAGACGGGCTCCCAGAGTCTGTTGGTAGCAGTTATTTATTGGTTTCCGTATCAGCCAATACGTGTTTGGGCTCACTGGTTATGCTTTTTATTGATAACTAAGATAAGAGGAGAGCACCCAGTTGTTATGCACGTAGTAGCAAACAAACGTCCATTATGCCATTTTACTAAACATTTCAAAACTTGGGCTCTTATTTTATTTGAAAATTTTTAGTTGGGTTTTATAACGACAAAGTTACTAAATGTAGTCCTATTCGTGTCAAGGATGTTATCTGTAGTTACCCATACTATGAAGTTAAATTGGTTGTCTATATTAACAAAATATTGGTGGTCAAGTTATACTCCTTTAACTTATTTAAGTATATCTGCAGGTTGCTGAAGAATTACTTGTTGAAAGGGTTGTTGGACGGAGGCTTGATCCTGTTACTGGAAAGATTTATCATTTAAAATACTCGCCCCCTGAAAATGATGAAATTGCTGCTAGGCTGACTCAGCGGTTTGATGATACCGAGGAAAAGGTTTGCTTGAAGATTTGTAAATTTAGGGTTTTTCCATTTATTAGCTACCAATCGGCAAAGTATCAATTGTGATAATCTTTTATCTTGTTTTCATCTGTTAATGGTTGTAGGTGAAGCTGCGCTTGCATACTCACCATCAAAATGTAGAGGCAGTCCTGTCTATGTATCAAGACATAATTTTGAAGGTATGTCTACCTTTCTTTTGCTTATACTACCTCTGTTCGCTTTTCAGCCCTTGACTCTCTTACAATGTGCACTATGCAGTAAATTTCTATGCCTGCTACTGTAGTTTTTTTTTAATCATTGTTCATAATTGATGTGCTAGCTGAAGTAAATGCATCAAATTAAGTCACTATGTCTCACTTTTGAGCATTGGTATTCTTCTTTATAACTCTTGACCAGCAAAATTGTGTTCAAGTGTCGAGATACTACAGACCTGTCGACCATGAATGGGTTTCTTCTCAGTCCAAGAAGCCCATCACATCACCTTGACTTTCCATTACATTTTCGTTCTCCCTTTTTGTTCTTCATCTTCCCTTTTTTTATTCGCATTTTGAGGCGTGCGTTCACCCATGGACGGTTCGAAAGGATGATTCATGTCAGCCGACCCCAAATCATTTTGGGATTAAGGCTCTGATGTTGTTGTTGTTGTTGTTGTTGTTGTTGTTGTTGTTGTATTCTTCTAGTTGGGATTTTAATTATGCCTCTCTTCTGTTTTCTGGTAAACAGTTTCACAAACTTTGAAAACACGGTCTGTCCGAGTAATTTTTTTGAGACTGCTCTATATTTATCCACTAATTAGTAATTACCCATCCATTATACATTTAATTCAACCTTTTTATTGTATGTTCCACAATTTCTATATATGAGACAGGTTCCTAGTGGTGTTCTGTTTTATGAAACATATGTAGTGTGAAAACGTGGACTACATTCGCACTAGTTTACCAGATCATCCCACACTTTATGGACCAAATGACTATCTACCCATTTAAACAAGTCTTTTTTTTCGGATAATTCACGCGGTACCCTTGAGTTTTGCAACTTTGCACGAAATACCCAAATTTTTGGTCCGGAAAATTTAAAGAGGTCATAACTAGTGTTTACGAGTTCAGAAAATGACGATTTTTTTTTTCTAAATCGCTCCTCTTTCCGAGAACTGCTATTTGAAAAAAAATTTGTCACATTTTGATCCCGTTACTAGGAGTTATTGTGTCTCAAAGTCTTTTCGACCGAACAAACTTTGAATGATCTTATCTCTTGGTTACGTGTTCCAAAATCGTCAATTTTTTTTTTCAAATCGTAGTTATCGGAAAGATGATCGATTTGAAAAAAAAATCTTCACGCTCTGAGTTCGTAAACACGAGTTATGGCCTTTTTAAGTTTTCCGGATCAAAAATTTGGGTATTTCGTGCAAAGTGGCAAAATTTAAGGGTACCGTGTGAATTATCCCCTTTTTTTTTGTCATTTTGGTTTTGCCATGGCAATGGTCTTTTCCGATACAATCTTAAATCTCGGTAGATGTTTCTTGCTAATTACAGGTTGATGGAAATGCGACTAAAGAAGACGTATTTGCTCAGATTGATAAAGCCCTTTCCAGACTTTTGGAACAAAAGACTGCTTCAGAAACAGTGGCTGCTTAGATTTATACCAGTAATTATCAGAGTTGTATCGCCTAGATTTATACTTCTCCCTTTATTATCAGTGAGCCATCCATTTTCTTGGCCTCCCTATATTCTAGAATCTAGACCATTCCTATTCTTTCGGATACGTCTCTTATGAGACAATTCCACATACTAAGAGGGCAAGACGCCAAGACAGTTGCATGTATCAGTATCAGTATCACTGAATGTTTTTATCGGGTAAATCGAGTATCTTCACAAAAAATATCCAGCGAGACGATCTCATTTCAGAATTTGTTTGTATTCTTCTTGTAGAAAGACCCTATTGACTTTTGTTTGTATTATTGGAAGATTATACTCCGTATATCACTTGATGAACTTTCGACTGGAGTCGGATTTGGTTCATGAAAATTCAACTTGTTAAAGTATGTGTGGACTATATACTCAAGTCAACCCATTTTATATGTCTATTTTCTTGACTGGTTGTGTTGAACAAGTCTACGGCCGTATATGGCTATGGTTGATGTGGTTGTCAATTTTTGTCCCTTTCGACACGATTTCTTTCCGATTTCATGTCTTTGAATAACTAGGAAATTTACGAGATGAAGAATAAAAGAATGTTAATTTATATATACAAGTAGAAAAGTCCCCTTGCTGACAAAAAATGGACTCGGTCCCAAAGAAAAATAATGGAACTACATGAAAGCAACGGGTCATCTAGAGGACGCTTCCGACGAAGAAGAAAATGTAGGCCGAACCAAGCAAGCTGCCAAAGCCCTTTCGAGAAAGGAAACAACATTAGACATTGAAGGTCGATTTCGACCTTCCAGGCTAACGCAATCCACGGCTAGGTCGCCAACGAGCATCACGGCCTCTATCTCCACTGGTGTTGGAGGCGGTACATTTGGGTCTAACACCCTATGTATATCGCCTCTTATAATATAGGGCACCATATAATCGACCACATTTCTTGGAGTTCCGTCCTCATTGATATGGATAGCCTTGAACCCGCTTAGAATTTCTAGTAGAACAACTCCAAAGCTGTAAACATCACTTTTCGTGGTTAACTGGTGTAACTTGTAGTACTCGGGATCAACATACCCAAAGGTACCTGCAGCCATAAGGGAGAGGTGGGACTCTCCCTCTTGAGGCCCCATCAATGACAACCCGAAATCTGACACCTTAGCCGTCCAAGTATCGTCTAGTAATATATTAGAAGGTTTGATGTCACGGTGTATGATAGGTGGCACTGCATACGCGTGTAGATAATCTATTCCCCGAGCAGCATCCAGAGCCACCCTAATCCGATTAGGCCATGATGCAAGGGGAGACGAGTCCTTAAGCTTGTGAAGGTGATCATGAAGAGTAAAATTGTTCAGAAACTCGTAAACCAAAACCCTTTCATTTGCATCCTCAAAAAACCCGATTAACTTAACCAAATGCTTATGGTTCAGCCTTGACAGAACATCTAGCTCTGCCATGAATGCAACATCTTTATCCTCTTGACGTCTGTTCGTTCCTAATGCATTTGTTCTCGAGAGCACCTCAGCTCGCTTGATTGCCACCTCTCTTCCATCGTCCAACGTGGCATGGTAAACCGACCCAAAACTACCTATCCCAATCCTCCGTTCGTGAGAAAAGTTTTGAGTCACTTCTAACAAGACCTCTAGGGTAAACTCCTCTAGACTCCCTCCTCTATCAATACTATACATATGGCTAAACCGCTTTTCAAGGACCGGTGTTGGTGCCACCGGTAGTTCACCAAACTCATCATGCTCATCTCGCGATTCCTGGGTATTTGGAACAAGCTCAATCGGTCCTGAATCATGAACCCGACACCCTTTACTCTTACAATACCTCCAAACCAAGACGACAACAATCGCAACCCAACAAACCGACCCTAAACACCCCACAACTAAATACACAATCATTTTACCATTCCAATTACCACCACTACTCTTCTTCCCATCCAAGCCAGGAGGCGGTAATGGGCCCACATTTGGGCCCATTACCGCGTCACAAGGCTGACACACCATCAAACCCTTCCCACAAAAGTCACTAGACCCGGGTAAAGGGCCACAAGACGGACATTCACTAACACACTCCCCTGGCATCACACTCGAAAAAACTAACATATTCTTATCAATAACCTCATTTCCCCAACAAACCAACGAAAAATTGGTCGCGACGACTCCACAAAACACACTACCCTTCGCCACGACTCCGATAAAATAAGTTTTCTCCAAGGCTTTCGGCACCTTAAACTCATCACTCCCCCAACAAACAATCATTCCATTGTCGCGAATCGCGCAACTTTTTTCATCTCCTAATGCCAAGTCCTTAAACACTCCTTCAGGTTTACTTCCTACAATGTTCCCCCAACATTGTAAATTCCCATTTAACTCTATTACACAAGCATAATTTTTACCAGCTGAAATTACACTAAAATTACCATTTGGGTAACTTTTAATTACATTATTATTTCCATTTCCATTTCCTAAGCAATATATACTACCATTATTTTTAACAATTCCACATAAAAAATCATCACCAATTGCAATTCTAGAAAAAATTGGAACTTTGGAATTTGAATTCCATTCCCTCCATTGCCAACAATTAAGATTATTTGAACTCGTATTCGTATTAGTATTAGTATTAGTATTTACAATACCACAAATATGTGAATTCCCACTTACAATTTCACTCAAAATTGGACCTTTATAAATTCTTTTATGAGTAATTTTTTTCCCAATATCAAGAAATCTCCAACAATCCATAACTGATTGAGATGATTGTAATCTAATTCCACATAAAAACCCATTTCCACCTACAATACTAGAGTAAAAAACATTATGGGAATTAATAATTGGGAATTGAATTCCACTTGGGTAACTTGTGCAATTGAGAATTGAAGGGTTTGTTATTGCACAAATTAGGGTTTGATTATTGGTAATTGAAATTGAAACTGTGGAAAGGGAATTGATTAGTGGGAATTGGAATGAAATGAAATAAAAGAGAATTACTTTTATTAGTATAAAGTAATTCATAATTGAATTGTTGTGTTTTTCATTATTTTAGAAAAAATGGGATTTTAATTTTAAAATAATAATGCAAGGAATTGGGAAAATATATATAGTAGGAATTGATAATATGGTAAACGCGTTAATTAGGTCAAGAATACAAAAAATGTAGAAAAATGGATGGACTGACTAAGTCTGTGTTTGACTGCAATAATATTTACACTAAAAAGACTGATTTTTGATATTTTATTGTCTTTTTGTTGGTCCAAATCAAGGATGATTAGTTTACGTTAATAGTAGAATGGGTGATTGTTGTGTATGGTGGACACGCTCACACGCCACTCTTTATGTTACTCGGGAAGTTGAGGGGAGTACTCGCCTACTCGGGTGAGTTGGTGGTGATGGATTTTTGGGTGATATGTCATATGTGGTCAATAGAGGTGGCCATTTGTGCGGGTCGACCCGGCTAGACTCAACGTTGTTCACCCTTTGAAGATCCATTTCCCGCACTCGGGTTGGATCAGGTTAAACGTTTTAACCCGTGTCGCTTTCGACTCTCCAAAACTTTTACTCCCTCCAATTTTTATTTATCCTCCATTTTCTTTTGGGCACAACAAATAAGAAAAGTAATAAAAAAATGAATAAAGTAGTGTAAGTGGTAAAATTTATAGGAGAGAAAAAATAATAAAGAATAAATAATGAATAAAGTAGTGTAAATGGTAAAGTTTATAGGAGAGAGAAAATAATAAAAAAAGAATGAAGCTTACCAAAAAAGGAAAGAGGGAAGATAATCAAACTAGTGTAAAAAAAAAGAAAGAGGGAAGATAATAGGAAATTAGAGGGAGTATAAGAAAACTTTGATTAGTCCTTGTCTCAAGTCGCTCGCGGTGTCCACGGGTCAGCCAGAGTTTAGCCTAAGCTTACACGGACCCACTCGCTCTCAATATGCTTACAGGTTAGGTCGTGGTCAATTATGGGTGCTATAGTGTTACAGCTAACCCGAGTTCCGTGATCAGGTCCAACACACAGTTCGGTCGGTAGCCAGTAGCCACCTCTAGTTATGACGATTATTGATAAATCTAAATATGTAAATTTTATATTATAACTTCTATATTTTTATACGTTATTTAGGGACTTAAGTTTTTGAAGTTATGTCTTGAAAAGTTAAATGACAAGTTTTGATTAAATTAGACCCAGTACATACCAGTATGAGTAGGTCTTCTGAGAGACGGTCTCTTAATAGACTTTATTGAGAGACCATTGTACAATTTTAAGAAAAAATGGTGCTAAAGGTAATAAAATAGGTACAAATCATGATTAAGGGTTTTTTTGTCAAAAACTACCTTATATTTAGGTGTATTTGTAAAAATACTACCTTATATTATTTTACTAGTTTGAATGCCCGTGCGTTGCAACGGGGTAATTAACTTATTTATAATGCAAAAAAAAATGTTATAAGAGTTTAATGTTTACATTCTATGTCTAATGATTTATAATCATATAATCACCCTACCTAATCTTTTGATGTGGGACAATTCTACTATTTATAAGTAATATATTCACCAAACTTGGATTTTTTTTCTGATGTGGGACAATTTTACTATTTATATGTAATATATATTCATCAAATCTGCATTGTTCTTCAATGTGGGACAAATAACATACTTAGAATTACACCATCTTTTTTGCACTTAGTTCGACATCCAACCAAATCCCGAATAACGAATACAGACATTTGCTACTCATTATATCTAATAGTTATATTCAAATTTAATAATATGATCAAGTACTCTCCATTAATATTTGTACGTTGTTTTTCTTCAAAAAAAATTTAACATAATTGAGATACGAAAATTTCAAAAAAAATAAAAGATTAATATATACGTGGGTTAACTCTTATTTATAATCATATAATCACCATACCTTATACTAATCTTTCGATTTGGGACAATTCTATTATTTATAAGTAATATATTCACCAAACTTGGATTTTTTTCTGATGTGGGACAATTTTACTATTTATATGTAATATATATTCATCAAACCTGCATTATTTTTCAATGTGGGACAAATAACATACTCAGAATTACACCATCTTTTTTGCACTTAGTTCGACATCCAACCAAATTCCGAATACCGAATACAGACATTTGCTACGCATTATATCTAATAGTTATATTCAAATTTAATAATATGATCAAGTATTCTCCATTAATGCTTGTACGTTGTTTTTCTTCAAAAAAAATTTAACATAATTGAGATACGGAAATTTCTCATGGTACCCCTTAATTTTGTCAGATTTTTCATGTTACCCCTACTTTTAAGAATCTGCCTATGGTACCCTTGAGGTTCCATTTTTTTGCCCATGGTACGTGGTACCCTCTAATGTAAAGGCTGTTAAATGGACGTTAAGTTTGATGGTGTGACAATAAAATAACAATTAAAAAATAATACCCCCTTTATTGTTTTATTGGTACGGATATCTCAATCTTTTAAATGAAAATTTAATTAAGTATATCATTATAATATTGGAAATTTCTCATGGTAACCTTGAACTTTGATAGATTACACATGCTACCATGGACGTTTGTTTTCTATTTTTTTTTTATCATAATTAAAATATGTGCAAATGATAGGAACCTATACTCTAATGATAGAATATTTTTTAACACAATTCTAATTATATTATTTAAACGTAGTATATTTACCACACCTACATTATTTTTCAATATGAGACATATAAAATCTATAGGTAGAAAATATAATGATATAAACTTTTAAGAGCTCTCCAAGACAATACTTAAAAGACTCAAAAGATTTTGGGTTGATGTAAGTTCCAATGATGCCTCCTATTTATAATCATAGAATAACCCACCTTATGCTATATTTCGATGTGGGAAAATTCTATTTTTTATATGTAGTATATTTATCACACCTATATTATTTTTCAATGTGGGACATGCATATAACATACTATGAAATACACCATCTTTAATATGTGCAAACTATATGAAATCTATATATACTCTAATGATAGTATTTCTTACTTTGAATCTAATAATATTATTTTCATAATTTTTTTACCGACATTATTTTGCCAATTGAAATGTAAAAGCTTTTGTATAAAAATTAGAAACATCACTTGAATATAAAAAAAGAAATACAGAGTATATATTATAATAACTAAAAAATTTTCCAAAGATTAACTTAGGGTGGAAATCATTATTGTAGTGACAGTAATACAAACTCTTTCAAGAGCTCTCTCTGACAATACTTAAGAGAATCAAAAGATTTTGGGTTATGACTTCTATTTATAATCATAAAATCACACTGCCTTATGGTAATCTTCTGATGTGGGACAATTCTAATATTTATACATAGTATATTCACCACACTTACATTACTTTTCAATGTAGGACAATTAACATACTAAGTACACCATTTTTGGGTTAATACCTAAGTTTCAAGGATACTTCTTATTTATATTTATAGAATCACCCTACCGTATACTATTATTTCAATGTGAGAATTGAGATACATAATTTAATTATTTAGACGTAATATGTTCATCATGCCTACATTATTTTTCAATGTGAAAGATATAACATACCAAGAAATACATGTCTATTCTTAAAAAAACCACTATTGTATACATATTATTTTTTTTGAAGGTAAAACCACCTAGTCTCGATCATTAGATAGAGATCTCTACATTGTACATATAACAACTCATTAACGCTCTATTACTGCATTCAGAAGACAACCATTAGTAAAATTTTTAGTTTTGTACTGTGTCAGGAGACTACCATTAGTAAAACCTTAGTTTTAATTTTCTTGTTCATGTTCTTAACTCTTTCCCGGGTAGTTCCCAACGATTTCCACTTTATTTTTTATATCATATCGTAGATAATGATAGAAAATCTTAAGAGCTCTTTAAAACAATATTTATGAGACTCAAAAAATTTGGGTGGATACATAAGTTCCAAATATGTCTCTTATTTATAATCATAGAATCACATCACCTTATACTAATCTTTTAATGTGGGACAATTCTACTATTTATATGTAGTATATTCACCACACCTACTTATTTTCCAATGTGGGACAAAACATACTAAAAAGTACAGAATTTTACGTATTAAGAAATACATCATCTTTAATATGTGCAAATAATATGAAATTTATACTCTAATGATAGCATTTTTGACCACAAAGCTAATTATATTATTTTCATAATTTTTTTAACGATATTTTTTTGCCAAATGAAATGTAAAAGTTTGATATAAAAATTGGAAATATCACTTGAATATAATTTAGGAAATATACATATTATAATAATTAAAAGATTTTCCACTTTATTTTTTACATCAAAAATTATACTTTCCTAAATTGATTTTTGATGATGTGGACGCTCTCAGATCACTCGAAAAAACTCTCTTTTATATATATATATATAGATTTTTTTTCAACTACCTTTGTTTTCTTTATTTTTGGTCAATAACTACCTACGCTAAGAATCTAGACATATTTGGTCTATTTTCCGGCTTTAACATATCTCACATGACTCTTTTATGTTTTAATCTTACTAAGGCCCGATTTTGGGAAGTCATAAAGTACTTACGCTAAACTTTAGTAGATGTTTGTAGTTATTATTGAAATGTGAAATTTATTAATTTTGCTTATCTGAAGTTAAATTTTGGTTTGGACGCAGTTGATCATTGTTGTTTGATGTTAAGAAAGTCATGTGAGATACGTTAATGTCACTAAATCGACCAAATCTCGCCATATTTTCAGCGTAGGTATTTTTTGACCAAAAAATGAGAAAACAAAGGTAGTCTAAAACAAGAAAAATGATATAAGGTAGTTTTTTTATAAATACCCCTAAATATAAGGTAGTTTTTGACAAAAAACTCCATGATTAATGATAAAATGGGTACATTTATTATGTAAATAGGTACGAAATTACTATGTCACGATCAACAATAAAAAGGGTACGAAATACAAATAAAAGGGTACAAAAAATTGATATATGAAAAGGGTACGAAATACAAATAAATTACTATCTCGCCATATTTTCAGCGTAGGTAGTTTTTGACCAAAAAATGAGAAAACAAAGGTAGTCTAAAACAAGAAAAATGATATAAGGTAGTTTTTTTATAAATACCCCTAAATATAAGGTAGTGTTTGACAAAAAACTCCATGATTAATGATAAAATGGGTACATTTATTATGTAAATAGGTACGAAATTACTATGTCACGATCAACCATAAAAAGGGTACGAAATACAAATAAAAGGGTACAAAAGATTGATATCTCAATAACTTATTGAAATACCGTCTCTCCCAAGTTTTAGTGTACCAGTATAATTGAGGCGAGTTTCTTTTATTGTTGGCCAAGTTTTGTTTATATTATGATGAATTTAATTAGTTTTAATCAGTGGTGGAGCTAGGAGGGAGGCGATCATGCCCCCCCCCGGCGGATGAAATTTTCGAAGCTTTTAGTTAAATTTCCGATTTTTTTTCGAATATACCTTAAGAAATTAGTCGTTGCCCCCCCACCCCACCCAAAAAAAAAAAAAAAAATTCGCCCCCCAAAGTTCAAATCCTGGCTCCACCACCGGTTTTAATTCAATCAAATTTGGTTTTAGAGAAATAAATAAATTTCATTTCACAGTATTTATTTTCATGAAGTAAACTAATAATGAGCGTATAATAAAGTTTGAGGTATGAGAATAATGAGATAACTTTAAGTCGAAAAAAAAGGACCTAAATACTACAAATCGAGCTGAATGCCCTGAATGTACTTTTTTTTAGCACTTTAGTTTCTAATGGCCGCGTTGGGACGTGAAGCAAAAAGTACGTTGGTCAGGATAGTTCATAACGAGTATCAACCATGTCCACTATGAAAAGTGAAAACTCGTGCGATTAATATAGTCAGTCCGTCTCATCGTTATAGACGGATAGTGTCCGTCTAGAATGAGAATTTGTGTAATATAGCAATGTAACCTTGAGGTCTTGGGGATCACTATTTATCAATTATGAATTATCATATGTGGAAATGTATAGTACATTACTCCTATATTTTTAACGGAGTTTATTTCAATTTTTAGCTAGAGAAAATACAAAATCGGTTAGATATTAAGGAGACCCGAATATGGAATTAATCATATGTACCACTGGCGGATCCGTGTATGATTTTTCAGGTCTCGGAACATCGAAAGACGAATTTTTTTTTTTTTTTTTCTTCCGGAGTCCAATTTATAAGCTTAATAAAATTAAATTCCCTAATATTTTCATCGAGCGCCGAAAATAAAATTTTTTGAATCCAACATTAATCCGTAATTACTTTCATCTTAAATACTAAGCTAGTCGCTTTAAATAGTTAGAATTTTTTTTTTCCAAGGCGAGTGCTCCTACAGGCTGCAGCCTACAAGCACTCCCTAGCTCTGCCACTGATTTCATTATATGATCTTTGAGATGGGAACGGTTAAATGAATAATACTCTCTCTATTTTTCTATATATGACTTTCTCACATTTCGAGACACACACTTCTATCTTCAATATCTCTCAAATTATATGCTTAAATATAGTGATATGCATACTCATATGAAAGAGTTTTTTATAAGGAATTTAATGGTATAATTTTTATAATTTTTTACCAAATATATTTTTGTAAATATTAAAGTCAAAGACTCGCCTCGAAAAAGCAAAACGTCATATATTAAAAAATGGAGGGAGTAATACATTTTTCACAGTTTGTGAAAAGTTGGCTAATTGCAAGGATTACGATTTTGTACTTGCCTATAATCAGAAACAAATGAGTACATATTTTTCTTTTTTTAGAAAGTTGCATTTTAAAATGAAAACAAACTAATTGAGTAATATCAAATTAGTACCATACTAAAAGAAGCAACTTTCATCATCAAAATAGAAATGCAATGTCATTGTTGAACAAATGTTGAGGTCTGAACACAGAATATTAAGGTAGGTGACTAGGTTTCAGACGATTGTATGCATTAAGACATGCTCTATTTGCTATAATAATTAACAACTTGAACTTGAATTGCGTAATGTGGATTATGGTCATTTTTTACATACGTGTTTTATTTGAGTTTTTGTGTAATGTAGACATCTGAAAATGGACATGTCAAGACTTTCCCATCATAACATGGATCTTTTGCCAAAATAGCCATTTCTATCAAAGTATTTACCAAAATAACAGTTTTATGAAAGTATTGTCCAAACTAACCATATCTAGATTAAAAAGATATTTGTTTAACTAAAGCACTACTTAAAAAAAAAAAAAACAAAGTAAATAACCTAAACTGATTAACCATAAAAATCATTTAGAAAAAAATCACCCACGCTCAAATCCTTAACTTCTCCTCCCTCTTAACAACAATCATCTATTTTTCTTATCAAAGTAGACAATCAAATTATAAAAGTTTTCTACAATAATCTCATCAAGGCACATAATTCTTTTTGTCAAAATTGATGACTTTTCTTTTACATGTATTTAACTTTACTAATGATTGATATTTGATAATAAATTCTGAAATTGCTTTATTGTTTTCTCGCCAATTAGTGTTTTTCGTTATGAATAAAGTTTTAAATCATTCATGTTTATCTTATATCGTCAATTGTATTTCATTCTTCTTCTTGTTAAGCCTTTGGAATTGCCAAGAAGTACTTGAACATACATTCTCCAAACTCTTGCATTCTTATTCTATGCTTTTCAATGCAACTAATTGTTGATAGAATAAACGATTAAACACAAATAAGGAAAATACTAACGCATACGGAGAAATGACAAATTAATAAGTTTATGGATATTTTATTTTTGAAGAAATAAGTTTAATGGATATTAATTATAATATATAACTAAATTAAATCGAACTGATCGAATCAAACCAAGCCGGCCCATATTATTTTCTTAGGCAAGCAACTAATAATTCAGTGGTTATTTTAGTAATTAGAATGACCATATGGTTAATTTGGACAATACTTTAATGAAACGACTATTTTGGTGAATATTTTGATAGAAATGGCTATTTTGGCAAAAGACCCTCATAACATTCGCCAAAAATTCCGAGAAGCATTAAAATGGGCTAGCGCTAATGGGATTTTTCATTTAGATGTGTTTTCTGATTGCCTACAGATCTTGCTACAGATCACAGATTCACAGGAGTGGAGAACGGACACCATTTGACACAAGGAATCCTACTTGATATTGAAGCTAGTTTACCTTTCTTTCATTGTATTAGTTTTAGTTTTATTCCTAGAAACCTGAATTCTGTGGCTCATCGACTAGCGAAACGAGCTATGAGATTGTAAGAAAGTTTTCTTTTACAGCTGCCAAAAAAAAAAAAAAAAAAAAACCATTCGCCAAAAATACATTAAGCATACCCTAAAATGAGAGATGAGGAGGAGACTGAAGAGGGTTGGAATGCGTGTTGAAACACTGAGCGAGGCCAGAGAAGGGTGTGCCTTAAAAAAATGTGGATGCGGAACTGAAGGAATTGGTGTGGTTTGCCGAGACAAGAGGGGCACATAAAGTGGGGGTTAACCGTCCATGGAAGAGACGTGATGGAGCCGAGGGAAGCAGAGGCGATGACTTTACTTGCAGGTCTACAAGACGAGAGCAAAGGGAAATATCCTTGTAGGTTCTGAATGTATGTCATGTACGAGTATCAACTTAATAACATCACAAAGTCTTGAGAGAGAGACGGTATCAGACTGAATATATGTACAAGTTTTTCCTTAACTCTTTATGAGAAATGAATTATTATTACATATACTATCCAAATATGAAAATGTACACATCTCTATATTACTAAACTTTTAAACAATATAAAAAACAAGTAATTTAAAGGATTCAACTTATACATAAATTTATGAACTAATCTTTATCTTTGAAGCATTTGCTAAGATTCACCAGACATAAGTTTCTCAATTTTACCTGAATAATCATCTTTAACCTGTAAAGCACACGGGTCAGCATCGGTGAGCATCTTGACGACATCTCTCATTGTGGGACGGAGAGAGGGAAGATCGGTTGTACAAAGCGTAGCAATCTTCAAGACTGGCATCATATTATCTTTGATGTCATCCGATGCAATTTTGTAGTCGAGGACATGAATTTCATCACTCTGAACATCATTGAGGTTATTCATAACCCAATGAACAATGTCTCTCCCTTCTCCATATTCTTCGTCGATAGGTCTTTTTCCTGTTAGTAGCTCGAGAAGTACCACCCCGAAACTATAGACATCACTCTTTTCTGTGACTTTCCGAGCGTATGCCAGTTCTGTAGGGTAACAAAAGGTTTTAGTGGCAGTCAACAACAACATTACCCTAGTGTGTACAAAATTGGTCAGAAACTCGTTTGACCGAGTTCCCGTATTGCTACATTTTCAAAATTCCGTGTCAAATGTAGACCTGGCAAAACGGGTCACTCGGGTCGGGTCATTTCGGGTCGAGCCGGGTCAATTTCGGGTGACCTGTTGTCGGGACATTTTCGGGTATGGGTCATTTTGGGTCAGGTTGCTTTTGAATTAATGGCTAAGCATTTAAATTAGTGCTATTTTGATTAAGAAATATTATTTTGCAAATTTAACTATTTATTATGGACTGTGGTAAACAGGTAACCAATAAAACTTTATTTTGATATATAATATTAATATGACTTAGTACTAGTCGTTTCGGGTCATTTTGGGTCACTTCAAGTCATTTGGGATCGGGTCATTTATGAGTCGGGTCTTTTCGGGTTGGGTCACCTCGGGTCGGGTCAACATTGGGTCAGACAATGATCGGGTCGGGTTCGGTCGGGTCAACTTGAGTTTCGGGTCAGCCTTTTTGGGTCGGGTCTGACCCATTTTGCCAGGTCTCTCAAATGCATACCTATGAGTTTTGACAAATTACAAGAAAAAATGATGGTATAAGATATGGAAAAGGAACTTACCGGGAGCAATATAACCATGAGTGCCAGCAAAACAGCTAAAAACAGACCCTTCTCGCGAATCTGCAGAGACTCGAGCAACACCAAAATCCGCTAATTTAGGCTCATAGTCTTCATCAAGTAAAATGTTAGTTGCCTTGATATCTCTATGAATGATCGGAGGTGAGCAATCATAATGAAGATAGCATAGAGCTCTCGCAACTCCTAAAGCAATCTTATACCGCTTAAACCAGTCAAGTTCTGACCTCCCGCCCTTGATCTCTCGATGAAGTGCTTCAAAAAGGTTACCCTTTGGCATGTACTCGAAGACTAGAAACCCCGTGTATCCTCTCAATAAACAAGCATAAAGCTTTAATATGTTCCGATGTCTGATTTTCCCCAAGATATCCATTTCTGACGATAATACCTTAAGACCAGCACCCTTTGCCAGTCGTTTTACTGCTACAATTCCGCCAGTTTTCTTCAACTCCACGCGATAAACCTTTCCTGTACCTCCAATTCCGATCAGATTCCCTTCATCGAGATTACAGATTTCGTCTACATCAAAATCCAAATGATGAAACGATTCAACTTTCCATTTTGGGACAATCCCATTTTTGCTAGCTTCAGGATCATCATCTGAAGACTTTGAAACCCGATACTGCATGTAGTTTAAGAACAGCAAACCAGATAAGATTACAACAATCGCAGCCAAACTGACGAAAGTTATCATCATTCTTTTTGAAAGGCCTCGTCTATGTATTTTCTCAGCATTATTACACACAGATATCCCAAATTTTTCCACGGGATCCGTATTTCTGTCAGTACAAAGCTCTTTGTTCCCTAGGAAAGCGTTCTCGCCCCCAATCGTCAGCAGCTCAGGAGGAATGCTTCCTGATAGCTGGTTCTCAGAAAAATCGATCAAACTCAGTTTCAGATTTGCTAAACTTGTCGGGATTGAACCCGTAAGCTTATTACCTGAAAGATTGAGAGAATTCAGAGAGCTCATTTGGGAAAGTGTACTAGGAATTACACCTTCTAACAAATTCCCGGCTAGGTTTATGTCAGCCAGTCGGGTACACTGACCTAACTCCGATGGAATTGTCCCGTTAAAAGAATTCCCTTGCAAGTGCAATGATGATAACTCGTTCAACGCTCCAAGTTGAGGCGGTATATTACCCGAAAATGAATTATTAGCCAAAGAAATCCTCTCTAAATTACCAAGTTTTCCGATTTCTGATGGAATAACTCCTGAAAAACTGTTATTATCCAATGTTAATTGACCCAAGTTGCCCGAGTTCCCTATCCCTGGAGATATTTGTCCAGTAAAATTGTTATAGCTAAGATCGAAAATAATTACATTAGGCAAATCCCATAAACCATCAGGGAAATTCCCGGATAAACGGTTCTGACTGATTCTAAACCTCACAAGTGACTTACAGTCAGCATACGAGGCAGGAAACCCGCCTGAAAAATTATTATCCAACACAAGCAAAAACCGAAGGATTCGGCTTTCACATAAGTAGCTGGGAAATGGGCCAGTAAAGTTATTCTCAGAAATGTCTATACTTTCCAAAGGAGAGAATTTCCCAAGATTTGCAGGGAATTCCCCTGAGAAATCGTTCCTGTAAATCGAAAAGGCTTTGAGATGAGTTAATTCTCCGAACCCAGGAGGAACCTCCCCCGAGAGATTATTCTCATACGACTGGAAAACCGTCAAATTCTTGAGGTTTCCAATTTCCAGAGGCAACTTCCCATAGAAATGATTAGCTGAGATATCAATTTCCTGCAAAAGAGTTAGGTTCGCCAGCTCGGGAGGTATAAAACCCGTCAATTGATTATCAAAAAGCTCGATCTTTCTCACTTTCCTTAGCTCAGAAATCGACTTAGACAACATCCCAGATAACTGATTTCTCGACAAATCTAAAGTATCCAATTCATGCAAACCAAAAATTGATTCTGGGATATTTCCTACTCGCTCGCTGTTAGCCAAGTACAGCCAAGCCAAGTTCTTTAGATTGCCTAGACTTTCCGGGATTGGACCTTCATTAAACCTATTACTTCCAAGACCTAAAGAGACTAACCGGGTCAAGTTCGCAACCCATGTTGGAAATTCCCCACTGAAGCAATTATTTGACAAATCAAGCACCTCTAAATTCCCTAACCCGGAAAAATCAGGAATTTCACCCACCAGTTTATTTATTGTGAGATTCAGAACCCTAAGATTACGGCATTGGCTCAACTCAACGGGAATTCTCCGAGTAATAAAGGTTGATGTAAGAGCAAGTTTTGTTAGGCCTTGTAACTTACACAAAGAAGGCGAAAGTGGGCCCGTTAACGACACATTGTTAATCAAAATACTACTGACACTCCTGGTTTCAGGATCACAGGAAACACCAGTAAACTCACAAACAGAATTTGATTCATTCCAAGAGGCTAAGAAGTTTGTTGGGTCTTCGAGTTGGGATTTGAACTCTAGAAGAATTGTTTTTTCGACTGATAAAGACGCGAAATTTGGCATGAAATGGGTTAATATGATGATCAGGAGTAGCATAGTTTGATGTGAGGTGGTGGTTGCCATTGCTAGCATTAACATACAGTATAACAACAAGGGCTATTTTGTAATTTTACTATAAGAACATCAATTGAGTGGCTATACAGTTGCAGAGTTTGTGATCAGTGACACCATAACCAACTGCTCCAGTCTACAATCAAAAATTCAAAATGGATAAAGTGAACATTAATAAAAAAAGCGATACAACAACAATATTACCCCACTGTCTTAATGGCTCCCGCAAATTGCAGAATAAGGGGTATCAAATGTAAAGTAATTAAAAAACAATACAACAGCAACATTATCCCAGTGCCTTAATGACTCCCGCAAATTGCAGAATAAGGGGGTGTCAAATGTAAAGTAATTAAAAAACAATACAACAGCAACATTACCCCCGTGCCTAAATGACTCCCAAAAACTGCAGAGTAAGGGGGTGTCAAATGTAAAGTAATTAAAAAACAATACAACAGCAACATCATACCCCAGTGCCTAAATGACTCCCGCAAATTGCAGAGTAAGAGAGTGTCGGATATAAATTAATCAAAAAACAATATGTAAAGTAAATTTGACAAAGCTCACCTAATCTAACAACAATTAATTATCAAATGCTAAAAAAAATATTTTGGTGAGGAATTTTACATAAAAGGGGAAAAAGTTGAATAACTTTTGTGGGGTTTTGGTGAAATCAGTGAAAAAGATCAAAACTTTCTTAGAAGTCACTCATCTAACAGTAATGACTTTACTTGCTTTCCAGTTTCCCATTAAAAAGACAATTTCCAAAATAATTTTTTTTAAAAAAAATTAAAACTTTGATAAAACAGCAAGAATTTAAAGGCATTTAAATGTTGTTATGTACATACTTGCTTTCTAAATTACTCCATTAATTGAATTGATTAAGTTAATTAGTCTCCTTCCTCCGTAAAGTTTAGAGGTATCACTAATGTTATAAAAAATGATGAGGTCTTATGTAGAAATTGAAAAAACACGGAGTACCATGTAGAAAGACCTTTTACTTCTAACATAAATTCTCGTTAAGTTCGTCACTTTGAAAAGACCTCTTACAAGCTTCAAGTGGAAGAGTAAGTGGGGGAGGGATTGTGATTTATGAGAGGTCTTTTTGAAGAGACGATAACAAAAGAGACTAATTCTACTTCTAATCAATAGAGGAACAAGGGTTCGATGCAAATTAAAATTTACGAATTTTTTCAAAATTTACCTTATAAAATTACTAGTCGAGATAGAATATCTTCTGCCCTCCTACTAGAAATTATTGTTCCACCACTGTAGAGTGTTGTTACTTCAATCACACTAATAAGATTAACACAAATTCTTGTTTAACACAGCGAAGCCACGACAGAAAATGTTACAAAATTGGAAAAAAATAAAAGAAAACATACCTTGATTTGTATGAATGTGGGATCAAAGTAAGATTTGGAACATGAATGTAGTGATGTTATGTATGTTTATGTGTGAACAGTGAAGTTATATTTGTTTGAGAACAGAAAAGTGGAGTAACAAAGTTATGAGAGAAAACGTGAAGAAATTTCCATACTTTAAGGTTGTGTCTTATGACATGGAATGTTGTATTTGGCAGTTTCACTGTCACTCACTTAAAAGAGTTAGATTTGTGACATGGACATTCATTTAATAGTGGATAATAATAATTATTATTTATGCTAATTATGTTGGAATTTATATTTTCCTTATCTAGTGGATTAGTGTAAAAGTGAAAACCATAAATGTTAAGTAATTTTGAGTGTAATTATTAATTGGTCAAATTATTAGTAGTTTTTTTTTTCCTGGTTCAAATGAGGTACTTATGTCGCAAGTGAGAATCGAACCCTCAACTTTTTGTTTGGAGTAAGAGAATTCCTACCATTTCAAATTTAAGAAAGATCTCAATGGTTAGGAAAAAGACAACTTTCATAATTTTTAGAAATTGTAAGGTAAGAAATTTTTAACCATTGGAGTTGTACATATAGATTAGAGCTTTGCTCAAATAATTTCAAGCTAGTAGCTCCATGAAACTACTTACTTAAATGGACCCACAAGCAAAGTATAACCAATAGAAAATTAGTTGTCTCATTTATAAAGTTTTTATTTTTTATTTATTAATTAAGAATTAAATAAATTAATAGAAAAGTGTGTTAGTTAGGTCTCATCAAGCTAATACTAAATTGGCTCCACCATTGGAGTAACTTGTAGCTTGAAATTGTTCTTGCTCAAAAAAATGATGTGGCAAAGGTAAGTTAGTACCAACTAGCTTACCATTGTGGATGCTCTAACTATTGTCCTCCGAATTATTAGTTTTGTGTATACAGCGGCATTTAAAAAAAAATTATTAGTAGTTTTTTTTTTTCTTGTTCAAATGAGCGTACTTATGTACAAGTGAGAATCGAACCCCCAACTTTTTATTTGGGGTAAAAAAACTCTTACCACTTCAACTAACTATTATCCTCCGAATTATTAGTTTTGTGTATACAGCGGCTTTTAAAAAAAACTACGTTCTGAATTTCAGTTTTTAACAAAAAAAATATCATATGGAAGATTCTTTGAAGGGTACTTTAATGATAATTTTTAGTGTTAGACCGTGTTTTACGAGTATTTGAATTAGTGGATTATTGAGACGGTTTTTTATTACTCCGTATGTTTTAATTCTTTTCGAAGTAGATATAATAGTATAATTATGAAAAGGTGTGAGTTTTGAACCTTTGATCAATCATACTTCTATAATATATGGATCTTCAATCTTAATGAGTATGCCAAGATTTCAATTAAAGGAGACAATCAGTGTCAAGTCCAAGTAAGTAAGAAAATGGAGTGTTGATTTCTTCATTATTTAGACTCATTCATTGATCCACGTGTTTATGAAGACGCCCCCGCAAAAATATAAATTCTATGTATGTTATCACACGAAGTAAAAAATTATATTAGTATGAAACGGTTTTTCAGAAGACTAATATATATATATATGATAAATGATTTTGAAACAAGTTAATGGTAACTATAGTAAGACTTCTTAATTGACATAATTTACCGTTAATACTATTAGATTCAATTCATATTCGAATGAAAAAGCACAACACCAAAAATTTTAACAATATTACATTTTCAATAATTGAATTTGAGACCTAACAACAAAACAAATGCGCATGGTTATCATAAAATTATTGAAAATTTCATTTAAATTAAACTACATTTAAATTACTCCGTTAATAATTTCATGTACAAGATTCAAGTACCTTGTACTCCTATCACAAAGACACAAATACTGTATGAGACGATTTTACACGTAAAACAGATCTTTTACTAATAACTTTTATTCATCAATAGAGTTATATTTAAATCCGTTTTACAAATATATACGTATAAAACGACCTTACACAAGTCTAATTCGTACTCCTATCGCAAATGAGTTCGGATCTTCTTCATTACCTCAAAAGTAATAAATAGAGCATTACCTCTAATAGATTCATTTTTATATATTATTTCTCCAACACTTCACCCTCCCGAACTTACACTAATACTATTATACTTCCAGTTGTTAATAAGCATTGACGTCCCCTTCTCTTCACGTTGACCCTCCTGTCCACCTCTTCTACTATACATTTTTCCGAGTTTATGTGTAATTTTCTAAGTTTTTTAAAAGTTTTTTTCTTTTTTATGTTTAAAGTGTGAGTGTTCATAAACTCTACAACATAATTCCAGAATTTTCAAAACAAAACTTGAAAACTTTAATATAGAGCTTAGATTCTAAACCATTAGTTGTAATAAGACTTGTTATATAGTTTATTAATTGACTTACTTAAGGTAAGACCGTTAAATCATTTTAAAATAATATCTAGACCGTTGAAAGATAATAAAGAGAATCCAAATTAATCGCAAAGAGTTAGACTATCACAAAATCTCATTTGTGACGGCACGTATCCGTCACTTAGGAGTGACGGATACCATTTTCCCTCACAAATGACCCAAATAGAGGAGAGAGGGAAGCACATGGGGGTGCCCCCACCTTGTCCCCCTATCCATTTTATGAGTGACATTATCCGTCACTTGCTCCGACCCGTCTTCAGCAAGACTTATTGTCAGACCCCATACCATGACAGTTTGTAAGGTTGTGCCGACAGTGTGATAAACCCATCTGCCCATGGCGTTAGGCAATGGACTACTTGACTTGGGTCCTACAATTACCACTGTGGAAATGGGTTAAATTCAAAAACAAATGAAAAATGAACGTGTGCAAAGTTAAAGTTGTGCATGTATTTGTATCTCAATTGTATGTATGACTCCATCATATCATGTCGCAATACTTGATGCACGAGCATGCACATTAAATGTTGGTCACCATAAATTCACGTTTTAACTAGGGCAATGATAATGCCCTACACTTTAGTTTTATTGCTACTTAAATATGACAGTTAATCTTATTTATAACGGTTATAAATTATAATGAAGGGATGAAAAATAACATTACTCTCAAATAAGGTGTTAGTTTGGGTGGATTTATACTCTCTTTGTATGTTATTCTTGTTTACAGCGGTTATAAACAAAAAATTGTGTAAATACGGAGTACAAACTAATTATATGAATATCTTATTATTTATTCTCTCATAATTTCACAATTTGAATGACTTTAATAATACAGTTAGTCATATTTATAACGGTTATAAATTATAATGAAGGGATGAAAAATAACATTATCCTTAAACAACGTGTTGGTTTGGGTGGATTTATACTCTTCTTGTACGTTATTCTTGTTTGCAACGGTTGTAAACAAAAATTTGTGTAATACAAAGTACAAACTAACAAAGGTATCATGAATTGTTAACGAGACCTTTATTTTGGGGAATGATAATGTCAGTATGTCAAACACTTTTTGGTAATGTCGCCGCAATACAAGGTTAATTTAAGGGCATGTTACTATTTATCGTCTCACAAAAACGAGTGATATTAATAATTTCATAGTGATATTATGTCTTTCCTTTATTTTTTATTGAATATATATTTAGAAAATTAAAACATTGAGATCCGCAATCGTTATTTTATCAGGTATTCACTAAGGTAAGAATGGCATAATGCATAATGAAGTTTGCAAACTATGGAGAAAAAGGAACATGCATCAGATATTCAGATATACTACCTCGAATTTTATTGTTTTTGAGCATATATGTATATTTTTTGAGCTTATTACCTCAAACTTTATTTGTTTTGAGCATATTTATATTTTTTCGGGCTTATTAAAATTTATAAGTTAGATTTAATTTTTTTCCATCAAAACTCAATTTTTTTACTAAATTTCTGTATGTAATGTTTTTTAGTTTTATTATAATTTTTTAGGGTTTAGTGTTTAAGTGAATAAATTCAGAAACTTTATAATAAAACTCATAATTTTTAAAACAAAACTCATAATTTTTATTATAATGCTCAGAAACTATAGAAATGATGGTAATATATCAGATATTTTTGTCTGAAGTCCTAAGATGTAACGTAATACAGCAACGGTCGACGGGCCACCGGTGCACAGCATCCACTGCAATGTCACCTTCATATCAAATCACACTAAAATTATAGGCAACCTTTCGCTATTTTTAAACATGGAAGTTGAGTAGTACTTCGTAGTTGTATAGCTCAATTGCTAATAAATACCAACTGTGTACACTTTTGTTTTTTATTTAACACAAATTCTAGTATAAAACACTCTCACACCGTGAGACGGTCCATTTTTATAAAAAAATAATTATTCATTATATTACTAATAAATGAGCCATCGTTTTACACAATGAGACTGTCTCGCAGTATGAGACCGTCTTCCACAATAACTACTGTTTATTTTAAAGGAACGCATGGAAGGCTTAAAAGCTAAAGCCTAAAAGGTTTCGAACTTAAAACTACGACTTATAAGCATTACGACTCGGTCGACTCCATTCTCCAATATTATATACCGAGTAAGGTAATTGACGTCTGTATTACTGTATAGGTTATCAAGAATGAAAACTTGGTAAAGAATTGTAATCTTTCGAGTAAACATCGTAAAAGTCACATTGTTAAAACGTATTTTTTTGAAAAAAGTGCGATTAAAGTCGACTATATTTTATGCTTTCGAGTAAAAGTATGCACGTAGAGCAAGAAATGCCAAGAATCATACAATAACCTTATCAAAAAAAAAAAAAAAAAAAAAAAAAAAAATCTTTCACGTAAACATCCCAAAGATCACAAATTTGTCCCTCTATGACCCTTATGAATCATGACCTCATGAGCCATGAACTTTTGATATAAGTGGATCTAATGAATTTTTTTGTTTTGGAATATCCTAATTCCAAAATAGTAGGTTATACTATTTGCTAGCATTGTTTGTCATTACGACTTCTATATCGGCATTTTTATCGAATATTTTGTTTCACTTTAGAATGCGATAAAGTAAAACAATTATACCGTAAAATATAATTTTAAAAGAGTACTCCAACGAAGTTTGTTTTTTTGGAGTAAAGGGAATCACAAGAGATAATATGATGCTTGAAACCCGGATCATCAGTACTAGCCATTGACTTTACCAGCTAGCTTAGCTGACATCTGCACTTCCCCTAAGTTTCAAGTTTCAATCGAACACGTAAGATCATACTATACGAAGTCCGAGTCCGAGTGCCAATCAAAAGAAGAAATCATGTATACCACATTGATTTCATTAACTAAATAGCCCAGACAAGAAAAGCATGCACAACTTTAGGACCATCCTAAGTCCTAACTAATATAACAATGAAATTTCATCACTTCCCACTTTCACTTAATTGCGTAACGCTATAATTAACTAGTAGCACTGCAAAAGATTTCACAAATGAATCAGCTCAAGAAAAATCTACAGCATTAGATACAAAATAGACCTGACTGCTTTTTTTTTTTTATAATCTTGTTCACCCACTAATCTTTTTTGACCATATCTATCAAGATATATCCTCAAAAACCCATTACAGGAGTATTATACACGTATCCGAGCATTCGCCTTTGATGAAAGGAATAGGGGATGTTGGATGTACATGTGGCCTTACCTTAGCACTGTATTGTGACAGTCTGAATCAAGTAGACTTGACAAACATATCGTTAGGATTGGCCGATTGGGTTGTTGGGGGTTCGGTTCATTGGATGTTGCTATCAGGGGCGAATCCAATTTATCAGACTCTCGGAAGCTCAAAATATCCATTTCGTATCAGAATTTTCAAGTAAGATTGGAAGGTATCAAGTAAATTCCGGGTCTTCTAAAGTTTGGGCCAAGTCAACTTTTCTAGGGCTAGTAGCAGGCGGTGGACGCTCGCGCAACTCTTTCTGCGCATTAAAGATTACAACTTTAACAGAGTTTAGTACCTAAGAATAAACCCGTAAACATACAA
The DNA here is from genome assembly GCF_048544455.1 of Silene latifolia. NCBI lineage: Eukaryota > Viridiplantae > Streptophyta > Magnoliopsida > Caryophyllales > Caryophyllaceae > Silene > Silene latifolia. The sequence goes on along the minus strand of NC_133535.1, from coordinate 7,484,025 downwards.
TGTGTTCTTTGTACAGGGTTTAGTACCAAGAATAAAAACAATTCTGAACTACCATATCGAATCTAAAAGTCTCCTGAATGCAAAATCACAAATCTGTACTCACAGGTTACCAAAATTTTAGCAGGGGATGTATGTGATTTTTTGAATCCCACACCAGCCCGTTTTATGGTACTCAGTACTAAACAAAGATATCAATTGGATATGTCGGGACTTGAGTTATTAGGAAACATACGCAAGCCTATCCTGGGTCCCCGCTACATGAGAGAGAATTCTACAACCCGGGTCATTAAAATCCAGGAGATCCAGGGAATAGTTCCTGTATTTTGTTGAAGACGTCCATAACCTAAAAGCATAACATTAAAGCTAAGTTAATATTTAACAATTAACAATAATTCGACAAATGAAGAAACTGGGTATAAGATGTGAAAAGGTTCTTCTATATACTCCCTCCGTCCAAGTCATTTGTTGTCCTCCGCACAAAAACCAAGAAAAGAGGAGAGAGTCTATTACTAAATGACATGTGGATCAAATTGAGTGTGAATGACCAAATTGTTCATCAAATGCATTCCTAAAATAGAAATGACAACAAATGACTGAGACACCCCAAAATGGAAAAGGACAACACAGTGTAAGTAAACTGGTCAAACTGGGTAGTGTGCATCACAGTGTAAGTAGACTGGTCAAACTGGGTCGGGCCAAAATATGGATCGAGTTGAATCTGGTCAAATAACGTTATCAATCCATGTTTGAGATCATGCAGAATATGGGTCAAGATCTATGTTACTCCGACAATTCACTTCGCTGTGGTGTCTCGTGTCCGACACGAGACGGCACTTCGCTTTAGACCACAAAATAATATAAAAATCGCACAAAATAGCCGTATGCAATACTCCGACACATGTCAGACGCGACACATCGTCGGAGAGTCGGGGCAACACAGAAGATATATGAGTTCACAACCCTAAAAGGCGGGGCTGGTCACTTGAAAGTTGAAACAGAAAGGAAGTTGAGGCTGACAAGCACTACTACTAAGGTTTGTAATAAATGTTCAACATAGCTTCAAGACAAAATTAAGTTTCCATTACCTCTTTATCATTTTGATACTTCATAATATTCATGGGGTTCGCTGAACACTGCAATAACAATAAGGGTAAGAGAAACACAAAGGAAGAAAACAGTGTGCGTGAAGGGATAAGAGTGCATACATCCATAATAGCTTGCTGAATTTTCGGGTTTTGAAATGCCATGGCAATCTCAGGTTTACTCATGATTCTTGACATGGCCTCTTCAGGAGTAAGTCCGATTTGATCTACCAAACATTACTCAAAAATTCAGTCAACTTTGTCGACTGTAAGTGATAGTAAGGTTATAAAGATACATCGGAGTACTTGCAACAGTACCCAGTAAATGACGCCACAAGAAAAAAATTAATAAAACTTGGTAGGAAATATTGTAACTTGTAAGCAATGCCAGAAAACTCACCAAACTGCTCTTTGACTTCAGGACTATTTAAATCGAAATTTTTAAGGCTCTCCATCATCTGGTTGTCCAAGGCCCCTTCGCCCATGTTATCTCTGAGAGAGGAACACATTAGGAAGCAGATCGTGCAACTTACAAAGTTGTGAGGAAAAGCGTAACGACATAATAGCTGGGTTAAAACAGGATGTCCTCTAAGTCGTACAAAGTTGTGAGGGAAAGCGTAACGACATAATAGCACAGTTAAAACAGGATGTCCTCAAAGTCAAACGTAAATTTTTGATAGCTCATAGCTGATGACAGAAATGTCTTGCCTATAATTACAACCACAAGGAATTTCATTGCATTGATAATCGCATAAAGGAGTGTGATGAGGACTTGAGGGTGCTTTCCATTGACATCGTATATAAGCACATATGTTTAAGGCAGCAAACATTGGCATAAGTGTCAAATAGTATTGTATGCACTTATCCATAAATGATCAGAAAAGGTAACCTTGTTTTAAACAGAGCAATCATGTGATAAAAGCAAAGCGCTCTTCAAAATTCCATTCAAGTGATGTGCATGTATTTTATTTAACGCAAGAAGTGAACCACCGTCTTCCATACAAGAATCAGACGAGAGAAAGTTCAACAGAAAATTAGATGTATTTTTAAGGCGCATAATAAATTTCCTATACAAGAATGAGACAGACAAAAGTTGAATGGAAATTGCACAACTCACCAAAAAGCTGATAAATGAGAATACAGATGAAATAGGGAGAATGACTTCTGAGTTTAGAGCCCTAACGCCCAACAAAAACATCTAAAATACCAAGGGCAGAATGAAACTTACAGCATATCTTGTAGCTGCTGACGATATACTGGATTCTGTAGCATCCCTAAAACAAAATAAGTTGGAAATTGGAATTATCAGTAACAATCACATGAGCCATAAACAAGCGAAGAGGAAACCAATACTTGAACGAGAATGAACAATCCGAATTCAAGCACATAATCAAATAGAAACTAAAATAGCAATTTTATCGGGAGGGGGCATAGGCTAAAAAAGGATGGACTTTCCTATTTCACAAGTAAAGATATGATTTAGAAAATTCTCTCTCGATCCAATCCTTTTTCAGAATCTCTAAGATAATGAAATTATTCGCTCTTTCAGGTAATGCGTTGTGTGGCTTTAATGAGAATCGGGTTCTTTTTTAGAATCGGTACAATTTGGTCTACATCATTTTGTGAAAATGAGGTGATTAACTTTTCACTAAGCCAGAATTTGGTTAATCAAGCAGTATTAATGCCTTCTTTATTAATTTTGTCAGTTTAAGTAGACATAGAGCTCCATTTTGATGACAAAACCCAATTTGGCATTTCTCCCACTCAATGAATAATCCCTAATTGGCTTTTCCTCCTCACAAACAAAAACTCAAATGGGCCTTATTCAATGAGGTGGACACCCTGGACGGAGAAAAATTTAGGAAGTAACAACTAGTCGTAGTCATTAATCCTGCTTTTGTACAGTTAGGAATGTGGTGTAAGAATAAAAATATTAGCATACAAAAAAAAAAGTATGTGCGTATACATTACTCTAGAGTCAAGAACAGACGAGGTGAACACAGTCAACACTCAGCAACTTACATTTGAAGGTGGCTGGATCTCTCATCTCTTGAGGCAGAAGTCTAGAAAGAAAAAGAATAAGATTAAGATTAAATACGTGTCAAAAACAGTGAGTGTGCATCATTAGACTAGTAAAGGGCATGGAGACATCTTTCAAACAACAGAAATCATTGACACTATGGCCAATGACAGGCATTCATGTACGACACTACGACTGTTTCAAGTTGGTCATGTCAAGAATTGACTGTGTTATTACTTTTTCCTTGAAAGCAAGCACAATAATATGGTCATGATCCCCATGGTTGCCTGAAGATACCACAAGAAAAGTAGGTACACTCTATTATGTATGTACAAGAGAAGTATGAGTAGGTTTTGGAGCAATATTAACAATAACCAAGTCATACAGTCGTATTAGAACAACAAAAGGCAGACAGATCTAAAATTCAAGGCCTACATTATGCAAAATATAATCAAGATCTTCACTTTCAAGGTTAAAGACCTTTATCAGTTTATTGGTCAGCCTAACAAATTGCTCCTGATATTGAACCATTCCTATCAAACTAAAAGTCTAAAACCATTCAAACAGCACTTTATAGCTGAGTGAGCTGATTTGGAACCGCCCAAAAGAATATGGTACGCAAGAGCAACGCCTTTTGTTGGAGGGGCAGGAGCTACTGAGAGAATGCTTTACAATTTATGTTAATCAAAGTGACCAGAGGTAAACTCTTGAACACTGTCAGGATTATTAAAACAAATAAAGCTCTAGCTAAGATCTACAGGAAAGCTCCCTTGTGTCTCCAAAGTCCAAAGTGCTAGCATTTCAGCTATCAGTTTTCACCAAATTCTCTTAATGTGAATGTGTTTTTTCAATGGCTAGGAGGTGAGTATTAGCTTTTCAAGGGAACGGTTGGGAAAGGATTTGACCCATGGGTAACGCCCTGGAAGATCAAGTGCCGCAGTGCGGACGTGTGTTAAATGTGAACATAAGCAAGCTTAAAAGACTACATGGTCATAAGAAAAATAAAAATACATAAGGATATCAAATTGAGAAAGAGATAGATTACGGAAGAATCATATTTTGAATTTTTGGATCCTCCATCAATTTCTCGAAGGTTTCCACCGACATAGAACCAGTTTTCCCTGGTGCACATATAGAGTAACAAACACCATTAGATGTTATAGCGGTATAATAAACTGCAGCATAATGTTCAGGCTATATAGCTTTAAAACTACTCATGAGTCCTAATACGGTAGAAATACACCAAATGAAATACATGATGCTTTTTCGCAGCAATTTGTGTTTCTGAGTAAAGATAGGCAGACAAAAACTTGTAAAATGGCAATAGAAGTCTATAGATAAGTATCAATATGAACAGTTTGCTTTGCTAGATATCATCACTTACTCGTTCCTTGGGACCATTCACCAGAAGTGCCTTCTTTGGAAGCAGCTCCATTCTGTACTACCTGCATATGAAAAACGTCTGTACACTGCATTCAAAAAAATAAAGTACCAACATTATAGCTGACATCGTACTACATAGTACATACTACCTCAGCCTCAGTGAACTTTGCAGCCTCAGATGACTTCCAAGAAGTGTCATCATAGTTTTCAAATGGACTCGTTTGCGCAGTTTCTTCAGGAGAGATGTCAACAAAAGCTGCAAATCAAAAACAAAAATAAAATAAATAAATAACACTCAACATTTGATGTTTGATAATATAATAATATCATAATCAATGGCCAAGGGGCCCAGGCAGGGGTAGCATCACCCCCTCCCCCCAACCCAAACAGTTTTAAGCACAATTTTTATGAAGTTGTCTTTTTCTGACTTCCTCTAATTCCTTTACAAATTTTCCTCCAGAATTTTTCAAACTACATTTTAGTCCCATCAACTTCGAATCGCCAAATGTATCTGACAGAACCAGCTCCAAAAAGAACTTACAGCTAACAAACACAACTGTCACAAATAATTCATTGGAACCTACTTCTGGAACTGCTTATTTATTTAAAAAAAAATATGAAGAAAATCTGGCTTGATATGTTTGCACCCTTGGAAACAAGACAAAGAGGAAAGAGAAATGTACCAGATTGTTTTATTTCCGTCTTGGTTTCTGCTTCATCATTAACCGGCTCACTAACTTGTGGTGTATTTGCAGAAACATCCATTGTCACAGAAGCCGCAGGGGTAGAAGACGTTGTCTGAGATTGTGCACCCGAAGAAGGTGCAGTACTGGACGTACCAGGTCTTGATGTAGACTGCTGGCCGAGGTTATAACCACCAGTGGCACTGGAAATACTTGGGCCAGCCGGCATGGGTGGTTGATAAGGAAACCCAGGGTAAGTGCTGGAGCCTGATGCCGATGGTGGTGGGAATCCAAAAGGTGAGCCTGAAGGAAAGGCTGAGTTACTAAATTGATTATTTTGAGAGCCCATCTGACCCATCATACTCTTGAAAGCTTGTTGCATTGCATATTTCTGACAGAGATGATTTACAGGATAATATCAGAAAATTTTGAATGATGCAAATCTTTCACAAACGCCAACGCCAAGGCTAAAAAAAATTTCACTATCTGGATGGGGAATAGACTTATTGTCAGCAACAAGGGAAGTTCAAGGTTTCCAATTTCCAAGCATGTTAACCGTGTAAACAAAGAGAAAAGCACAGGGATAGTTAATAGCTCTAGACACCTTGTTTTAGATACATCTGACATATGCAACAGGGAAAACAAATATTACACTTCTTGACTGCTACACTAATCCAAGAAGAAGAGCCGTGGTCACAGAAGCAAACAGGAAAAAACTCGAGAAGTCTACGTATATTTACGTTAAGCAATGCATACAGAACTAAGGGGGTGTTTGGTTGAGGGGTTTGGAATGGATTTGGGTAAATCTAGTGTTTGGTTGGCTTGTTTTGGAATGGAGTTAGATACCTGATGGATTCTAACTCCATTCCAATCCCCTAGAATCTCATACCTAAGTTTTTAACCAAGTTTCCAACTCCATTACCCCATAGTGTAAAAAATAAACATACCAAACAAGTTTAGAGTGGTATGGGGATCTCAATCCATACATCTATGGTATGAGATTCTAATCCATTCCATTCCACCTTCTTGAACCAAACGGCCCCTAACCAGAATGGCAGAATCGCAATAACATACCCCTACTAACCAAAACAATGCCTTAAATGAATTTATAACAAATGCAGAAGGGTGTCGTAATCTACTTCATGTTGCACACCTTGCACAACAACAAAAGAATACAAATACTCATATGAGACCTTCACATGGATAGATTATCATGAAGCTCAGGAGTCATGAATAGAATATCATGAGGCTCATGACTCGAATAGCACGAGACTCTTGACTAGATTATCATAAGACCGGCGTATATAATAGGCAAGTATATCGAGCGCAATTTTTAATGGATAAATGAGTGTGTGGTGGGCATTTAGTTGAAATGAAATTGCTCACACAATATATTACTATGAGAATGTCACTCACATAACTTACCATTTGTCTGTACGGAGTCATTCGAAAGAAGGAACGCAATGGAAAGGGAGGGGGATAATAATTTACCTAGGATGGCAAGTTGAGTAGGACGGAATTGGAAAGAAAGGAACAGATAGATCCATTTTTTCTCCTATTAGGTAATCAACACTAGAAAGATACTCCCTCCATGCTAAAAGTTTGTTTACACTTCTCAAAATCCTCCTCACATATTTGAAAAGTGTAAACAACCTGTTCAAATGAAGTTACTAATCCTCCCATCCCTCTATCACTTTCTGTTCCATCTGACTCCCCTCACTTTCCCTCCTTCGACTATATCTAAACAAGCCCTAATTGGATAAATACTTTTAACAGTTTAACCTCACCACACTATATCATATTCCTAGACATGAATATACAAATGGCTAATTCTTCACGTAAGTGTATGATTCCAAAAACGATACACTTCAGCTCAAATTATACTAGCAAACCTTCCTATGACATTGATTATCATCAAACTCAACAAATTGTAAACGGCATTATCAAATAGATTACGTACCTTCAACCAGGACGCCCCAAAGGAAAAGACTGCAGAGAATCCAACACCAACTCCAATCCAAAACAAAGGTGACCCACTAACACATGTATCACAAAATTACAATCTTTCTCACAAATTCAACCGAATTACTTCAATCAAATAATACCCAACTACAAAAATCACCCAAAATCACGAATTGTTATATAGGACCAGCCGTCTTACCAAGAGACTTGCCCCCAATTACAACAAGCCCAACTAACTAAACTAGTAAATAATCGGGTTTTTAATTTTCTTTTGATAACATGATACATTACGATGGAAACTGACATAATAAATAGGTCGATTGAGGCTACACAAATACAAGTACCCCCTCCAATTCTTAGGAACTGCGCCATTTGATTAAAATACTCCCCCCCCCCCCCCCGGGGGCAATTCCAAAGAATTGTAGGTAGTACTCCCTCCGTCCCGGTCAATTATTGTCCTTTGGTTTTGGCATTTCCTGTCAATTGTTGTCCTTTGGTTTTGGCATGTAAGATGACAAGTGGAGCAAATTGAGTTTGAAAGATCAAATTGCTCATCAAATGCAATCCTAAAATAGAAAGGACAACAATTGACTGAGACACCTAAAATGGAAAAGGATAACAAATGACCGGGATAGAGGGAGTATCATTTTACATGGAACCACCTTTATTAAACTCGTCTTACCCTAAGACGGTCTTATAAAACAAAGATGACCCGACCCAGTAACACATTTACCACAAAGTTATAATCTTCCTCACAAATTCAACCAAATTACCTCAACTAAACAGTACCCAGATACAAAAATCACCCAAACTATATAAAAACTGAAGGATTATATCCTAAAACATTTCCGTCAATTACTAAACTGAAATTCCGCTTTGGCATCTATATAATCCTACTAAAACAACAACAATTAGATTGAAAAACATACAATTGCGAAGGCGGAGGAACATAAGGTTGAGGATTAACACCAACAGAAGTAGTTTCTTGAGCTGCAGTAGAAGTACTTGCAAATAAATCAACATTACTATCATTAACACTATTATTTGAAGCTTTTCTTCTGGAATTTTTGGTAGTAAATGCAGAAAGAACAGTTCTTGATCTGGGTTTTGAAGAAACAAAGAGTGACCCATTTGAGTTTTTAGATAAAAGAGGTAAACCAAAGCATTGTTTTGTGGTAATTAATCTGGGATTTGGAGATGAGGTTAGTGTAAGTACTGGTTTTGCTGAAATTAGGGTTAAATTTTCCATCTTTTTTTAATTGGGTTTTTGAAGATTGAAGAGATTTTAATTATTTTGGGGGTTTTAGGATGAAGATGGTGAAAAGTGGAGTATTTTTTGGGTGAGAAAAGAGATGTTGAAGACTGAGTGATTGATTTGGGGAAGAAGATGAAAGAGTGGCTAATTTTGGTGTTGGTCAACATGGGGAATTGTGGGCATTCGTTTTGGGCTTGGAGTAAAATGATGGTCCAATTTTTTTTTTTTTTTTTTTAAATAAAGGTAATAAAACTAGATTGATCCTCTAAGGTAGGACCAACCAAGATGATGGTCCAATTGAATGAGTGAAGATGGTCTCCATTTATTTTCCTTTGTTTATTTTTCTCCACTTTGTGTCCGAGATTATACGTTACTCAATATTTCTCTTCTACATTATTAGGTAAGTTTAAGAGCATGTTAAAATTAATCATTTCACAAAATGAGTCGTATTAATAATTTCGGAGTGGTATTATGTTTTTCCTGTTTTTATAGTAAGATTATTTTGAGGAAATAATCCAAGTTATTGAAAAAATGTGGAGATGAGAATGGTCAAGTCATCTAAGGTAAAGGGTGGGTAGTTGGGTCATGTGCTGTCTGACTACCTGGTTCAGAGTGGCCTAGACATGGCTAAGTTTCTGGCCCGGGCAGAAACATAGCCCGGTTCATAATGCCCCAGTAAGCTTGTTGTATAGAAAGTTCAATCTTAAGCTTTGCTATTATAATACAAATGAAATGAAGCTTTGTTATGGATTATGTCGGAAATCGGAATGGTAACAATTGACCGAGACGGAGGGAGTACGGAACAATAAGATTAGGAGAGGGCCTAACTAGCAGTCACTTGGTACCGTGATCTAATAAAATAGGCGGATCATATAGCTTCGTATATTGTGTCCGCTTTTGAGAATTAATAAAATCCCTCTGGTTATTTTCAAAAGCAAACGTGGTCACCCGCTAACTCGCGTCTTTGGCTTATAACTGTAGTCATGGCTCACCTTACAGCCCGACAATTTTTACCCTGCATTTCTGCGCAGAGTCCTGATCGGAATTCCAAAAACGCAGCCACTAAATTCAAACTAGTACAATAAAATGGGCGAGCGTAGTATCTGAAATTCTGAAATCATATTGGAGTTTCAATTCATTCCAAATCTTACATGTAAAGAAGCAAGAAAATAACCGATTAAAGAGAATATATCCATCATGCCTAAGACTATCCGATTTCAAACCAGACTAATACCCTTTAAGAGGAGACCATAGTTGGGTAACAATATACAATTATAGTTTCGGGTGCTACTTCTTAGTTCAGACTTCAAACCTAGATTCATGACAAAAGAAACCCCTAATTAGCTACAAAAGGGCCTACTAGTTCAGTCGCGTACCATCCTCTATGACGTTATTCTCCACGGCCTCCATGACGGAAAACAAGAACAGACCGATAAATGGCAGCAACATGTAGGAAGCAGATCAACAGTATGATTAAATCATCAATAAGACCAATTACTCCAAGTATCCCTGCAAATCAGAGTATATATGTCGCTTTATATGTAGCTTACTGATGTTTTTGTATGAATGCAAATGTGTAAGTGTTGGGTTGTCTCGAATTACAAATTGGGTACCTTCTGGAATGATATCTATTGGGCTCAGTAAGTATATGGCACTTAGGAACATCTGAAATCAAAGGCATTCGGTTAATTATAAGGAGCATCTGAAATTAACGGCACTTAGGAACATCGAGTACTTACAAATATGGTTATAATAACTTATCAGGGAAAATTAAACAGGAAGTTCACTTAACTGCCAAATAAACACGAGCCTTGATCACGAGAGGTAGAGATCTCTGAGGATCCAGCAAATCGCGCTTTAGCCTCCGGAGAAGAAATGGAAGGTCTCGTAGTCTCTGATAAATGAAAATGAGAACCATTATAAACAATTTTTAAGATTCCCTGAAGCTATTTAAAAAACGTAACACAAATAGTCGAATTATAATAGGAATAACTCCTCCAAGACACACCATGTTTTTTCTTGTCAATCAAGACACATATTTCAGGCATACAGTCTTGTATAAGACGGTCTTACACATGTGACCAACCCAAATACCAAATTCGCAGTTAACTATATGGTTAATGGGTGGGGATAATAAGACCGTCTCATCTAAGTTATTTTTTATTTTATTTTATTTTTTATTTATTTTTTTTGATGACGAGGGGTTGAATCCCCCCGGGCCCATGTATTCCCGCACCACCACATGGACCATGTAAGCCACCCCCATCGGGGGCTGTAGTGGCCAAGTGATCATCGCCCCATTTAAGTTATTGTGTATGCTGGCTATATAAATGAGCTCAATTCCAGAGCAACTACGACTAATCTAGAAGTAAAACAAAGACATTTGTGATAGGGTTTATCGAGCTACGATAATTTCTTTCAAAATCTTTCCTATGTTGTAAAAAATTTAATGTCACTAGTAGGATGGAAAACAGATCCCTTGATTTTCCCACTCTTACTCGTCGCAGGTCGCTATACAATGCATGAACATGAAGGGATATTGCTAAAAATCAGGTCGCTATACCACCCATCTTCCATGTATGGATCACTGTGAATTCTATTACACTGCCAAAACTAGAATATTGTGTACCTGAATGAGTCCACCAGACTGTTCACCAAACATACGATTATATGTTTCCAATCGCCCTATTACACTTGCAACCTCAGGGTTATCACGTAGCCTCGTTGAAGCCTCAGTAGGTATCAGCAAATCAATAGGACGGCGACACAAAGGACATCTACATGGTCGTACAGCTGATCCATGATCCCAGACTTGCAGAATACAATTGCCTGGATTATCAAAGGAGAGACTAATTAACAAAACAGATCTTGGTTCCAAAACCTTGAGATATTAACAATCTACGGAGTATTTTAAAAGACAATCATCCAACAGTAGAGGCTGACTTTAAACGGCCGAAATGACAAACTCTAATCTCAGCTACTCAGCAGCTTTAACCATCAAGCATATAACCTTAAACTAATCTAATACTGCTCAACCAACAAAATTACATTCTTGTGTATTTGGAGTCGTACATCATCGCCTTTCTTTGCAGTTACCTCCAACAGTAATTTACACCCCTACGAACCAACAAAATCCATGACGCCTAGTCGACTAACACCCCCTCCAACCTAAAATAGAATACTTAGCATACAAGCTCAAGCGAGTACTATCTACACATTAATTAGCGACAAAACTCATTAATAGATCAAATACACCGACTCACCACTTAATACATGTCCCCTAATCCCTGTAACATAGATCCAAATCAACAATTTTTCGATGTTCTCCCAAAACCCATCAAAGAATACTACTTGCAGTAATTAATCCCCAATTATACCCTAAATTATTTACCCTAATTCCTCATTTCCTCCTCTCTAAGACCCTCTTTAGTGTGAAATGGATGCAAGAACATATCCATAACAGTAGTTAACACTCTCTAACCGGGTAAATGGGGTTGCTTTGGATCCGTTTCACGCATACAACCGTCACAAATACGAATTTATACCCAAGAAATAGACTAATCCAGTAATCCACCCACAATATGAGGAAAATATTTCACCCAAAACGGATTATCGATCAACAAAATTAATCCATCTCTCAATTAATCCAGATTACATCATACAAAAATCACCCAAATCAAGAATTACCAACTTAATAATCATAAAGATGAAAAATTTATAATACCCTTTTAAACCCTAGTAGTATAACAATCATATAAACATAAAATCTTGCATAAAAATTTCAAATTTGTTAAATTAAATGAAATTTAATACAAAAAAATGGAGCATAAATTACCGCAAAACCAATGAGAGCAATTAGCTTGGCAAGGCACATTGAAATTTCCATGGCAAATTGAACAGCAATCATTTAATGGTGGACCGTCTCTTTCCATTGTGTTTGATTTTTCTAACAATTTCTGGGTTTGAAATGTAATTAATTTGATTAAATTTCTTCTATTCTACCTTTAGAATTTCTTACATTATGTGTTTTGGGTGATTTAATTTCAGTTTCATCGATTATAGCTTGCTAAGTTGTCGAATTTTAATTCTTGTACAAGGGGTCATTTCCAGACATGGTAAAATTGGGCCGGTTCGAATGACCCGATCGACATCTGAATTCAAGATCCGAGTTTGACTTAATCTGAATTAATCTGATCTAATATAATCAAATTCGAATGTTTATTGTTTCACACCTACTGTTATCTATAAAATAAACGGATTAATAATAGTTGATTCGAAAATAACACGAATTTGAAATGACCCGGCCCGACTAGACCTGAACCTGACCTTTTCAAACACGAAATTGACCCATCCAAACTAACATGACCCAAGTCGGTTGACTCGTTTGTCAGGTCTAGTCAGTTCCTCGTTGTATTTTACTAAGTTGCCTTTTTTTATAAAACTTGCTCCACCTAAACATGGCCAATGACACGGGTCGACCTAGCTTATGGGGTCCAACAATCATCAGCCCGCCCATACCGTCTCTAGCCCGCACAATCCTGTTCAACCACCGGGTCGATTCAGGACACAAAAATTGGGTCAACCAGCCCAAGCCCGTTAAAAAACAAAAATGTACTTAAATAATCCCTCATATTCACTCATTTACTCCCTCTTTTCATGATAGTCGGATTTTCTTCCCTTTTTTGGAAGGTCTTTTGTGGTCCAAAATCAATTATAATATAGAGTGTTTTGTGTAGTCCAAAATTATTTTGGAAAAAAAATGAGTGAATAGGAAATACACGTAGGACAAAAAGGCAGGCCTAGTTACGGTCAAAGTGTGAGCCAAATAGTCTAGCTCCATCCCATCAAATAACCAGCTGTAAAATTCCGTCAAACAACAGGCTAAAACTTGAGCAAAGATCCTCTCCATTTTTTTCTCTCCATTTCCTCTCACATTACAATATAATATTACACCTCTCTTTCTATTACATTTTTCTTTTATTTATCGATTGAAAACATGGACCGATCGCCGTAAAATAAAATCTTGACCCTTGATAGAATAGACCCTCCATTTCTTTTAGGAAATGAAGAGAATTCTAATTGCTAAAACTTGCCGACCTATTCCTCCACTACTTTTCTACTCCCACAAAGTCCCAACGTGGTCTTTACCGTTCATTTTCTTACAAATATATCCACCCCAACAATAGGCAACACTGGTACAGTAATACAGTTATACAGTTATTGCCAATGTGTATTAGACTATTAGGTGGATGAAAAGTGAACTAAGTTAAGTGGGAAAAATCAAATTGTCCATCAAAAATATTTTTAAAATAGAGAAGAAAACAATTGATTGAGATAACTAAAATGGAATAGGTAAATAAATGACCGGGGATAGGACTGGGAATGGAGCTTGTATTAATTATTGATCACTTTTTATTATCATAAACTATTATTCATTTTTTCATTTTTTAACATGGAATGGTCATTGTTCATTATAAAAATACTCCAACCACCAATTTACACACTCGGACAAATAAGTCTTCCTTATAATAGACAATATCAGTCACAAGCTTATAACAAAAGGTCAAATATCACTCACATATAAAATACGCATAACATAGAAGCTAGGTAGCACCAAAACGGACACGGACACGGATACGGACACGACACGGACACGTGATACGGCATCCCATGAAATTTAGGACACGGGACACGCTATTTAAATTTAATAAAATATATATTTTATGGTTATAAATAACGAATGATTTTATTTTTTTAATGTATTTGATATTAAATTTAAACAAGTGAAGTTAAACTTTGACCTTGACTATAACTAATTCTCATTTTTCAGCCAAACCCATCTTCTAATCAATCTCTTTTGACATTTTATTGCTCGTCTAAACTATAACATGTTTAGGCAGGTGTCCGACGAGTGTCGGGTGTCCGGGTGTCGGACACGGTGTCGGACACGGGACGGCTACTTAGGAGGAGTGTCCGTGCTACCTAGCATAGAAGTGCATTGGGAGAATGGGAGTAAGGAGTTATTTTTATCCACCCATATAAATAAATGATTTTTTTTTTTTCTAAAATGTGTCCTAAGACACATGTTAATAATCTTTAAAAGAAAAGTTTAACAATAAATATCATGGAAAATTGAAATAATAAAACAATTTTTCAGATTTCTAAGTCATACGAGTATTTATTAACCTATTAGGTACATTTTAAAATAATCGTAAATAATAATTTAACTCATTATAACTTTGTAACGAATATATCCGTCACAAAAATAACTATTTATGCTCACACAAAAGTCCAACAGTCACACACTGTCTAATATCCCAAACGCAAAAACGACAAAATAAGGATGTAGAGTGTACAGACAAGATGACTATAGTCTCACTGTCTTCACCAATTCTTATTTCAGACCAAGGTATCCGTCTTATTAATAAGACGGATACCATATTCTCTCACAAAATACCCATTTAGGGTGAGTGGAGAGCACATGGGAGGTCCCACCTTTGTCCCTTCTACCCATTTCCTCTCACACAACAACCCGTCTTAAAATCCAACCCGTTTTAAGCAAGACTTACTCCACTGTCTTTACCGTCCTTCTAAATCTGTCGTCCACATCTCCCACGTGCTCCTCTTATATTACTCCCTCCCTCTCCTTCCCTTGGATTCCTTCATCTTCTTCCCTTCCCTTCACCTCTCCTTCTCCCTCAATCATGTCCGAACCTCAACCCGAACCCACCCCCACTCCTACCCTCGCCCCCGCACCCGAACCCGAACCTACTACCTCACCAAATGAACCTACCACTGAACCCCACCCTCCATCCGAACCTCCTACCGACACACCACCCGAACCTGAAACCACTCCTCCACCCGAACCGGAAACCAACCCTCCACCCGAACCTATAACCGAATCACCATCAAAAGAAAAGAGATCCTTCATACAACCAGCAGTATCATTCAAAGTAGAAAGCAACCTCTTTATCGATCTTTCCGACCACCAACGAAAATCCCTAACCGAACTCAAAACCCTAATCTCAACCGCAATCTCAACCTCAACACTCCTCCCAACCACCGCAGCAACCACCTCAACAACCACCACCACCACACCATCAATATGGGGAATCCCATTACTCGAAGACGACCGCAGTGACGTAATCCTCCTAAAATTCCTCCGTGCACGGGATTTTAAACCAATTGAAGCACTCGCAATGCTAAAATCCACCTTAACCTGGCGAACCAGCTTCGACATCGAAACCCTCTTACAAGACGACTTAGGTGATGACTTGGACAAAGTTGTGTTCATGCATGGACACGATAGGGACGGACACCCGGTTTGTTATAACGTGTATGGCGAGTTTCAGAATAAAGAGTTGTATGTTAAGACGTTTTCGAGTGAAGAGAAACGAGGAAGGTTTTTGAGGTGGAGGATTCGGTTTTTGGAGAAGAGTATTAGAGAGCTTGATTTTACTGCGGGTGGGGTAAATACTATTTTTCAGGTTAATGATTTGAAGAATGCTCCTGGTCCTGGGAAAAGAGAGTTGAGGCTTGCTACTAGGCAAGCGCTTGGGTTGCTTCAGGATAATTATCCTGAATTTGTTGCTAAACAGGTTTGGTGGTTTTATTCGTGGCGCAAGTGTTAATTTGTTGTTTGAATTTATTTGGATTCCGATTTATTTCTAATCGTTTTTAAGAGTACCCCTAATTAATGATTTGCCAGTTTGTTGCTAGGGAGGTTTGGATTTTGAACGTGGCGCAAGTGTTAATTTGTTGTTTGAATTTATTTGGATTCTGATTTATTTCTAATCGCTTCTATGAGCACCCCAATTAATGACTTCCTTGCCAGTTTGTTGCTAAGGAGGTTTGGATTTTGAACGTGGCGCAAGTGTTAATTTGTTGTTTGAATTTATTTGGATTCTGATTTATTTCTAATCTCTTTTAGGAGTATCCCAATTAATGACTTGCCAGTTTGTTGGCAAATAGGTTTGGATTTTGAAGGTGGCGCAAGTGTTAAATTGTTATTCAATTTTATTTGGATTCCGATTTCTAATCGCTTTTAGGAGTACCCCAATTAATGACTTTGCCAGTTTGCCTAGTTTGTTAGTTGTTACCAACTTACCATATGTATATGTTAGGTGGAAAGTTGAATACATGTGCAAAATATAGTTGTTGATATCATGAAATTATATCGGATTGCTTGAGGATAATTATTTCGAATTTGTTGCTAAACAGGTTTGGATTTTAAGCGTGGCGCAAGTGTTAAATTGTTATTTAACCCAATGAATGACATTGCCAGTTTGCTTAGTTTGTTAGTTGTTACCATGTGTTAGGTGTAAAGTTGTCTACATGTGCAAAATATAGTTGTTGCTATCATCAAATTATATCGGATTGCTTCAGGATAATTATCCCGAAAAATACGTGACACAAGTGATAAATTGTTATTTTAGGTATGTTTGTATGAATTTATTGTTTTTTGAACTTTTGCAATTGGTATATCTGTAATCTGTGCAATACTATCTACTCCGTATGTAGTTATGACTTGTGAAATATGTGTATTTGGGATTGTGTCTTTGTTGTTATGAACTCGGGATTCTTCGTATGGCTAAAGTAAGTGAAGTTATGATTGATAGTGGATGTGGATTCCATATTTAGATGCAGATGGCGATAGTAGATTCTATTGAGCATTTGTTTGTGATTAAAACTGAAACATTGTGTGGAAACATGTGAGTTTCTAAGAATCCATTTTGATTCCGAAATTTAGTTTTCTGCTACTTCACAGTTTGGTGAATTTAGAGCCTTTCTTTGCGAAAGGTAGCTTTTTCTTAACCAGCAAAAGCTTCTTTTTTTGTCGAGCATTTGAAAGATTATTCTCATCGGTGGAGTCGTTGAGGGTCTATGCTCGGAGTTTATTTCCCGACTTTAGCTTGAAAATGTTGTCATGAAGAATTCTATGTATGTTTCATGTGTGTATCTTGGTAAAAGTAAAGTTTCTGAGAGATTGTTTTATACTTTATGGTGTATTATTAGGTGTTCATCAATGTGCCATGGTATTATGTGGCATTCTACACCATGATGAGCCCGTTCATGACCCAGCGGACCAAGAGCAAGTTTGTATTCGCCAGTCCGTCAAAAACTGCTGAAACCCTTTTCAAGTCAGTCTAAAACTCTACTAACCCCTCTCATTCAAATCAATTATTTCGTTGGTCGGAGAAATAACAAATTCGTATCTTGGGTGTATCAGGTATATATCTCCCGAGCAAGTTCCAATCCAGTATGGTGGCTTGAGTGTTGACTATTGTGACTGCAATCCAGAATTCACTGTGGACGATACAGCAACTATAATCAATCTAAAACCCACAACTAAGCAATTTGTTGAAATCATATGTTCTGAGGTAAGTTCAGAAATTTGCATAATCCAGCTAAATCGGCAATTAATTGTATATATTCATTTCCAACGAGATGTTCTTGATATTGCAGACATGTGTCATCGTCTGGGAGCTTCGAGTCGTGGGGTGGGAAGTGACATACAGTGCTGAATTTTCCCCCAACGCCGAAACTGGTTACACTGTGATAATCCAAAAAGCAACCAAAATGGCGGCTAATGACGACCCTGTAATATCAGGAAGCTTTAAGGTCAGTGATTTGGGTAGGATAATACTCACAGTTGACAACCCGACTTTCAAGAAAAAGAGGCTTCTCTACAGGTACAAGGTACTTCCGTTGTCTGATTGATAAGAAGCAAAATATATTCCTCTTTGTTATGAGCTTCTTTTGGACTGCAAGTTGTTGTTCCTTTCAAAAGTTTAATTGGATCCTTGTGTTTTGCTCGGAGATGACATGTCGTTAAGTGGATCCTTTGGGAGTTACTGGTATAGCGTGTTTGTCGATTGTAAAGAACGGGTATGTTTGTATACATTATATGTTTTTGATGGATATATTTGTTCCCTTTTGAATGTTTATTTGAATCATTTTTCCGCAATTTGAAACTTTTTTTTGCGTGTCCATTTTGTTTCCTGTCGAATATGCCAATAGTTTACGCGGCATTTGTCACTATGGTTTTTTTATGCCATGTTGATGAGTGGATCCATTAGAAATA
Source organism: Silene latifolia (assembly GCF_048544455.1). Taxonomy (NCBI): domain Eukaryota; kingdom Viridiplantae; phylum Streptophyta; class Magnoliopsida; order Caryophyllales; family Caryophyllaceae; genus Silene; species Silene latifolia. The sequence continues at coordinate 7,465,556 of NC_133535.1, read as the reverse complement.
TTTCGTTACGTGTCATTTGGAAACGAAACATCCTCTGCTTGTTTATAGCACAAGGGAAGAATCGGACACTGGCATATGCAGGAGCCTTGAAGCCACGAGTACAGTTATTGAGGTGAGAATTTTTTTTCCCCGACTCACTATTTTATTTATTATTTTTTCATTACTTTTTTTTTTTGTCATAAACGGTCTCAAATGAGGATCTTTCCAAATATTACGTCGAGGTCTCATTCAAGTGGGTTAATCATTGTATGTCGTCGTCCTTTCCTTGAAAATTTTGCTTAATTTATTTGTTCGTTGAGATAGCACTAGCAAAGTAGCAAGTCATCTGTCATTCAGATCTTAAATAAGTTAGTGTTTGGTGCGCCGACACTATCTAACGACTAACCACGTCGTTACAAAATACCCTGATCTTACGGAGTAAGATACCGTTGTCCATTGATTATCAATCTATTATAAAGTAAATAATCAGTTAGTCTTGCTGAAGACGGGTCGGAGCAAGTGACGGGTAATGCCACTCACAAAACGGATAGGGGGACAAGGTGGGGGCACCCCCCATGTGCTTCCCTCTCTCCTCTATTTAGGTCATTTGTGAGAGGAAATGGTATCCGTCACTTTACGTGCCGTCTTCAATGAGATTTTTTGATAGTAGTGATGCTTTTGTTAAGGTATTATTATTACTTGTAGGACTAACTTTATTATATGCCTAATATTCTTGCTTAAAGTCTATTGAAATGATTAGCGGCTGATGCAAGACAATTAGTGGCTGTGCATTCCTTTGTCACTCTTGTCCTCCTAGCACGGCTACTAGTAATAATGAAGGGAAAAGAGGGACGAGTTTGTCCCGCTTTATCGTAATTTTAAGACGGGATTGGACTAGAGTAAGGTGAGGATTTTGGGATGTTTTAGGAGTAATGAAGTCGATTTTGAGGATGAAACACGTCGAGCCTAAAATATTGAAGCTCGGGTTTGGTTGGAGAATATGATGTTTAGCGTGCTTGATTTAGACGTCTTTATTTTAAGTTTCTAATACAAATACGGGGTAGCATATAATATTTCTACATGAAAAACAAGCCCAGCAAGTTTTTCCGAGGAAGGTCTTGCTGTGCTGAGTTTCGTCTAACATAGTTTGAGGGCTTGTAGGCTGGTGCGTACCCTCGTCTCATTTACAACCCAACTTTGTTACGTTGCTAAATACGTTGCAAAGCGACACCATTAAACCCGAGCCTTGCTCTTGTTGTAGATGTAGGACTTTGCAAAATACATGAAAAGCATCAGCCCTAGAGCACTTATACCAGCGAGCAACCAATAGAAGTAGTCGAGATGCCCTTGATTCAAATTATTCGAGAACCAACTTTGTCGACCATCTTTACTAGTCACTTGGTCAATGACCGAAATAAGAGCGCCACTTAAAATACTCCCGGTGCCAAAGATACCCATATATAAACCCAATCCAACACTCCGGAGCTCGTCCGGGACCTGATCGTAGAAAAATTCTTGCAAACCGACCATTGTAAATCCATCAGAAATCCCGAATAAGGCGCATTGTGGAAGCAACCACGCAACACTCATTGGGAGTCTTGCTTTTGGGGAATCGACCAACCCGTGCTCTGAAGCGGTCTTAAGCCTCTTCATTTCCACAAGAGCGGCGACTACCATAGCAACAATGGAGATGAGCATCCCTGCTCCTATTCTTTGGAGCATTGTTATTCCTGCAGGTTGTCCGGTTGAGGTTTGAGCTAAAGGCACAATGAGCCGATCATATATAGGAACGAATAAGACTATGCAAACAGGGATAAATCCTGTCAATGCGGCTGGTGGTATTTCGAATTTTGATCCGATTGATCGGTCCAATGTCACACCTTGCTTGATGAAAAAAGTTTGTGGCTGCGAAATAAGCATTGCAAACAGTAATGTTGCTGCCCATATCGGAAATAGCCTTAGTATCGCCTTTGCTTCCTCTACCTCTTTCTCGCTGCAAGCTCTTCCTTCTCCGGGGTTTAAAGGTTCAATCAAAGCTTTGTCGAGGAACCTGATGAATTCAAGACGTCGTCTCATTAATTAGGTCCCATTGTTAGAGTGAGACACCCCGACTCCCTGACTAGGGTTGTCTCGAGTTAGATACGGTTAATACGTGTTCAGACCTAGTTTTGGTTAAACACCCTGACTAGGCTTGTCTCGAGTAATTGTATACGAGTATTATTTAAAATCGTATTTTATGTTTTTTTTTAAACGGGTTAGGTCAAGTTTGCCTTTAGTCCTTGCTCTGAACTTAAGAGTTCAAGCAACGGGTTAAGATTTACGTGATCATGATATAATGATAGGGCGCCACCCTCTCACATGCATCCTTTATTGAAAGGGTCCCCACTTATTGCATGTGAGAGGGTGGCGCTGAGTTGGGTGTCACCCGGTTGCGCCAACTCATTTTCCTAACAGTAGGGTTAGATCCTTACTTGTACCTGTAAATCCGCGATTTACTGTTATAGGTCTGAGTCGTAAGAAGACCTTCATCTTGATGTGGCAAACGCCAGTTTCTTGCGGCGACCATGATCACCCTTCCGATCCTTCTAAACGGACTATGGCCTTCCCGCTGTGTACTGAAACGATAAGTATACGTTCCAGCCATAAATACCAGAAGGGAAACGACCAAGAGAATGCAAGGAATGCCAAAGCCGAGGCCCCAGCTAAGATTGTCCTGAGTATAGCTCATGACTGCTGTACCGGTTATACTACCTATACATGACCCGCAATACCACCAGTTAAAGAAGGAACTTTTAGCTTTACGTTCCTCAGGATCTTCTCCGTCAAATTGATCTGCCCCGAAAGCTTGAACACAAGGCTTGTGCCCGCCTTGTCCGAGCGCCACCATATATAGGGCAATGAAGAATATTGTTGACTGCAACTCAATTGAACGGCCGAGAGAAGGCAACGTTGCTGTAAGCGTTAGCAAGCCGAGTCCCTGATTTTTTGGCAACCACAAGTTTTCGAGATGCAATCAGTATATACCAGTATGTTTTAACATAAGAGTAGTCGACTAGTCGTTATTGCTATTACTAAATGAGGTACTACGTATATAGAGCTGACAAGTTTGACCCGACCCGACCCCGAACCCGATCTGACAGGACCCCGAAATATCGCGACCCGAAACCGACCCGTAACCCGACGCGACCCGATTATCAGTGACCCGAACCCCGACCCGATATTGACCCGACTCGATGCTGACCCGATCAAATTGATGACCCGACAATTATCAAGCTTAATTTTGATCAAAATGGAAGTGATTTTGTGTTTAGATTTATATGTTTGACTTAGTAATTAAACCAAATAATAGGTTAAAAACTAAACCCGACTCGACCCGATGTATCATTTGACCCGACTCGACCCGAAAGGGTATACTGACCCGATATGACCCAACCCGACGTGACCTGACCCAAACCCGACCCGACTGACCCGATTGCCATATAATAAGGGACATCTTAAGTCTTCGTGCAGAAGAAGAAGAAGAAGAAGAAGAAGAATGGGACTAACCAAGATGTAGATGATGGACGAAAGGACGACGGTGTAATATTTGCCGAGAAAGGAATCAGCCATAAGAGCCCCAAAGATAGGAAGCAGTAAGGAAATCCCAGTCCATGTGCTAACATTTGTAGCAGCCGTTGCCGTCGACTGTCCTAACTTTCCAGTCAAGAATTGTATTAGGTTTGCTGCTATCCCAAAATATGCAAGTCTCTCTGCCATTTCCACTCCTATATATGGACCAAATACGAAATAATGTCATGAGCAAGTCTCTTGTAAGACGGTGTTCATTAAATTAACGCACGAGAACGCACTGGTCATTTTAAATGAATGTTTCACAGTTCGTAAAAAAAGTTCTTATACAGATGCACTTCTTTTAGTAATAAAGTAAACTAAGGCGAACGAAGTAAAGTTACCTATGATGAAAGCAGAGGATCTCCATTTCCCGTGCTTTGACCGGAGTGCAGGGCGGCGCTTGTAGTCAATACAGCCGGAGACGGTGGGATCGTTTCGTTGATCCATGAGAATGTGGAGAAACTCACCTGAAAAAACACAATTCACAATTGACGTCGTAACCGTAAGTATTTAGTCGAGTTGGCATAAGACTCGCCCTCAGCATACTCCGTATATGTTTCGAGACTAAGCTTGAGCTCGACTTCAAAAATGCAAGGGTTTAAATACAAGTAGTAAAGAATTTTATCACTCTACGTCATTAATCACTCAGAATACATGATTCCAATTCTGGTTAAATCGGTTGGTATAAAAAAAAGATTGTGTGAACGTGTTCTTCAAAAGTTATATACAATAATTAAGCACGTAATAATGGTTCCCAAATTCTTGTTTGTGACGGGACCTATCTGTCACTCTTGAGTGACGGATACCATTTTACCTCACAAAGTACTCACTTTTTTTCTCTCTGCAACACTATTCATGTGGTCCCCTTTCTCCACTAACCCATTTTGTTACCATTTTATCTCACAAAATATCTGCCACAAATGGTAACCCGTCACAAGGGAGACCAATTGATAATGGTTTCTGATTTTGGTGAGTCTAGATCCTTTTGTTCTCCACAAAAATATGGTCATGTATTACACTATAAAGGTGTGCAATTATGTAGGAAACCAAATGGCGTGCATTTTGTTCATGGTAAATTGGTAATGGTGACACTGACATGAAACTAACGGGTTAAGATCAGATACGTTTTTAGAATTCGGTCGATAGGATGCGTTAACGAAATTAAGTGCGGAGAATTTAAGTTTTTGGACCATGGGAGGTGGTAGAGGTGTACACTGGGTTGGGCTGGGGGCGGGCTGGACTATCACTTTGTGGCCCAGGCCCAGCACTAAAAAAGGGTCGGGTTGGGCTGGGCTCCATAATGTCTGGCTCGGGCCCGGCCTATACAATGCTTTTTTAGTGTTTTTGGCTGGCCAAGCCGGGTTGGGCCGGAAATTTGGGGCACTGGTCCAACACGGGTAAAGGGGCGGGCTTGGTTTGGGTTGCACTAGAAAAAACCGGCACACTGATGCGGGCTGGGCTGAGTTGGCCCGCACCGTTGAACAACTCTAGGAGGTGGCATGGTAAAAGAACATTGCACAAAAAGTGTTCATTTCGAATGTTGAACCCGTGACTTGAACTAAGAAATTTGAAATACTGAACCCGTGACCGACATGATTAATAGTATGATCTTTAACTCAAAAAAAGTGGGTGGATGCACCAACTGCACCCCTCTGTAAACGCCCTAGGGGCTAGAATGCTAGATTCTAGTGTCAAGGTCGATATTTCATTCAAATTGACGGTGAAAACTCTAGTAAAATCTTGTACAATAATTCTTGTTTAAACGTTATACACGAGTATTACTAAAATTAATTCAGTAAGAAAAAGGTCATGATCAAAGATACAACTATTAACATGAATAAATTAATACAAACATTTTCAGTAAACAACTTTATTAAATTATCACGTGACGATTAGTTTAACAGAAAAATCAACAACCATTTCATTATTAGAGTCCTACAAAAAATATTTACCTCTTTCCTCTGCAGGACTTCTTTTTGGCTCACAAGAAATAATTTTTTAGATTCAATTTTATAGAATTGATGAACTCCATATAATTTAAAAGCCATAAAAACTAAAAAGTGGTTGAATCAAGATTGATACTGATTATAAGAATTCTAAGAAAGGTATCAAGTATTTGATTTTTATTGAGATTATTACGTTCAAATTAGTATGAAATCATGGATTACTACAAAAAAATGTTTTTACTAGAACAAGAACTAGTGGGATTTATTTTGCCAATGCATTATTTCCTTCCTATTAAATTAGAAAAAAAATTATGTATATAATGAGAAGTATTTAAGTACACGTCTTAAACGTGACCTTTTTTAGGCGATTGGATGAATGTGCACCGTAATTCAAATTCAAAATATGTAGTGATTTAATGATGGCACAAACGATCACAATTTTTTGCTAATTACAACGGAAAAGAATGCTATTTTAGAAACTTCCAATTTTATATTACATTTATGATTTTATTTTATTCATATTATAAGTTTCATATATAGTGGCCTTAAAAAGAAGTTAATTAATGTATTGACCCAAAAAAAAGTTAATTAAGTTAACATTATTTCATAATTAAAAGTAAAAGAACCCACAAATTATTGGAAATATCACATAATATTTCTATCATATCATTTTGTATATTGTGTTTATTCTTTAGTTATTTCTTTCCTAGTTTCACTAGTTCACAATCTCTTGTGATTTGGCTTGTAATTACGTCTAACATTAGGCTTCTATGGTTTAGTTTGTGTTCTATTCTTTGTATAAATAGTTTAGGCCATGTACAAAGTGTTTTATGCAATTCTAATACAATTCAAACCTTTCACATAATTCTATCATGGTATCAGAGCCCCGTGCTCTTGATAAAGGTTAACGCCTTAAGAGTTGATCCTCTTCCGCTGCCACCACCCACCACTCTTAATCCATCTTCCGCTACCCCAAGAATTGCATCTAACCATGGATTAAACGATCAACCCCTACTTTTACCCACCCTCATAAACTTTGGCGTCCTTGTGACCACCCCTCTCAAACTTTGTGCCCTGTGGCCAACCCTCATAAACTTTGTGCCCTTGTGGCCACCCCTTTATTAACTTGGTCAACTACTCGACCACCCCTCTACCAAACTTTGTCGTCATCTCGGCAACTCCTTGCAATTTTGGCTGCCCACGCAACCACCCCTTTACAAATCCGGTCAAATATTCGGCTACCTCTTACTTGGTCACCCATAACCACCCTTACAATTTTGGTCACCACGTGACCACCCTTTTACAAACTTGGTCATTCACACGACCACCCTTTTTAATTTTATCGTTCTCCCAAACACTTCTACATATTTGGCCACAACTCGCTCAGTCAAATACTATTTTTCCCTTTCTCTCCCAAAAACAAAAAAAAAAAAACAAAAAAAAACAAATTCTCGTACCAACCAAAAAAAATCCTTGCATTTTCTTAATTTTTTTTTTAAGGAAAAAAAAAAAAAAAAAATCTTGCCTTAACTTCCAACGGTATACAGTTTACTTTCATGGCAACTCAACACCTTCTCAACCATGGAGTAATCACACTCTCCACCTTTCCTGATTCCTCTCTCATATACACTTTCATTTTCATGGCAAATTGGCAACCCCTTTTGTCCATGCCATCCTCAAAACCCCATGACCATGCACACTCACATTGTTCAGGTTGTGCAAATGTTCGATGAAACCCCAACTTCGAGAAACCTCTATATGCTTCTTGTCGCCCAAACCAGCCTTATTGACGGCCTCCTACAACTCCCAACTTGTCTGGCTCGTAAACAAACTATATATATGCCTCTTCAACCTCCACCGAAGCCCCCTCCGGTACAAATTACAACCGTTGGTGTGGTCTACACCTTAGAACGGACTCTCTCAATCGCCGTCCGTCTTGCGGGGCGTATTGGAAATATCACATAATATTTCTATCATATCATTTTGTATATTGTGTTTATTCTTTAGTTATTTCTTTCCTAGTTTCACTAGTTCACAATCTCTTGTGATTTGGCTTGTAATTACGTCTAACATTAGGCTTCTATGGTTTAGTTTGTGTTCTATTCTTTGTATAAATAGTTTAGGCCATGTACAAAGTGTTTTATGCAATTCTAATACAATTCAAACCTTTCACATAATTCTATCACAAATAACAAACTATGAAAATGTTCTTCTAATTAAAAAACATACTACGTATACATTATCAATTAAAAAGGTTCAATATCAATTGGGGGTGATAGTGATCGAGCCGAGTACAAATCTAGGGCTGCTCGGTTCGAGCTAGACAAGCTCGAGTAGCGGTACTTTCAAGATTGCTAATTTGATATTGGTTTTATGTGTTAATTGCAATTGGTGAGGTACTTTATTTCATTTTGGAGATTGCCCCGAGTTAACATCTTAATTTTGGCCTAATAAATTTTGCTTATTGAAAGGAAAAGTCTCAGTCATTAAGTCAACAGTCAATGATTAACGTACTAGACAGTTCACTAATCACTAATACATGCAATGACGAATTATGTACTCTTTGCAATGTTAGCATTCACGTAAAGGCCCCTTAAGCTTATAAATTTGGGCCACCTTTGCTTTATCTCTACAAGCAACCCATATCAAGCATTCAACTATTTAACATACAGTATACCTCTACAGTATACCTCTACAGTTCAGTTCTTTGTAACTTAATTTTAGTTTATTTTTGTTTAATTTAGATTCTGTTCTTTTGGATTGAAAATATCCGAAGTAAATTGAATTGAACTTAATAAAGCTGAATTGAACTTAATGAAACAGAACTGAAATAAGAGTTAATTTGTGAAGAAAATAGCCGAACCGAACTGAACTGAAATAAGCTGAAATTAAATCCAAAAGAACAGACCTTAGTTCTATTCAGTTTAATTCAATTAAGATTCATTTAGTTCAATCCAGCTCATCTCATCTCTTCACAAATTAACTTCAACTCCAGTTCAGTTCAGATTCATTCAGTTTAGTTCAGTTCAGATCCATTTAGCTCTTTTTCAACTCTTTTAAAGTAAATTTCAGCCTTAAACTTTAGACTGACCAATCAACCTACTAATTTCACATACTTGGTAAATGATAATATGATATATTCCGCTAAAGTGTGTATTAGCAAGGTGTGAGTTCCAAGCGGTCTCTCTCTAAAACCTCCCTCCTCTTTCTAAGAAAAAGAAAACCCTAATTTTTTCGTCTGATCCGCCGCCTCCCCTTGCAACTCACTTCCCCACCCTACTCCCCCTACCCTGCGCCGGAGATGGGGCCTCTCCTTGACCCATCTCTGGCGATTGTTCATGCTTCCCCTTTATAGCGGTCCCCAATGGTCTGATTTCGCTCCTTTATTGTTCTGATCGTCCTCTGTTCTGACCGGTGTTTTGGTAAGGTGTTTCGTGTGGCTTTTTCTGAGGTCGTTCCGTTCCGCGTTCCCCTGTCCTGTCATCGAATGCTACGCAAGCGCTCCAGGGGTGTTTCCCCTCTCCTTCGCCCCTTCCCCCACCCCTGGTATGTACCGGAGTTTTGTACGGTCGTCGGTCTCTTGTTGTGTCTGGTCGATGAGCATAGCTCATCTTGGTGATGTTTTCTGTTAAGTGGTGGTGATTTTGGGCGATCTGATGTTCCCCTCCCCCTCACCCCCTCCCCCACCGGATTGGTCCCATGTCCCGATCTTTTATTGTCGGTCTGGTGTGCGTTTGATTGGTTGGGTTGCTTGTGTGCCGATGGTCCTGGGGGGGTTTCGTTTGGAATTTGGAGTCTCGGTATCTGGTGTTGTGATTGGCGGGTGGGCCGTGTCTTTGTGGATGGATTGTCGCGTCCGGCTGCTTCTTGGTTGGAGTGAGGTCATGTTTGTTGGGGACTGTTCCTTTCTGGTTGAGGCGTGTAGGGTAGGGTGGAGGTTGGGTTTTCGGTGGTGGCGTTGGTTGGGTTAGAGGTGGTGGTCTTCTCGTTTTTGAATGGTGATGTTCTTCCTTTTCCTGTTTTGTCCTTTTCTGCTAATAATCTCCTTATATGGGAGTCTTTATCGTCTCTTTTGTGGTAAGCCAAGGCCTTTAAACGGTGATGGTGTCGAGGTGCTTGTGTCTCTGGGGGTTCGGGTTACTCATTGTATGGTGGTTTTCTTGGTTCGTTTGTCCTATGATCAATGGGTGCGATTTCTAAGGTATAGGAGTTTTATCTCCGCCGAGGGCAGACTCCGTCTTGCTTCTCATCTTTTCTTTCTACGTTCTTTTCGTAAGAGCGTAAGTGCACCTTGTCATTGTCACTCCATTGTTTGTATGTATCGACGGTATTTGGAGGCCTACCGTGTTTATGAAGCTGACATCAACATTCGTGACCAAGCTGCCGTCTTTTGCATTTCTTCAATCGTTTATGTAATACCCCGTATTTTTTATATTATTGAATTAAACGGATATAATTAAACGGATATTATTATATATTAATTATTATACATTTTATAATATTAATTAGGTCGGGTAAATTGTTGAGTCGATAATTATGATAAGTTATTTTATTTAACTCGCGTCGTATCGAGCTAAGTTAATTGAGTCGGTTTTATAAGAAATGCGAATTGTGAGCTGACCCATTTAAGTTGGCCCAATATATGTTCAGCCCATTAAACCTAAAGCCCAATTAACCCTAAACCCTAACCCTAATAACTACCCTAACCCTAATAGTACACTACCCTAAACAACTCCATCAACCCGCCTCCCTCTAAACTCAGCCGCCTCCCTCCTTTCTTCAACATCAAACACCAACTTTCACGCTGAGAGAGAGAGAGAGAGAGTGAGCTGGGTATTGGTGGCACTGCAAGGAAGAGATAGGGGTGATTGGCGACGACGGAGGGTGGTCGTGGTGGTCTTTGTGGCGGCGGGAAAATGGTAAGATTAACCTTCTCTGTTTTTCTTCTTTTATGTCGGGGTTTTGGGGGTGTGTCGGTCCGATAAGGGGGTTAATGGGGGTTGTTGATTTGGGTATAGGTGTAGAGTGGTAGAGGGCGAGTTAAATGGCGGTGATTATGGTGGTTGTAGGTAGTGATAGTGGCGGTAAAAGGGAGCATCGACAGGGGTAGCAAACGAGTGGATGTATGCAGTTCAGGCGAGTTTTAGACGGCTAGGTTTGGGGTGGCACCACCATGGACTCGGGGGAGGTCGAAATGGTGGTGTCACGATGTCTTGGTTCGTGGGTTGACGAGTGTACAAGACACGGTGGTGGTTTGGGCGGGGGATAGGCAATAGGTGCGGTGGTTGGGAGTCGAGAAAATGGGATGTTGGTGTTGCGTGGTGGTGAACCAGGTGTTTTGGCGGCCATGGTTGGACTCGCCGGTGGGAGTCGACCCAGTAGGGGTGGTTGTCGGTGGCTGGGTCGGAGTGGGGGACACGGTGGTGGTTGACACGGCCCTGTGGTGGCGTGGTGGTGGTGCGTGGGTGAGAGGGAAGAGGCGATGTTAGTGACGGGTTATTTTAGTAATTGAATCGGGTTTTTGGTCATTGTTTAATCATTGGAATTCGTTAAGTTATCGTATGCTTAATTAATTAATTTATTTTCCCGAGTCATCTAAATAAATTATTCCCGAGTCAATTAAATAATTTATTTAATTTAATCCCCGAATCGTTTCAATAATTAGAGATGGACTTTGAGTCGGGACTGGTTAAAATGGAAAGTTACTATATCGGGAAAGTTTCTATTTTGGGATATCTCTATATTTAGTAGTCGATAATTATATTATTATAATTGTTTTAGGTGACGGATTCGTGAAGGATCGATAATCAGATTCATTGCTTTATTTTCCTGACCGCTTAAATCGCTTAATTGGAATTCTTTGGCACTTTGAGGTAGGGAAATACACTTGACTTCAGCGTGTTTGTTAAATTGTGTTGACTTGTTGTGTTTCATATGACCAAGCTGTGAACGTTGACGTGTTTCGTGGTTGTTGATTCATATTGTGTTTCATATCTTTGGAATGTGCTTGATTTGAATTGATCGTATGGAGTATGTTATCACAACATCGGGTAGGGTAAGGCATGATTTTATGATTTATCAGTTCAGTGATTCATACATATTGTGTTGCATTAATTTCTTTGAGCATTCATATGCATTGGAGATGGAGGATGTGGTGGTGATGTGGTGTGGTGATGATGATGTTGTGATAAGGCCCAGGCGGGTTCTGCAGGACTTGCCCTGGTGTCCTCCCTGCGAGGCGGATCGACTACGGTCGATATATAGTCTCTGGGGATCGGTATGGCTGGGCGTTCGGGTTATGAGATATGAGTGAGATGGAGGTGGAGGAGACGGAGGAGCATGCATATCATATTTTGTTGTTTCATTGTTTTCCCTACTCAACCTCGTGGTTGACCCCGTGTATTCGTGAACACCTGTGATGAACCATAATGGGAGCAGATTTGTGGTACTAAAGATTAGCCGACTTGGGAGCTGTGGGATGCGTGAGGACTTGGCCAATCTACCTAGAAGTCTAGACCACATAGAAGATTTTATCACTTAATTTATTTTTCGCTGCGGGTTGTATTTATCTTATATTAAGTTTAGTTGGATAATTTGTAATAAACACGTAATCGCTAAGTTTTAATTTAAAGTACTTTGGTATTGTTGTACTTTGTTATTCACTACCTCGGAAAACCGAGATGGTAACAGTCCGGTTTATTAGGGAATGTCTTGCTAAAGGCTCTTTCATAAACCGGGGTGTTACAAAGTGGTATCAGAGAGAACGATCCTCAGGCCTAAACCAATGAGCCCAATGAACATAGGATGTGTCTAATTAAAATGAACCCCGGGATAGAACTGTTAGGAGCACACTACGGTAAGGTATGAGTTAGGGGCCCCCCCTCACACCGAACAGCGGCCCTCTCGTTTAACCCCGGAAACCTTGAGTGTATATGAGAGAAAGGGTAGCAAAGTTGCTTGAGGTTGAGCATGAAATCCCTATATCGTTGCTTAAGTGTTAATTGATTGATACATTGATTATTGCAGGATAAATGCTACGGTAAGTAATTTGTATGAATGATGTGTTGATGGCACTACTATGACTAAGTGATATGCGGTTATGTGATCCCAAAGCCATGCTAGTATAGTCTTGTGATAGTAATTAGAAATCTTTGTTGAATTGCATGTTTTTAGTCATAGCGATCGTGATTTAGATGTAAGGAGTAGATCGAGATGCGAAGGGATTCTACGGGATAGATGTTTACGAAAGTACAGTGTGAGATTTGAGTTAGGATGAGTTGGTATCGATAGTATGGTTGTAAGAGTTTGAAACATAGAAAATGAATGACCTAGTGCTGAAACACGTTGTTTGATTTTACTCTTGAATTGATCTCACTACCATTTCTTTTCTGTTTATTGCCTATGGATGAAAATTTTATGAGAGATAGCCTCGTGAGTTAGTGTTCATTTGGCGTTAGTTTCATGCTTATATGATATACGGATTAGGAGTAATAAATATTTTAGTGGGCTGTGGTCAGGAAGTTCCTGTGCAGTGATGTTTTGACCAACGATTTCGTAAAAATCCTCATTTAAATTGTGTAAATGATTTTTGCATAATTCCAACTCCATCGACTAGAGGGTTCGCATACGTTTTCAAATTGATAAGCCACGAAAATTTTTGCTGAATCTATATTAAACGGTAGGTTTTGCAAACTGACCCAAGTCTTGGACCAATTACTGTCACATGTTTGTTTGGACCAACTGAGTTGTAAAATTCTTTTAAAATGAAATTTTTGTGCTTTGGACCTAATTCTTTTTCCCCTGTGTTTTTAACTCTCCGTGTGTTATAAAAATAATATGAATCAAGTTTTAATCGGACGGTTATTTATTCGTGATCTTTGAAAGTTACAACGGGAAACATGACTTGTAAAATGTGTGTTCTAGGTTGAGTTTCATGCAGTTGTTTGAATAATTCATGAGCCTTAGTAATGTGAATTTATAAAGCTTTATATGACGATAGTAGCACGCATGTTCAGTAGTTATGTATCTTAACAAGTGATAAAATTAAAAACTTAGTTGATAACATTGTTGGCATGATAGCGTGAGTAAAATTGGATAGCTTAAATTGATTCTTAATCAAAGGTAAAATATTTTATACGAATCCAGTTGTTGCATATTTTATGTATGTTTGGCATGTTGTACTATCTCTAGTATGTTCATCATATTTGCATGATGGTCGGATATATAAATATAAAACTATGTTGTCATATCTTGGTAAAGTTGATGGCGTTAAAAGTTAATTTGATTGTTCTGATGTACTCGCATGAATAATTATAATAATTATGTCTAAATGTTTACACATGAATGATAGTGATGAGTATGTTTAAATGTTCACACATGTAGGATGCATCTAAGTTCTAATGTCTTTCACATGAGTTGTGTGCCAATAGTTATATTTATTACCTTCATCACATTAAATAATTTGATTAGACCTAAAACTATAACATGATAATAAACAATGTTGTTATTCCTTATTGAATATGTTCGTTATTACAATGTCATAAAATGCTAAAGTGATTCTTGCAATTGTATGGGTGTGATATAAAGGAAACTGTTTGATATAACACGACAATTGACATACCTATATTCCCGAGTCGTTACTATTAATTATAATATAATAAAGATTGTTATGATAACTATGTTGACAATTATAATGGGATAACCCTTTTTTAGGATTCACTGATATGCATTATTTTAAATGATAGTCGTTATAGTTACGTTTAATTGAGCCGTGAATATAATTGAGTAAAGAAGTGCAACTAAAATCGTGATGTTGAAGTAATAGTCGTTCATTAATAAAGATGAGACTGAATTGAATAAGATGAACCGGTAAATTACAATATGTGAGTCGACACCTAAGCATGTTTTGTTTAAAGGAATCGAATTGAGTTTATCTGATTTTGAGTTTCGTAGTAAGCTATAAATGGATTCTATGACGGCTCTGTTATAAGATTATGATAAGAAAATTATTCACCGTCCAGTATGAAAGTAAAAGTTTTGAAAATGAAGTTCAATTTTGTCGTATGGGTATAAATTCAGAATGAGATTTCCAGTCAGTGTCTGGTGGTATGGTTCCATGATAATTTTGTTAGTCTGGGGAATGAAACTAGAACGGAGTCACAAGTAGTAGGTTAATTTAGTCATGTTGTTCGTTCATGTAGTGAATTGGTGGATTGTGGTTAATTACGAGTGTCAAAACGGGAATGTAATGTGGCGATCTAAGTGAGTTGTGTGGCAACATGATACGTTAATATTAGCATGACAGGTAACGAATAATTGTAAAATTGGTGTCGTTAAATACATTAATCTTGTATGTCATTGAGTTAGATGCAGTTTAAATATATTCAATACCAAGAACGAAATTTTATGCATGATAGTCTTGTATGATTAACTTTACAATATCATTTGTTTACTCGCTTGTTGACTCGACCAATAAGTTGTAAAAATTTGCCAATCAAGGTGCTTTCGTCATTCATGAATAAATACCAAACCCTTTTGCTATGAGGATTAAAAAAAAAAAAAAAATATTTCTAGGCTGATAAGTACTGCGAAACTGATTGTCTTCATTTGGTGATTCTGTGGCTCGACCTAAAACTGTACAATTATGTAAATGAAAGTCGAATTTGGACCTATTAGGTTATAAATTTTCATAAATCGATTTAGTAAAGTCTTGGACCCTAATTCTTTTCTCATGTTGATGGATCACCTATGTTTCTAAGGTAAAAGATTACAATAATTGGTAAAATGAATAATTACTAATGATTTTTACTGGTAACGGTAGCCTCTTTCAGTTGTTAGCAGTAGTTTGAGAACTTTTGTTGTAATAATGAGGTTACGAGGACGTAACCATATTTTTAGTTGGGTAGGATTGTAAAATCTTGATGTTAATTTGCACTTGTTTGTAGATTGTAGCTTGACCAAGTTGATGTTTCGTTGTGAGGTTGCCTATGCAAATGAGTTCTATATGTGTTATTCCTACTTCTGTTAGTTGGTTGATGTGTAAAAGGAGAGTATAGTCAAACTACCGGTATTGAGTTATGAGTTGTGGGGCCTTTGTGCCGAGTTACGTTTGCGGTCCAGTGCGACCATGGTTGTTGAGTTACTTGAGTTTGAGGTCGGAAATTAGATGGAAAACGACGCATTTGTTCTCGAGATGATTATATAGTTGTTGTATATCGTGTTCGCAGTAGTTATTAGTTGCGATTAGTTGGGTTAAGAAAAAGAGAGTTAAACTTCGGGACGAAGTTTGTTTTTAGGAGGGCGGAATGTAACATTTCGCAATTGTTGTGTGTAATTGATGTGTCAAAAGTGTGTGTTAACCATGTCAGAAATGCGTGACGTCCGTAAGTACAATATGCAATACCATCTTGAGGTTTGGGGTATGGGAGCGAACTTCGGGACGAAGTTCATTTTAAGGGGGGAAGACTGTAATACCCCGTATTTTTTATATTATTGAATTAAACGGATATAATTAAACGGATATTATTATATATTAATTATTATACATTTTATAATATTAATTAGGTCGGGTAAATTGTTGAGTCGATAATTATGATAAGTTATTTTATTTAACTCGCGTCGTATCGAGCTAAGTTAATTGAGTCGGTTTTATAAGAAATGCGAATTGTGAGCTGACCCATTTAAGTTGGCCCAATATATGTTCAGCCCATTAAACCTAAAGCCCAATTAACCCTAAACCCTAACCCTAATAACTACCCTAACCCTAATAGTACACTACCCTAAACAACTCCATCAACCCGCCTCCCTCTAAACTCGGCCCGCCTCCCTCCTTTCTTCAACATCAAACACCAACTTTCACGCTGAGAGAGAGAGAGAGAGAGTGAGCTGGGTATTGGTGGCACTGCAAGGAAGAGATAGGGGTGATTGGCGACGACGGAGGGTGGTCGTGGTGGCTGCTGTGGCGGCAGGAAAATGGTAAGATTAACCTTCTCTGTTTTTCTTCTTTTATGTCGGGGTTTTGGGGGTGTGTCGTGTCTGATAAGGGGGTTAATGGGGGTTGTTGACTGGGTATAGGTGTAGAGTGGTAGAGGGCGAGTTAAATGGCGGTGATTATGGTGGTTGTAGGTAGTGATAGTGGCGGTAAAAGGGAGCATCGACAGGGGTAGCAAACGAGTGGATGTATGCGGTTCAAAGCGAGTTTTAGACGGCTAGGTTTGGGGTGGCACCACCATGGACTCGGGGGAGGTCGAAATGGTGGTGTCACGATGTCTTGGTTCGTGGGTTGACGAGTGTACGACACGGTGGTGGTTTGGGCGGGGATAGGCAATAGGTGCGGTGGTTGGGAGTCGAGAAAATGGGATGTTGGTGTTGCGTGGTGGTGAACCAGGTGTTTTGGCGGCCATGGTTGGACTCGCGGCGGAGTCGACCCTTGTAGGGGTGGTTGTCGGTGGCTGGGTCGAGTGGGGGACACGGTGGTGGTTGACACGGCCTGTGGTGGCGGTGGTGGTGCGTGGGTGAGAGGGAAGAGGCGATGTTAGTGACGGGTTATTTTAGTAATTGAATCGGGTTTTTGGTCATTGTTTAATCATTGGAATTCGTTAAGTTATCGTATGCTTAATTAATTAATTTATTTTCCCGAGTCATCTAAATAAATTATTCCCGAGTCAATTAAATAATTTATTTAATTTAATCCCCGAATCGTTTCAATAATTAGAGATGGACTTTGAGTCGGGACTGGTTAAAATGGAAAGTTACTATATCGGGAAAGTTTCTATTTTGGGATATCTCTATATTTAGTAGTCAGTAATTATATTATTATAATTGTTTTAGGTGACGGATTCGTGAAGGATCGATAATCAGATTCATTGCTTTATTTTCCGGACTGCTTAAACTGCTTAATTGGAATTGCTGGCACTTTGAGGTAGGGAAATACACTTGACTTCAGCGTGTTTGTTAATTGTGTTGACTTGTTGTGTTTCATATGACCAAGTCGTGAACGTTGACGTGTTTCGTGGTTGTTGATTCATATTGTGTTTCATATCTTTGGAATGTGCTTGATGAATTGATCGTATGGAGTATGTTATCACAACATCGGGTAACCGGCATGATTTTATGATTTATCGATTCGATTGATTCATACATATTGTGTTGCATTAATTTCTTTGAGCATTCATATGCATTGGAGATGGAGGATGTGGTGGTGATGTGGTGTGGTGATGATGATGTTGTGATAAGGCCCGGGCGGGTTCGCAGACTTGCCCTGGTGTCCTCCATTGCGAAGCGGGCGGATCGACTACGGTCGATATATAGTCTAGGGGATCGGTATGGTGGGCGTTCGGGTTATGAGATATGAGTGAGATGGAGGTGGAGGAGACGGAGGAGCATGCATATCATATTTTGTTGTTTCATTGTTTTCCTTACTCAACCTCGTGGTTGACCTGTGTATGTATTCGTGAACACTGTGATGAACCATAATGGGAGCAGATTTGGTACTAAAGATTAGCCGACTTGGGAGCGTGGGATGCGTGAGGACTTGGCCAATCTACCTAGAAGTCTAGACCACATAGAAGATTTTATCACTTAATTTATTTTTCCGCTGCGAGTTGTATTTATCTTATATTAAGTTTAGTTGGATAATTTGTAATAAACACGTAATCGCTAAGTTTTAATTTAAAGTACTTTGGTATTGTTGTACTTTGTTATTCACTACCTCGGAAAACCGAGATGGTAACAGTCCGGTTTATTAGGGAATGTCTTGCTAAAGGCTCTTTCATAAACCGGGGTGTTACAGTTTATCTTGCTTATCCTAGTGTTGTAGTTGCTCTTTTAATTAAAGGTTATGTTGTCTCTATGTATGGCTTTGTAGTGCTAGATCTAGATGAGAAGTGTCTGGTGCTACCTAGTCGAGTAACTTACTTTGTATTGTTATCAATAATGTAAGTTATTCACCTTCTGTCAAAAAAAAAAAAAAAAAAAGTAAGGTGTGAGTTCCATTAAAATGCCATAAACCTAACAAAACTAACCTTAATGAGAAAAATTTGTTCCACATCCAAACAAATGACCCAATTTGACTTGTAATTCGAATTGACCTGACTTCATTCAATCCATTTCGAATGTTTATTACCGCGTCACATGTTAACCACTATCCCCATTGGTTGGAGTTTTTGGAATGGATTGGAATTGATTCAATCCATTCTAGTGTTTGGTTTGAAGTATTTGGAATGGAATTAGATACCCAGTGAATTCTAACTCCATTTCAACCCCTTGAAATCTCATACCCATCCCCAAAAGTAACCAAAACCATATTAACATGACCCAACCAAATTCTTTCCACATCGTAATGGTCTGATCGCACTTAACCAAATTAACTCGTTAACAAATCTAGATGGTCTAAAAACTCGGTACCATCTGATAACACTCTATTATAGAACACAAATTCTCATTTAAGACGAGTGTATTCGTTTTAAATTTAAAACGGGTCAACTAATTTGAATAAGACAAGCAAAATACATGAGAAAATGCCAAAAACTTGTCTTCCTGAAGTGGTCGTGTTCGAACCTCACAAGAAGCAATTTTTGCCTTCTAGTATTCGAGTGTGTCATTCTCGGATGACTTTTTCTGATATACGTGGTTGGCAGGCTACCACATATATCCGAGGGTTTAAAAAATAACGGATGCAGGCCCCTCATTAACCAAAAAAAAAAATATAATTAACATGTTTAATATTAAGATGGATATATCCGTATTAAGAAAGACGAATCGATTTACGGATTATAGAAACCATGACACATTCCAAGACCATCATCATCAATGTCCCCCATCTTCCTCGTCCTCCCTATACAACTAACAAGTAACAACAAACGTAAACAAACTTAAATTTACCGTCGCATGACATATAAAATACTTACACATTTACCCATTTTATTTCACCTCTTTTCTTCATCATATATACACTGCCCACTTTCTCAGATCCAATAGTTTAGCTGTAACAATTTCACTATCTTCTTACAACAATGGCAGTCAGATCAATCTCTACATTCATAATCTTCATCTTCCTTCTTGTTTCTTCACCTTCTTTTGCTTCTGAGTCTGATCACAAGGTCATTTCTTTTTAATTACTGCATTTTTGATTAATTTTGTTGTGTTTTTTTTTTTCAGATCTTTTGATTTTGTTGGGTTTGCTGAATTGGGTTTTAGCTTTTGTTTCAGATCTTTGATGTTTGTTATATGCTAAATCTGATGGGAATTGAGAATGTGGTCAAAGTTAGTATTTTTTAGGCTGCGTACATCTGACCCCCTTACCCCGCAATTTGCGAGAGCCATTGAAGCACTGGGTTATGTTATTGTTATTGTTGAACCCATTTTGTTGCAAAAATTGGGAGATCAGTTTTTTTGGGATTATGTTGTTGTTAGATGCTAAAAAGCTAGGATTTTGGGTCTTATAATGCAAGCATTGTGTACGATTTCGTGTTGTACTCCTTCCGTCTCATTCATTTGTCTACCTTTGATTAAAATGCACCTCAGAACGAATAAAATGGTAAACAAATGATTGGGACAGAGGGTTGTATTGCTCATTTTGTAATTGGATTACTGACTCTTCTGTATTTATACAACGGTCTCATACAAGACTAGGGGCTGGTTTTGGTGGATTTAATCAAGGAGTCGTGATATTGTGTGTAATTGCAAGACAGTCATTTGTTGTTCTCTACTGCATTTAGTAGCAAAACATTGCTCATCTTAATGTTGGGGTGCTAGGCCGTAGATTTACTGTCGGCATTTAGACAGTTTCAAGCTTTATTAATCATGGACTCATGGCTTTATTGATGATCATACTAGTACTTTATAACCACCTAAACTTAGGTCGAAAGACCGATCCATAATAAGTTGCTTTTAGATCAAATTTATATTTACCTTTGGGAGAAGCAGTGAGCTTTGAATTGAGTGCTTTCAAGTATCTTATTATGATTGAGCTCACTCTTGTTAGAAAAGTACTCGTAGTAAATAGAAGATGGTAGCATGGATATGACTTTGATGAATGTTTTGGACGAAAGGCTGTTCCAAACCAATTATTTACTCCTCCCTCCGTCCTGTTCAATTGTTGTCCTTTGGTTTTGGCACAAAGACCGAGGAAAGAGGTGGGGGCCAATTATAAGATGACAAGCGGACCAAATAGAGTGTGAAAGATCAAATTACTCATTAAATGCAATCCTAAATTGGAAGGACAACAATTGACTATGACACCCAAAAATGGAATAGGACAACAAATGACCGAGACGGAGGGAGTAAAACTTGTGTTAATTAAATTTAAGTGTCTTGAAATATTAATTCTCCGCAATTTCGTTATCTGACAGAAGTTATAGTAACTGCAATGCTGTGTTTTTCATTTTCATTTGTCAAGTTCGCTTTTGTCTACATATTTGTGCTGTACTGCTGTGAAATTGTGCAGACAAATGAAATTCCTTGGTTTGTGGCGAAAATTGCTTGTTTGGTAATTGTGCTTTATTAAACGAAAACGCAAACACTGGAACTAAACTGAAGTTCTCTTTCAAATTATAGTATGAAGCCAGTGAATATGTGACTCTTTGGGTGAACAAGGTCGGTCCTTACAACAATCCACAAGAAACTTACAACTACTACAGCCTTCCGTTTTGTCATCCCTCTGGGAATCCCGGACACAGGTGGGGTGGACTGGGCGAGGTTCTTGGTGGCAATGAACTTATTGACAGCCAAATTGATATCAAGTTTGGAAGTACGTATGGCTGCTTTTTAACTTATGGATACCCACTTTTTTTTAGTTCGTATCTATATGTATTTGTGTGTGTGTATATTGAATACTCCGTATTGATAATTTACAATTTCTTTTGGCAGAAAATACTGAAAAGTCGACCATATGTGAACTTGAGCTTGATACAGCAAAAGCCAAACAGTTCAAAGATGCAATTGAAAATTCCTACTGGTTTGAGTTTTTTATCGGTATGTTTTTCATCCAAGATCTTTACTAATTCTCATAGTTGTTCCAATCTCACATTTATAATGTTCTCTTCCACATCATGCACCAACATGAGCTGTTTCTTTTTACTGACTTATTGCTTTTTGATCGTGAATGCGCCCAACAAATTTCAGATGACTTGCCGCTGTGGGGTAAGTCTCTTTTTCTTTTCTTTTTGTGGCTGGTATGTAGAGTTGTCGTCTTTTTTTTCTTCGCA
The DNA here is from genome assembly GCF_048544455.1 of Silene latifolia. NCBI lineage: Eukaryota > Viridiplantae > Streptophyta > Magnoliopsida > Caryophyllales > Caryophyllaceae > Silene > Silene latifolia. The sequence goes on along the minus strand of NC_133535.1, from coordinate 7,443,817 downwards.
TTCTCAATTTCTGTTTCCCTGCGCTCAGGTTTTGTGGGAGAATTGCATTTTGATAAAAATGGTGAGAATGCCAAGCACGTTCTTTACACAAACAAGAACTTTATTATCAAATATAATGGAAATCAGGTAAATTCTGTAGGGTCTCGGTATTTGAAATTTCGAGCTTCATTGTTTCTTAATTCTTTTACCCAACATAGCAAGTTATAACATACATAGCTTGTTATGTCCACAGATTATTCATGTTAATCTCACACAAGATGGTGCTAAGCCTGTGGAAGACGGTAGGGTGTATGATATGACATATACTGTCAACTGGATTCCAACAGACATTACCTTTGCTAGGCGTTTCGATGTGTACCTGGATTATCCCTTCTTTGAGCACCAGGTCTGTACTACTTCAATTGGATAATACCTATATAGTTGCTCCTGTCTTCCAAAGTTCCAAAGGACCTATATACTTAGACCTTAATTTGTTTTATGGAGTGTGAAATGAGTGACATGGCTGAATTGTCGAAATTTTGTTGCAGATCCATTGGTTCTCAATCTTCAATTCATTCATGATGGTCATCTTTTTGACTGGGTTGGTGTCTATGATTTTAATGCGAACACTTAGAAATGACTATGCAAAGTATGCTAGGGAAGATGATGACTTGGAGACCTTGGTAAGGTTTTCTCCGACTGATTGTTTTATGTGGGCGTGCTGCTTAATTACACTTTCTTGTACTGAACTTGGATACTCATTAATAGGAAAGGGACGTAAGTGAAGAATCTGGTTGGAAACTTGTTCATGGAGATGTTTTTCGTCCTCCTCGCAGTTTGGCCATGCTTACAGCTCTTGTTGGTAATGGAGCCCAGCTGGCAGCGCTGATTCTCCTCGTCATCATTTTGGCTATTGTTGGAATGTTATACATAGGGTACGTATCTAGGACTTGATAAAACATCAGAATTTCGCTGCAGTTAGTTTTTACTTTTTACTTGCTACACGAAAACTGACTCATACGAGATCTTACTAACAAGTCGAACCAGCTCATTAACCATGTAATTGAACGAGGAACACACAATTATCTCGGTTTGTCTCATATGTGATCCACTCTCATAAACGACTCATTGGTCCTCCCCTTCTGTTAGGCACCTAGGATCTTGATCCCTTTGACATTGTTACTGGTACTTTATTCTTGGATCGGTATACCTGGATTATCCCATTGACCCAGTGTATAGCCTGAAAGCTTTAATGCCGCTACCACTTTTCCGACCCCTTTACAATAATTCTGAAGTTGCATGATTACCATGGTGAACAGGAGGGGAGCCATTGTCACGACGTTCATTGTTTGCTATGCCTTGACATCATTCATATCAGGCTATGTGAGTGGTGGCATGTACTCTCGAAATGGTGGTATGTTCTCCTAATTTGTTAATCCCATCATCTCAAAATAGGTTGAATTTTTATTGATTCCTTCGATAAAAGAAGCTTATGCATAATTTTATTCTCTTTTTAGGTAAAAGTTGGATAAAGGCTATGATTCTTACAGCCTGCCTTTTCCCATTTATGTGCTTTGGTATTGGCTTCATGTTGAACACCATTGCCATATTCTACGGATCTTTGGCTGCTATCCCCTTCGGAACAATGGTAGTTGTATTTGTCATATGGGCTTTTATCTCTTTCCCTCTTGCACTACTTGGCACTGTTGTTGGAAGAAACTGGAGTGGTGCTCCTAACAATCCATGTCGCGTAAAGACCATTCCTCGGCCTATTCCTGAAAAGAAATGGTACCTAACACCATCAGTGATCTCTCTTATGGGTGGATTGCTTCCTTTTGGCAGCATATTCATTGAGATGTATTTCGTTTTCACATCCTTCTGGAATTACAAGGTACTACTGTCATATTCCGTGCTAATAACAGGCCATCTGCCCACATTCTCCTGTTTAATAATCTCTAGGATTTATCTCTAGAATTTGGTTATACTTATATGCAATTTGATTGATCGTGGAAATTTCTCGTGATATTTTACGATTCAACATTTTTCCTCTCGCTGATATTTACTCTCTATTTTCTCATGCTTTTATTGTTCCGTTTCCTTGTAGGTGTACTACGTTTACGGCTTCATGTTGCTCGTATTTCTGATTCTCATCATTGTAACGGTTTGTGTGACGATTGTGGGGACATATTTCTTGTTGAATGCGGAAAACTACCACTGGCAATGGACTTCCTTCTTCTCTGCTGCATCAACCGCTATATACGTCTATTTATACTCTATCTACTATTATCATGTGAAGACCAAGATGTCAGGGTTCTTTCAGACCAGCTTCTACTTTGGATACACTATGATGTTCTGTCTTGGGTTAGGTATTCTTTGTGGTAAGTTTCACTACTGAATGTCACCGTGTTTTTCTACTGTAACTGCTATTCGATAATCTGCTACACTGTTAGGGTAATTTGGACTCCATTTCCACCATTTCTTCTCAATGGTCCTGATTATATCCTGGGATGATCTAACGGTCTGAATTTTGTCCCGGAAAGTAAATATTTGATGAGGTAGAGAAGGAATAAGAATTTAAAGTTTTTCTGTTAGAGGAAATGGACGGAAATGGAGCACTCACTGGTGACACCTATTTTTGACCTACTTACAGTTAGACGCGGGTTGACATGACCAAGGAAAAAAAACCTAAGGAGTCTATATCGGAAAAGACACGAAAATTAACTGACTGTTCTGACCGTAACCACAGACTCAGGAACAACCCAAAATGACCTAAGATACGAATGTCACATTTTCGAAGTCTGCATGCACCTCTACTTTTTTTATCTACACAATGAGTGTGCATAGAGCTCATAAATATATATAGTTTTAATATTTTAATATTTTAATATTTATTTCTAATATTAATCAATCTAACCTGGTATAAAATTGCAAAACCAGGCGCTGTCGGATTCTTAGGCTCCAATCTTTTTGTAAGAAGGATCTACCGAAACATCAAGTGTGACTAAGTCATCAGTCAAGTGCCCACATACTTGTGTATGTTCTCCTGATGCTATTACTATTACGAGCTTGAAAAGAAGGCGGACACTTGTTTAGGGCATGCATCTCGTGGGACCTGACCTGAAATTCGCTTCGACAAGATCAAAATCGAGAAATTTAGTTTAGATGCAGTGAGAATATGTAATTTTTTGTCCTAGAACAGTAGAACCTGCATTTTTTCATTGTAATTTTAGTCGATATACTGGAATGACAGAGGTCAGATTTAGGCGTCGCCTTCCATATGAATATGTTACATAGATTTCCCACCAAAATATATCCACATATATTATTTTTGTTCAAATTTCTTAGGGATGTAATCTATCTATTCAATTCAAATTATACTGTACTTTTTGTAGAACAGTGTTATATTATATCCTTTAATGAACCATTTGTTCACATACAAAACAAATTGGCAGGTGAATACTGAGCAAAATTTATCCTGCAACCAAAATTACCACTAAAGTTTTTTTTTTTTTGTTATCGAACTTCTGTTTTGTTTGCCTGTTTAGACTGTCTTGGGTTCGTTTTCTTGTGAACCAGTTACTCCATTTCATTCCTATTGATCGAACTCAGATTGTCCCGTGCTCAATTGAAACCGTTCATGAGAAAACAGTGTTGCACGAGGTAGCATTGAGAACAAAAACTCATTTTAAAAAAACTTTCCGCCTTTCTGACGTCAAATCTTGGTTTCGCTATTCTGCTATTGAGAAGATTCAATTTACTAGTGTGTGCGAAAATCGAAAAATGCACGCGGTGTCCTTGAGGTTTGATATTTTGTCCAAAATACCTAATTTTTTTATCCGAAAAACTAAGAGGCCATAACCCGAGTTTACGAGTTCAGAAAGTAGTAATTTTTTTTTTTCAAATTGATCATTTTTCCGAGAGTTACGATTTGAAAAAAAAAATTGTCGTATTTGGATCTCGTGTCAAAGTTTTTTTGACCGATTAAACTTTGAGTGACTATATCTATTGGTGACGTATTCCAAAGTTGACAATTTTTTTTTTTTTTTTCAAATCGTAGTTCTTGGAAAGATGATCAATTTGGAAAAAATCGTCCACTTCTGAGCTCGTAAGACGTAAACACAAGCGACCTTTTAAAGTTTTTCGAATAAAAAAATTGTTTATTTCAAACAAAATATCGCTAATCAAAACAAACAAAAAGATGGTTCATTCAAAACACACAATTGGTGTGAAGAGGAGACTTTAAACAAAGTCAAGAACAATGAAGAAACTCCTCTTTAAACCCTTAATTAATCAATTTCCCTAATTTTTTCCCCTTTCTCCCAAATTCTCTACCCAGATCCAACGGCTATAATTAGCCTGATCTTCCAACCAGCCATGATCATCACCGTCCGATCAATCACATTCTATCTCTTCACATTCCTCTTCTTCTTTTCACCATCACTGGCCTCTGAGCATGATCACAAGGTTCGTTAATCTTTTTCACTAATTATAATTGCATTGAGGAGTAATTACTGTATTTTGTTTATATGGGTTTGATTATTATTTGTTTTTTGAAATGGGTTTTCTTTGATTAGTGATTTCTGGGTTAATTTGATGTAATGGTGGTGCATTTGATCATGATGTTTGAGATTGTAAAGATTTCCATTTTTGCTGTTTAGGGTTTAGTTTTTGGTGATTGTTAGGGTAAGGCTCCGTACATCCGTCCCCTCCTACTTCGCAATTTGCGGGAGCCATTTGAGGCACTGGGGTAGTGTTGTTGTATGAATTTTTTGGATGACCATGTGACTTAATGTCTTAATTCTGTTCTTTTGGAAGAATTTTGGGGTATATGAAGTGGGTATGATATAGTAGAGTGATTAACCAGCTGAGGGTTTGATGAAATTGAAGTTATTTGTGTATACATTGCTGTTTTCGCTTACAACACTCGCTTTCGTGACCATGAATTTGGTTTTCGAGCATATGTAAGGCTGAAATGCTAATGTCATCTGCCTCGGGAAAAACAACCAACATCAGCAACAGCATTTATTCAATGCTTTTGAATCTTACGCTACCTTACCCTTGTGTTGAAAATACATTGTAACTATATTTTGTGACTCAGGTGAAAGTTGTGTCGTGCATTCTCCCATGGGGAAAATTGTGTTAGAGCATTATCTCAACAGTCTGTGCTACCATGACTTTACACATGACCTCACGCACCCGTGTTGTATCAAGACTCTGGCATGGTTGTGACCCCTAGACCCTTCGTTTCAAGACAAAAATACTACTCCCTCCGCACACTAATGTTCTTCCCATTTCAATAAAATACTACTCACATATATTAGAGAAATGGGAAGAACACTTTTGTGTGGAGGGAGTAGGAGTTTTCATAAAAGTGGCACTCCGAGTTAGTGTCCGACTCTTGGGATTTATGGACATGACACGTAAGGTCATGTCCAATACTTTTGATCAAGTCTGAGTAACATAGCCGACTCACAATTTCCAATGTAAAAATGTAAACGTTTTTTTTTCATTCTATGAAACAAAGGAATTTTTTTGTCTCCATTAGAAGTGAGCAACTTACAAAAGGTGATTAGTTGATGACTTCATACTCTAGGTGAATTGTAGGTGAGATCTCTACATATGAATGCTATGTTAGAAGCATGCTACTGATCCGCATAATCAGGGATTGAGGGATATCATTTCTTCATGAAAATTGGGGTTGTCATTAGATTTACGACATTTTTTTAAAGTGGACTCTTGCAGTTCTTTTTACTCTATCTTTTGTTGGGTAGAGAATAGAGATAATTAAATATTTAGATATGCGAGGTACCTCAGAGGGCTTCTCTTTGAATTTTTAGGTCTAAGAACATTCATCAACTTTGGTTTTGTTGATGTTATTGGTTCATGGTGAATCAGTCTGAGGAATTGGTTACTGTTGTTATGATGGCCTTCAAGGAAGAAGCTAAACCATGAGTATACTTTAGAATTACCTTTTCCCATTGCGACTGCGTGGAAATATTTAGATGTTTTCACCAATCTAGCTTTCAGATGCCTGTGCTGATTTAACGTCATTGTCATGAAACGACTTTTTTGCTGGTCTGAGCATCCGGGCTTTGAGGATCATTTTGGTTTAAGATATGTACTTCAGCTGTTTGCAAGCTCCCCAGATATTTAGGATAAGCACTATGAAATGTAGAGGATATTAAAAATGCAGATTAAGAAATCAAGAGATTCATGTTCCTTTGTTTCCTTCTTGTTTGTTGTAGTATGAGCCAGATGAACACGTCATTCTCTGGGTGAACAAGGTTGGTCCGTACTACAATCCACAGGAAACGTACAACTACTTCATCCTTCCGTTTTGCCATCCAGATGGCCATATTGAGCATAGGTGGGGTGGTCTTGGAGAGGTTCTTGGTGGGAATGAACTTATTGACAGTCAACTTGATATCAAGTTTAAAAGTATGTACTCTATACTTTATGGCTTCTTGGATTGAGTTTTTGATTTTCCTCTCTCCTTCTATGTCACAGTCATTTCAAAATAAAATTTCATCTCACATTATTTATGTTGTTTATGTCAGAGAATGTTGATAAGACAGTCGTCTGTGAACTCAAACTTGATGCTTCTAAAGCTACACAATTCAAAGATGCAATTGAAAATTCGTACTGGTTTGAGTTCTTTATTGGTATGTTGTCATTTCAAGTTTGTTTCCATTTGATATCTAGCTTCTTTCTGCCATGCTTAATTTATTGATCGGTTATTGAATGCTTAAATTTTGCCTTTTTCCATAATGGCGCTCGATGCACACCATTCAGATGATTTGCCTTTGTGGGGTACGTGTCTATTTTGATATCTTGATCTTCATAATTGTATAATGATAAGAGCCATAGTACCTTATTGTCCTCTCTTCCTTTCTGTGTAGGTTTTGTTGGAGAGTATCGTTTTGATAAAAATGGTGAGAATCCTAAGCACATGCTGTACACAAATAAAAACTTAATCATCAAGTACAATGGAAACCAGGTATGTGTAATTTTTTTAGGGTTCGTGTTCAGGGACTCGTCAAAGGTGTTTGACAGAGTGTTGTTGCTTTATTTGGTTTTTATTGTGTATTTATACTAATCTAAATTCTTCTGCATAATCTCTATCTCTTTTGTAACTCTTTTCTCTGCAGATCATCCATGTTAATATGACCCAGGATGGTGCTAAGCCAGTAGAGGATGGAAGAGTGTATGAGCTGACATATACTGTTACGTGGATCCCTACAGACATCTCCTTTGCTAAGCGTTTCGAGGTTTACTTGGATTATCCTTTCTTTGAGCATCAGGTCTGTAGATTTTTTAATCCTGTTTCTGCTACCTCTCATCTCCTTAGAAATTGTAATCGGCTTTTATTTTTGTTTCAATTTTAAATATGCCAATGGCAAAATTTTCTTGTGCTTCTGGATGTACCTGATGTTTTTGCTGAGTTATGTTTTAGCTGCTTCGTGGGACGAAATAATGAAATTTCTGGCCAATAATATGTATCTCAAAAGGCAGTTTTACTATTTGCAGATCCATTGGTTCTCGATTTTCAATTCATTCATGATGGTAATTTTCTTGACTGGTCTGGTGTCAATGATATTGATGAGGACCCTGAGAAATGACTACGCGAAGTATGCCAGGGAAGATGATGACTTGGAGAGCTTGGTTAGACTTCTGTAATTGGTGATATGTGCTCTATACTGTTTTAGTAATCTGCTGAAAAGGAATTTCACTTGTCAGGAAAGGGATGTTAGTGAAGAGTGTGGCTGGAAACTCGTGCATGGTGATGTTTTCCGGCCTCCACGTAGTTTATCTCTTCTCTCAGCCTTCGTCGGTACTGGAGCTCAACTAGCAGCACTTATTTTCCTCGTGATCATTTTGGCAATTGTTGGAATGTTGTATACAGGGTATGTTAATGAAATTTGCAAATGTCAAATATGATACTATGCCTCCGCTGCAGAGGATGCCCCTGTTGTTACTGCTTTGATTGACATACATATCTTCAGTGTCAACTTATTGCTACATTGATGGCATTTTCCTCAATTGACCTTAACTTCTTTCCTTCAGCTACAATATTACTTTTTATTAACGGTTTTCTTTAATATAATATTTGCTTTCTAGCAAATGTCTATGATGTAGCTATCAGGGTTTCCATATCTTTTTTTTTTCCCTATGTAGGACCGTCAATAAAAAATTACATCAGCGGTTTGTATGTCTCTTATTTGTTGCAGGAGAGGAGCTATCATTACAACTTTCATTGTATGTTATGCCTTGACGTCGTTCATAGCAGGTTATGTTGGTGGCGGCATGTATTCTCGTAACGGTGGTACGTAATTGTAAACCTTTTTTCTACTCCCTCCGTACCGGTCAATTGTTGTCATTTGGTTTTGGCACAAAGACCAAGGAAAGAGTAGGGGGCAATTATAAGATGACAAGTGGACCAAATTAAGTGTGAAGGATAAAATTGCTCATCAAATGCAATCCTAAAATAGAAAGGACAACAATTGACCGAGACACCCTAAAATGTAATAGGACGACAAATGACTGGGACAGAGGGAGTATCTCCTTAGATATCTCTTTTTAGTATATGTAGATTTTAAGAGATGATGGTGTGGTATCTAACTGTCTACTAAGCTGTTTGTCTCGAAAGAGCTGGATTGTGCTTTCTTTAAGTTTTTTTTTTTTGTAGCTTAGAATGATTTAATTGACAACTCTTCTTTCACGTTTCAGGTAAAAACTGGATAAAGTCGACAGTCCTTACAGCTTCACTCTTCCCCTTTTTGTGCTTCGGGATTGGATTCCTATTAAATATTGTCGCTATATTCTATGGATCTCTTGCTGCCATTCCCTTTGGGACTATGGTAGTTGTATTTATCATTTGGGCATTTATTTCCTTCCCCCTTGCACTTCTTGGCACCGTAGTTGGAAGAAACTGGAATGGTGCACCAAACAACCCGTGTCGTGTGAAGACTATCCCTCGACCTATTCCGGAAAAGAAATGGTATCTAACACCCACAATAATTTCCCTTATGGGCGGTTTACTTCCATTCGGAAGTATTTTCATTGAAATGTATTTTGTCTTCACCTCCTTTTGGAATTACAAGGTAAATGCTCGCTTCCATTTTACTTTCTATATTCCAGCATTAACTCGAGGCAGCTATGTATTACCCACTTCTAACACTAACACAGTAACACATGTTTCTATTACGTTACGCTTCTTGCAGGTGTACTATGTTTACGGCTTCATGTTGCTCGTGTTTATGATACTGATCATTGTTACTATTTGTGTGACTATTGTGGGGACATATTTCTTGTTGAACGCTGAGAACTATCACTGGCAGTGGACATCGTTCTTCTCTGCTGCATCCACGGCCATATACGTTTACTTGTACGCTATTTATTACTATCGAGTCAAGACCAAGATGACTGGTCTTTTCCAAACCAGCTTTTATTTCGGTTACACTATGATGTTCTGTCTTGGCTTGGGGATTCTTTGCGGTATGTGGTTATTGTTCAGTTCACTTCCGTTCATTTTTTTTTCTTCACTTAGATAGTTTAAGTCCAAAAGAACAAGGCCTCATTGCCGCAATTAAAGCTAAACTTTGTCACATTTTCAGGAGCGGTTGGCCATCTGGGCTCCAATCTTTTTGTACGAAGGATCTACCGGAACATCAAGTGCGATTAATCATCCAAATTATTTTATCAATTGAACTGATCACATAGCGACAAAGATGACCTTGGATGGCTTGGACGGTACCTATGGCTCGTGGGATTGTGCTGTGTTGAGTCGACCAACGATGTAAGTGGAAATAGCTGTAGACACTAGGATTTTTTTTTTTTTTTTTTTTTTTTTTGGTTTTGGTTTCAGTTTTAATGTCAAATTTTAATCTAGTGTTAACCGAGTACCCAACTCTATGGCAAATTTAGGGTTCATTCTACAGTTTTGGTCCTTAATAAATTGTTCACAACTTCGGCCTAATGGTCTTGTAATTCCGAACCTAATGTGTCATATTCTTGGGAAGATTTCATCTTGGTTACTGGTTGCTTAAATAGTTAAATTATGTCTTAGTAACTTTATTAGTTCCAAAGAATTGCTAAATCCTCGCGCTAATTTCTTAATTTCTTCTATTAAAATCTCTTGTACCTCGTGCTCTACCTCTGTTTATACCGAGAACCCAAGTTACTTCTCATAGTTCTCAATATCTTTGAATAATTGAGCACTAATTATGCTGGAAGATCGTTTTCCCGTGCGAAATGATCATTTTACACTCAGTTAGACCTTGCAAAATTAACCTGACTGGAACATGACCCGACACCCAAGCAAGATCTGTTACCCGAATTGACCAATTAGTAATGACTCTACCTGAATGTTTATTGTTACAACTTACAAAAGACACCACTATGAAGAATTAATAGACCCGAAAATGACCCTACCCGATGACCTGGCCCGAACCCTCGATTCAAAATCGGTCCGATTGACTCGTTTGCCAAGTCTACCCTCAATAGTCAATATCATAAATGCATAGAGTAGCTTTCAATTTCCAATCTTAACAAAATTAGGTTGGCCTTGAAATAGGATATAAACATGAAATCAAGAAAAATGACATGAAAGTGGTGAAGAAATAAAGGAGCGTGTAATGACATAAAGTAGGCATTCCCGCCTGACTAAGTAACTATATTACCCACGCGCTTAACTTACCCGCGTATGGGATTCTACGTTTCCGAATTTGGAACACGGAAGCCCATAGTTTAGGCAAAATTGTCCAAATTTAAGGAATTTGGATCCTCTCTATTACTTTATCACTATTTTCTTTTTAATAAATTTATATTTTAATATATTTTCTCTTGTCATCTATTAAAATTTTATTTTTATAAAACAATTATAAATATTGGATCATCATAATTGTTCCGGGTGTAATTCCAGAGCAAGTATTGTTACCACCCGTGGCTTGTAGAATGACGTCTTTGCTTGAATCCTCCTTGCGGTCTCCTGAAACGATGAACAAACTGAGGGCTCGGCTTTGGCCGAGCGTACTCACTCCGACGCTCAAGTCAGTAAACTTAGAGAGGTAAGTTGTCGTTACTTGGCTAAGGATGTATTGTAGAGAGATAAGGAAGATATTACCAGATGAATAGTGATTCTTAGGTTAAATTGTGGATCCTTTCCTCAATAAAGGTTGAGGAGTATTTATATACTTTCACCTTTTGTCACGTAGTGGCCAAGTGGCTAGCAGGTGGAAAGACCGTTCTACCCTCGGCCGATGGACCCATGGCAGGCCGGCCGAGGGTCTTGGATATGAGTACGCGGATATGTATCCCGATCGGGCTAGTTGCGGCCGATACCAGTGACAGCCGATGGGTTGCATCGGCTAGACTATCTAAGTCGTTGACTTCTTTGTGGATATCTTTGACCTTGCTCAATGTGTCGACTTGGTCGGCACGGTGCGAAATATGCCCCATCAATTTGCCCCAGCCGTAGTCTATGCCGTGGTATGGGCTCCGATGTATGTTGAGCGTATATTCGCGCAAGTAATTTCGAAACTTTTTCAGACGGCTTCTTCTACCTCGGCCTGGTTTCGCTTAGGCCGTACCATATCCCCCTCCACATGGATGTGTAAAGGGCATCCGATGTGGAAAAGAAAGTGACGCTGGCCGAGACCGGGGTTGGGAGTGCCGGTTGTTTTTGATTGCCCCAGTGCCTAGGTGCTTCCTAACTTGGATGATCATGTGGCGGCGGAGAGCAGATACCTAGGAATTTGTTGAGGAAGATGAATAGGAGAGATATGAAGGCGTGTTAAAGACGCTTGATCACCGTTGCATTGATTGACGTTCGATCGTTGCAACGATTGACATTCCGTGGTTGCATGTCCGACACGTGTCTGTTCATTGATTGGCCGACGCTTCATGGGTCGTTCCCGATTGGTCCTTCCTCATGGGCTTTTCCCTATAAATAGGGCAGTTGTTCCGTGAATTTGGCTACCAATTTCATTTTCTCAAATTTTTCTCCGAAATTTTCATCTCTAAACTTTCGAGGGCTTCTTTGTCTTCTAATTTTCAGAGTTGTTACTCCGGCGGGTATTTTTCTTCAAGGTAAACAAACAAACTTTCTTTTATTTTGTTAAGTAATTGTCGTGAACATGTCTTCGCCGATGTAGGGACTAGTACTTCGCGCGGGGGTTCCCGTCGCGTCTTGATGAGGGGGGGATACTAGATGCCATCCCGATAAAGTCTGGGGGCCCTAGGTCTCCTTCTCCTGAAGTTGATCCTCAAATTTTGGAGGAATGGGAGGATGATGATGATGATGACGATTTCGGTGATGGTGCTGGAAGGGCTCATCCCGATGAGGGGAGGCGAGACGTCATGGATCACGGGGACGCCCTGTAAGGTCCGCCTTGACCGTGCTTGGACCCACAAGTTCGCCGATTGTTCGGCGAGACATTTTTCGAGGGCCATTTCCACTTTGGCAGTGGATACAAAATTGTTGTCCCTGAGGAGGGTCAGGCCGTTTGTTGCCCTCCACCGGGTTACATCGGCGTATACATGCGGCACTTGGAGTACGGGCTCCGGTTCCCGCTGAATGAATACGTTATGGCCATTGTCAGGGCCATGAACGTCGCCGTGGCCCAACTGCACCTGTTGGCCATTAGGACCATAGTCGGCTTTGTCTGGCTCTGTCTCTTCAAGGGAGAGGCTCCAACGGTTAATTTATTTCGTCGTCTTCACCACCTTAAGCCGTCGTTTTCTGGTCGCGTCGGATGGTACAGTGTTCAGATGGAGCCGGGTTACGTCTCCGTTGATAAACTTTCTTCATGCAAAGACTGGAAAGGTCGGTGGGTGTATGTGGAGGTGCCAAATGACTATCCGCTGCCCCGGTATTTCCAGCACCAAGTTAATTTGCGGTGCGAGACTAAGGCGGAGCATGATAGATGGGTCTCCCGGAAAAAGCTTAAGATGGACGCCAGCAAGGTTCCTCTTAAGGCGGATGAAAAGCTGGCGATGAGGCTTTTTGAGGCGGACAAGAGTGGGGTGCCGAAAAGATGGATTCCCCCAACGCAGATCATTCTTCAGGATGAGCCGCTCTGCCATGTCGGCCTCATACCGGCCCTAGCGCAGGGTGAGTGGGGTCGGTGTGAGGCCCATCTCTGCTCTCAACGTTTCTGTTTGAACCTCGACTTAATTCTTCTTCTTAACTCTTGCCTTGTTTCCTTTGCAGACCATTTTGGACCGGACCCTGTCTGAGGATATCCTCCGGAGAATGGGGCTGAACAAGGATAAGACCGTTGCTGATTTGCACCCTAAGGCTTTGACTCGTGACCGCAGAACGTCGCCGAATGATCTCATGGATCAACAGTTGAAGGGCTTGAACATGGTGGAGGCCCAGGCGAAAGTCGTTAGCGGCATGGCGCGCCGGATGCGAAAAACAGAGTCTTTGGCGGCGGCGGCATCGACACCGGTTCCACCTCCCATCCCCCCCCCCCCCTAAGAAGGAGACGATGGAGATCGTTGATATTACCGATGGGGAGGACTCTGATGCGGAGGAATCTCCCCTTGTTCGTAAGAGGAAGGAGCCGGCTACTGCTGAAACTGCTGCCAGCAAGGAAATGCGTCCTCCGGCCAAGAAGGCCAAGCACGGTACGTATCTATCCCGTGGCCCAGATTTAACCGGTTTATTAGACATGGATGCTTTAATTAAATTTCGTGCAGATCACTCGTTGTCGGCCGTTGCTCTTAACGAGCAGCGAGTGGAGAAAAGCCCCGTGCAGGCTGGTGATCAAAACGTCACTATTGTCCCTTCATCCCAGAAGGCTTCCCAGCAGGTGCAGGCTGGTGATCAAAGTGTCACCATTGACTCTTCATCCCAGAAGGCTTCCGTCTCCCAGCTTATAGTGGAAGGCACGAAGCTGATCAAGGAGCTGGCGAGGTGGAACGAGCTGACCGGTGCTCGTATCATAGAGCAGGATAAAACCGTGTCTCAATCTGTTTTTGAGCTTAATGCTACTAAGAAGGTGGCCGTGTCGGCGAAGCTGGATCTCCTCAATGAGCAGAGGCTTAGGGGAGATGCTGAAAAGGCGCTCTTGGCTGAGAGAAAACTCAGGGAGGACGCTGAAAAGGAGGTCCTTGCTGAGAGAGCCAAGGCCGAGGCTGCGGCGGCCGAAGCTGCTAAGCTGTTGGAGAAGTGTAACCTTGTTCAGAGGCACGCTGACCTTTATCTCCAGCAGAGGAACGAATTCAGGGGCCAGTTTCAGATCCAGGGGAAGGTTATTCGGAGCAAAGAGGCCGTCATTAGGCAAAAGGAGGAGGACATTGAGATGCTCCAAACCGTCATGCTCCCTAACATGTGTGTCGAATACCGGGATCTGGCCGAAGAAGCTGCCCGGGAAGTGATTGGGGAACTCTTTCCTCTTGATGGTTCCTTTCCGTGGGGTAAATTTGACGAGCTGTTTGACGATAAGCTCGAAGCTAAGGAGAAAACCGTGGAGGAGAGGGCCAAGGAGGCGGTGAGGATGAAGATAGAGAAAGAGGCGGCCGCGGAGAAGGCGGCCCTTGCTGAGAAGGCTAAGGCGGCGAAGCAGGAAGCCGAGAAAATGAGGGCAGCTGAGGCTGCTGAGGCTAAGGCTGAGGCTGAGGCTGCTGAGGCTGAGGCGGCTAAGAACGCTGCTGGGTTGCCCATCGAAGAAGATCTTTGTTTGGCCGGCGATGGCAAGCAACAACAGGCATAGGGAGACGGACGGTCGGTCGTCACCAGGCTCACCCGGCGTCTCGGATAGCTTCAGCTGTTCGGGAGCCAATTATTAAGCCCTTCCTCCCTGCCATCTTTTGGCGCTTCAAATGACATATTTGTAACTTTTGCTTTTCTTTCCCTGTATTTTGTACAACTTTGGTAGGTTGTGTTTTGGCTTATCCCTATAGGGACGGCCGTCGTCTGTATTCTCCTCACTTGTAACTTGTTATCATTTTTAATAAGAGTTCGTTTCTTTTGCCTTCGGCTTGGCCGAGGTCTTTACCTCACTTTGAGTTTCCTTGCGCTAATAGTTGAGCGTATCAACCGTACATTTCCTAGCGTCTTCACTTTGCCTCCGGCTTAGCCGAGGTCTTTTTCGTCTTCGCCTCGAGTTGTCTTTTTGTTTTCGCCTCGGCGGCCGAGGCGAGGCGTCTAGAGTGCGCATTCAATCGTGCTTAAACGCTTTTAAGGCGTTTTGATCGTTTTTGCGGGTATCAATCGCGTTGGCCGAATCGCGGTTATTCGCTTCTGTTGATGATCGCCGCTCTTGTCGGTGTGTGATGTGGAGCGTCGGGCTTCTTGGTAATGACGGCCGCTCTTGTCGATGTGTGATGTGGTGGCGTCTATTTCTTGATGATGACGGCCGTGGCGTCTACCACTTGGAGTGACTGCGACGGCGTCCACCTCTTGGGGTGGCTAGTGGCGTCTCTGCCCAGGGTGCTGCGACGGTAATCCGCTTCTGTTGATATTGCCGCTCTTGTCGATGTGACGGTGTGGTGGCGTCGCTTCTTGGTAATGACGGCGCTCTTGTCGATGTGAAAGTGTGGTGGCGTCTATTTCTTGATGATGACGGCCGTGGCGTCTACCACTTGGAGTGACTGCGACGGCGTCCACCTCTTGGGGTGGCTAGTGGCGTCTGCCCAGGGTGGCTGCGGCGGTAATCTGCTTCTGTTGATGAGTGCCGCTCTTGTCGATGTGACGGTGTGGTGGCGTCTATTTCTTGATGATGACGGTGTGGCGTCTACCACTTGGAATGATCGCGACGGCGTCCACCTCTAGGGGTGAGCGTCGTGGCGTCTGCTGGGGGTGACCGTGACGGTAACCGCTTCGTTGATGATCGCCGCTCTTGTCGATGTGATGTGAGGCGCGTCGCTTCTTGAGGGTGACTTATGGAAAAATGAACACTTTGGTGAAAAACTTGGATTATTCTACATTAAATTTAAACATGCGTCGGGGTGTCTACAATTTGTCTTGGACACCTCCGCCGCTATCTGAGTTTTTCCCGAGGTTGTCGTGTCCTCGATCATGGCTCGTCAAAGACACACCCTCCTTAGTCAGCCGTCGGTCGCCTCCATGAAGTTGCCCTCTTGTTGTAAGGATGGGTTTTTCCCTTTCTCGATTTCTTCGCCACTTTGAAGGATTGCATGTTGCACCCCTCGGCGGATATCCGGACATTGACCACTTCGTCCTTCTCGTCCTTGGAGACGAGCTTATGCGCTTCCCCCGGTCCGAGACATACATCGGTGTCGGGCCGGATGGACATCACCGCGCGTCGGCCTCGCTTAGCGTGACTCGGCCTATGAGAACGTTGTAGGCGGACGAGCCGTCAATGACCACGAACTCGGCTAGGACATTCTTGGCCGTATACCCCTCGCCGAACATCACCGGCGGTCGATTGACCTCGGGGTACCAGTAGGCCCCTTAAAAGTCTGACGGTGGGTGGTGCGGGGGCTTAAGTTTTCAACCTTCGAGGACCGAGGTTGAGAAAGCATTCTCACGAACATGACGTTCGTGTAGGCGCATGTGTCAATCGGGCACCTCTTGACCAGGTGGTTGGATATGTCCAAATTGACTACAAGTGGGTATTTGTGAGGGGCGATGACTCCCGCATAGTCCTTCTTCCCAATAGTCATGTCGGGGATGTTGGAAGCGGGACCATTTGTGTTGGGCACAAAGTTGATGGCCCGATACTGGTCGTTCAGTGCCGTTTGTACCCATGAGCGGACCCACCGTTTCGTTGCCCCGATGACAACACGGATCACTCTATCCGTTCGAAGACGGATTTCTTGTCTGAACCGCCGGCGTCAGTTTTTTTGCTTTTGGCAACGTACTTGCCGAGGCTCCCCTTCCGGATAAGCTCTTCAATGGCATTCTTCAGATGCCGGCAGTTGTCAGTAAGGTGACCGGTGTGGCCGTGGTACTCACAGTATTGGCTCGTGTCACCGTCCCCCTTCGCCTTGGGGGGTCTTTCCCATTTCTGGCCCTCGTTTTTGCTCAGGGCGAAGACCTCGGCGGCCGATACGACCAGGGGGGTGCGATTTTTATACCGCTGCTGGTAGTACGTTCCCGAACTCCCCCCGGTACCAACCGGGTTCTGTTTCCTGGCGGACTTGTCAGACCGTGACCTACTATTGTCGTGGCGTCTTTCACCGGACCGTGACTGATTATCGTCGCGGCGTCCTTCACCCAGGTCGTCCTCCCGACGGCTTTTCTTTTCTGAGTGTTCGGCCTCGCTGGGGCCTAACCAGGTGTTGTGGTAGTCCTCCACCTTAATGGCTTGTTCAGCCAATTTTCTGGCGGCGTCCAAGGTCAGGCCGCCGCACTTGATGAGCTCGTTTTTTAAGGCTCCCCTTGGGAGGCCTTTCATCAGGGCGAAGGCTGCCAGCTCGGGATTGATCTCCCGAATCTGCTGAACCTTGGCGTCGAACCTCTTCATATAGCTCCGCAGAGTCTCGCCCCCCTCCTGCCTGATTGTTAGGAGATCCGATGTCTCCACGGCCTTCCTCTTATTGCAAGAGTACTGGGCTAAAAAGGCGTCCTTTAGGTCGGTGTAACAGTATACCGAGCCGTCGGGCAGCCCCTTGTACCAATTTTGAGCCATCCCATGCAAAGTTGTTGGGAAGACTCGGCACCAGACCTCATCGGGCTGCTCCCATACCGACATGTAAGACTCGAAAGCCTCGGCGTGGTCGGTTGGATCACTATCTCCTTTGTATGATATGGGCGGCAACTTGAGCTTGGTCGACACCTGGACTTCTAGGACGTAGGCGCTGAGGGGCTGTCTGACCACATGTCGAACGACACGCGGCGATCGGCTCCTCGCATTCCTAGTCCGGCTTCTCTCCTCGTAGCGAGAAGGACTTCTCCTCCGACTCTGGTGAGTTGGGCTTCTTCTCCAACTCTGGCGAGTTGGGCTTCTTTCGCTCCTCCGGGGTGTGCCTCGTCTGTGCCGCGGCGACGCTGTCCCCTCACGAGTGCGAGAAGGACTTAGGTCTACCACGACCACTTTGGGCTCCTCCGGTGTCTTGACAGGGTCAGCTTCTCCTAATGCTCCGTTCAAGTTTCTTGGGGTCACATTTTGGGCCCTGGTCTCCTGGACGGTTTCCGCCGCTCTTGTCGGCGTGACAGTGTGAGCCGGCGTACTCCTAATTAGGTCCAGGAGCATCTTCAGTTTTGCTGCGTCAACCACATGTCCCATGATGGTGACCTGGTCGGCGGGCAGCGGTGTATCCGGCATATTTGGCATCCCGAATTCTGGTTGGATTACTCCGCCGGTGGAGGGCTGCGCAACCCCAGAATTTTGGAAGGTATCATCTTGGTGTAGTTCGGTTTCGTCAGTAACGAATACCTCTTGTTGTTTCGACATCTTCTTAGCTTTTGGGGTGAGTTTTTTTTTTATTATTATTATTTTTTTTTGTTTGGGAATGAATGTGACTAGCTTCTAGTGTCTTTCCCCACAGACGGCGCCAATTCTTCCGGGTGTAATTCCAGAGCAAGTATTGTTACCACCCGTGGCTTGTAGAATGACGTCTTTGCTTGAATCCTCATTGCGGTCTCCTGAAACGATGAACAAACTGAGGGCTCGGCTTTGGCCGAGCGTACTCACTCCGACGCTCAAGTCAGTAAACTTAGAGAGGTAAGTTGTCGTTACTTGGCTAAGGATGTATTGTAGAGAGATAAGGAAGATATTACCAGATGAATAGTGATTCTTAGGTTAAATTGTGGATCCTTTCCTCAATGAAGGTTGAGGAGTATTTATAGACTTTCACCTTTTGTCACGTAGTGGCCAAGTGGCTAGCAGGTGGAAAGATCGTTCTACCCTCGGCCGATGGACCCATGGCAGGCCGACCGAGGGTCTTGGATATGAGTACGCGGATATGTATCCCGACTGGCTAGTTGCCAGGCCGATACCCAGGTGACAGGCCGATGGGTTGCATCGGCTAGACTGTCTAAGTCGTTGACTTGCTGTGGATATCTTTGACCTTGCTCAATGTGCTGACTTGGTCAGCGGTGCAGAATATGTCCCATCAATAATATTTAATCTGAACCATTAATAGGAAATAAAGGTTTATTTCTTTGAGAAAATGAAGAGAATTCAGATCGAAATTTAAGGGATCTATTTAAACTGCACAAATTTTAATTTACTACATATATGTCATTTTTACGTTTTCAGACACTCATTTCTCTTTTCATTATCTCTCAAAATATATGAGATAGTAATGTGAAATGTACACTCTTACGAAAGAAAAAGAAAATTTTATGACGAATCTAATGATATAGTTTTCTTAATTGTTTCTTGATTATTTTTTTATATACTTCAAAGTTAACGGCTTACCTCTTAAAATGAAACGTCATATATAAAATAATAGGGGAGTATAATTATATTATTATTATTATTATTATTATTATTAAATATAATTTAATTTTAAAAAGTATTCTGACCCAACCCGAGATCCATATGACGCATAATTATAATACTCCCTCTTAGTTAGCCTAATGTCTCATCTTTCCCTTTTCATGCTAGTCGGGTTTTGTTCCCTTTTTTCTTATTTGAAAAATTTTGTGTGGTCCAAATTCAATTCCTCGTGGGTATGATATTTTGTGTGCTCCAAATCATTTAATTTTTGTGTCAAAAAGAAAGAGAACAATAGGTTGATTAGGAGGGAGTACGTGAAACGGGTGGTGGTGACTCACGCGCACCACCCGTGAACAATGATGTCTATTATGTACTTTGGACAAGTGTTGTCCCCCTTCCCTGCCACTGCCAGCAACACCAGCACCATTGTTGGTGACTCACGCGCGACCTCCGTCCGTCTTACACCCTCTCTAATAATCAGAGACGGACGCCGCGTCTAACCCTAATACAGTCAACGACCACGTCGCACTTCCATCTTACTCCCTTGCCTTACGCCGGCATCTTGCTTACTCCCATGCTTTACGCCGCTGACGGATGCCATGCCTCACTCCAACGCCAACGACGGATGTCGTGCCTCACCCGAACGCCGACGATGCCTTAAAAACAAACTATAATTTAACTGATATAAATTAATTCCCTAATTTGATATAATATAATTGATAAACCCAATAATTAAAATTATTACCTGATCGATATGAGACTACGTCAAAGGCATACTATAGAAACTTCATCCATAAAAGAGTAAATTTCATCCATACAATTGGTCTCCCTTGTGACGGGTTACCATTTGTGACGGATATTTTGTGAGATAAAATGGTAACAAAATGGGTTAGTGGAGAAAGGGGACCGCATGAATAGTGTTGCAGAGAGTGAAAAAGTGGGTACATTGTGAAGTAAAATGGTATCCATCTTCAGCTTGTGACGGATATGTCATGTCTTCAATGAGAATTTGTGTCATCCATAAAATAGCAAACTACATAAAATAATGTGTAAATTCACCCACGCGCTTTCCACAAATAAACACACGCAGTAACGCACACCATCTTATCCAACTCTATTAGCCGCAAAACAATCCCAACTTTTTCAAAAAATAAAATAAAAAAACAAAAGAAGAGATCAGAGTCAAGTTGGTCTCCTCACACTCTCCAAAAGCTACTCTCTCTCTCTCTCTCTCACCATTTCTAGACAGAGAAACCCAACCCAAACCCGATGCAGGACCCACCTCCCGAGTTAAACCGGGTCGGACTCGCCCGATTCCGTTCCGCACCAGCAAGTTGGCTTGACGCGCTTCTAGAAGATGATGACCCGCTTAAACTCCCGGGTCAACCACATCACCAAACAAGTCTGACTCAGCTATTAACCTCGTCTGGGCCGAGTACTAGTCCGGTTCATCCGGGTCGACCCGGGAATTTCATTCAGCCTACTACTCCTGATCCGGGTTTCTACGACCATGTCGCCGGAGCTTCAGCTACGGCAACTAGTACGGCGTCGTTTCAGCGGATGAATAGCTCGCCGGCGGATTTTCTTGGTGGTAATATTGATGGGTATTTCGCTGGACCCGGGTTTCCGGCGACCTCGTATGATTTCTCCGGTGGCGGCGGCGGCGGAGGAGGAGGGAGTTCTGCTGATGCTTCGCCGTCGGGGAAACGATTGAGGGAAGCTGATTTTGAGCAGCACTCTCCTAGATTCGCTGGTCAAAGGGTATATTCTTTTTTCTCTCTCTCCTTTGACTTGTTATCATTAGTGGCGGAACCAGGATTTGTAGTTAGGACCCGGATAATCAAGTGGGTGAACTAGTAACACTAGCAATTATCATCAGTGGCGGAACCATGATTTTTAGTTAGGGGGTGAACTAACAATTCAATTTAGTGGCGGAAACAGGATTTATAGTTAGGAGACGGAAAATTTAGGAGATGAACTAGCAACCCTTTAGGGGAAACTAAATTCCCCCTCCCCCCAAATTTTAAAAAGTTTGAATCTTTCAGAGACGAAAACAAGGATTTTTAGTTAGGGACGGAAAATTTGAGGGGGGAAGCTAGATATTTTCTCCCCTTAATTTTATCAAAGTTTAAATCTTTTCACGGAAAAATTGAGGGGAAGCTAGATTTTATCCCCCTTAATTTTAAGGGTTTTCGAATGTTTTATTAGGGGAGGGATCCTGTTAGTCCCCTGGCTTCGCGACTGGGTGTTATATGTATGAGTGTATGCGAGGATTTAAGTGAATTGATGTGAGTAGTGGGGGGTTGATTTTTCTTTGGGGATGGTTGGTTGAATCAAGTGGGTGTATATATAAGTATAAATGTATAAATGTATAATATCAAGTTGTGATTTGTTTTTGGTTTCTTTTGTGGAGAGTTGGAATACTAGTTGATATTGTTTTTGTTTTGTTTTGTAGAGAGGGGAATTGACTACAGCAAATAGTTTGGTGGAGATGGAAATGGAGAAGCTTTTAGAGGATTCTGTTCCGTGTAGGGTTCGTGCTAAGCGTGGTTGTGCTACTCATCCTCGGAGTATTGCGGAGCGAGTAAGAGTTTCTGTTGTGTATTTAAATGTATTGTGTGTGATGTGGAGAGAAATGGGTTGATTGATTGTTGGTTTTGTGTGCGGATTTTTAGGTTCGAAGAACGAGGATTAGTGATAGGATAAGGAAGTTGCAAGAGCTCGTGCCGAATATGGATAAGGTAAGAAAGATACGTGTGCGATGTCGTTTATTGACGTTGATCTGCTGCTTTTATGATGTATTGCTCTAGTTCAATAAAATGTGAAATCTTGTTTTGCTATTGTTTATGGTTTGGTATGTTAGAAGATCTCAACCCTAATCTAGACTACGTATGGTGTGGTTGTCATCTGGCTTGTTGCATATGTGTGATTATGTTGGGAGGAGCCATTCCACTTCTCCTGGATATGAACTGTTGTTGGGAGACGGTTGTGTTTGTTGAATGATATTCAATATCAGCCGTTGGTTGTTTTATGTGTATACAGTTTGCAAGATACAGTAGGTTGTTGTATATGATTAACTGTCGAAACACGTAGAGTACCAAGCACTTGGAAGTTGGATTAAGATTGACTGATTAGATGGCTGCTAATGTGCAATCAAGGTAGATAATCTTAAAAGAGAATTTTTAGGTTGAGTTTTATTAGCAAGTGACCTTGTTTGAATGTATTTTGTATTCTCTTTTTTTTTTTTAAAGGATTGCTGCGTCCATTGGTGGTAGATCTATTAGGTACTCCGTACTAGCCATTCGAGTCAGTGGTCATGGTTTGGGTTAATCAGATCCGTAGGTCATGACAATCGAGTTTTTAAGATGTATTCTCAAATTAGTCACTTCGGACAATTTTGGGCCATTTCAAATCACACCACTTCTAGGGCGTTGTGTTCCGGTGTAATTTGGTTTGTGTTGGGTTATTTAGATGACTCAGTTTTGCGAGGTTTGTTCGGTTGCATCTGAAAATCACACCTCAACTTTATATAAAATACTTCATTATTTTGTCAAGGATACATCAAGGATCGAATATAAGTTCCTCTTGAAGTAGCTAGATGTCAACAATCGTGGCAACATAAATTTGACGCTCAAGCTACTTTTCGTATGATTTCTGCAGTGCCTGCCCAGAGACATTCCAAAACATTCAACTTTTTATGATTTAGGTTCAATGTTAAAAATTGTGAATTTTTTGCATTGAAAGAGCTGAAGAGAAAATGAAACTTAGAAGTGTGAGTCAGAAGAATAGTTTCCGAATTTTCCAGTGAGAAATTTTTGTCAGCTGTTCAGAAATAGGATTAGAGTGCTTAATCCTGGTCTAAATTGACGATAAACATAACAGGAGTTAGAAATTAGAATGACTATCATTATCTTATTGAAGGTCATTTGAACATTATATTCAACTCCTTTTCACCATGCTCTTCCCACTTTTCAAAGTGTGTGAAAGGAAGTATATGTTTTGAGTTGTCTTGACTCGTGAATGGACGTATACTGTAGACTTGTAGTAGGTCAAAGTTTGAACTTCTATTTACGAGGGTTTGAGCTCATTAGGACGATAATGAAATTTATTGGAAAAGGAGGACATTTGGTATGTGTATGTGTAGGTAGTTTTTTTTTTTTTTTTTTTTTTTTTTTTTTTTTTTTTTTGGTGTAAAGAGAGCCACAAGGGCTAATATGACGCTGACGGGATTTGAACCTATGTCATTAGTACCTATTTAAGTTTAAAGTGGATGTGAAAATTCTTAGTTTTTGAACAAGTGAACATCATATACCTATTTAAGTTTAAAGTATGTGAGTGTGGTCCTGTACGTGACGTACGTCTAAGTTTTATTCTTTATTGATTTTGCCCAGCCGTTGTCCGTGTAATTATAGAAACTACCAGTTTAAATGTTATGCAGTATTGCATATTTGATTAACACATATTAGTTCCTGTCACACATATGTTGTGGTCTTTATTTATTTTTATTTTATTTTTCTCTTGAGAGCATGAAAATTACAAATCAGTTAGCAAAACATATGGACAGGCCCCCCTACTCCTCGCACCATTGAAAACATTAAAAACCCGACTTTTCTCTTCAGTACATGTCATTGCATGAGGAATAGACGTAGCATAAAAGGCCAGTTAAGGGGATTATGATGACAAAATTCGCTGCTTTATTATCGAGGATTAACTTCATCTGGCCACATTTACTCCCATTCAACGGTTGTTTTAATATTTATGGTCATCTTAATGGGAATATTTGTCAGCAATCTTTTTTTTTATCGGTTCAAATGAGCGCGCTATGTCGCGGGTGGGAATATTTGTCAGCAAATTATGATGTGTTATATTCCACTCCTTGCTATAAACTTGTTTTGTGAGGCAGTTCGGGGTACAGCTGTATGATGAATCTTTCCGTTGATCAGAATAGTGGTTTGCTCAAGATTCCTGAGTTTGTGTTCATGATTTTTAAATAGACGATAACTGATTTATGTTAGTCACTAAGGTTTTATGGTCCTCATTGACTAGGTGTACTGGTCATTTGATTTGTTCTTATTACTCTCTAGTTTGCTACTGATCCGTAAGTCATATTGTGATAAGTTGTTGCCAATTTGCCATTGTATTCATCCTTGCAAAACTTCTTTCATAATTTTGTCGACTTCATAATAGCTATTTCTTTAGCAGCAAACAAATACTGCAGACATGTTAGAAGAGGCCGTGGAATATGTGAAGACCTTACAAAGACAGATTCAGGTATGTTGACAATATGATCTTTTCGTCTTTTTTCCGTTACATATCTTATGAAGAAAGCATGTTGGACCACGAGATTACATGATGATCTGAGCTAACCACAAATTTCACCTAACAATGGAAAACTTCCACTTTGATGTCGAGTTTTGGTTTTAGTTTCCGCTTTGATATCGCCGGCTCGAGATTGAACAGTGTCACACTTGGGTGACCTAAGAAAGTAGATGTCCAAATTTTATCTAAATTAGTGAAGTATTTCAGCAAAATAAAGTGCAAAAACTAATGTTATTATTGTAAATATTTAGATGAAATTTCACGCAAGTTTGCAAAATCCTACTTTATTCTGCTTATTAATGTTAGGCAGTGTTTGGAAACTTGAAATTCATTTCTTTCTCATGAATTTTCGATATATTTAAATGTTGGCATTCAATTCCGTAATTTTCATTTTCAATTCCAAAATGTTGTTTGTGGAAAATTGGAATTCAATTGTAAATTTCACCTCCACAATGCTGTTTGAACTTTGAAGTTCGAACTATCTCATCCGCTCTGAAATTCATCCATAGCCATAGTTTTACCATCTTCCATAGACAGACAATTGTCCAGTCACCGAGCTCTCGCATAAATTTGACAGATTCTTTCAATCTTCCAAACCAATGTGCAGTCCAAGCTTACTAGACCTATTAACTACCATAATCAAATGATTAATCCATTCTAGCAAAGGCTGTTAGCGAAACAAGTATACAGGCATATCCTCAATACTATTAGACGAGCAGAATTAATGAATGAATTGCTAAGCAACATATATGAAAAGATGTGAAACGAACTAGGAGATGTGATATCTGAACCTAACCTTAGCGTAATGTACAAGGATATGAAAGATGTGAAACGAATTAGAAGATATAATCTCTAATGCGCCCCTGCAAGACGGACGGCTAAATAGTAAGATCGATCCGGGTATGTGAAAGAGGAATATTAATGCACAGTGAGTGGCTTGGTGGATGGTCGTAGTGAAGGTTGGTTAATTTTGTATGAGGTGTAGAGAAGGAAGAAGTGAAGCAGGCAGCCATGGCCTCGGCGGTGGCTTGATTTTATTAGTAGTACGGTTGCTTCTAGGCTTAACCCTAGTTTTGTGAGATTTGATGGTTGATTGGAGAGATTGAGAAGATGTTTGATGGTTCTGTTGTAGTATGGCGTTGTGATTATTGTGGAATTTGTATGATTGTAGTATCACAAGAACGACTGACTACAAGCAAAAATAGCCAAAGTAAGGCTATACATTGCATGAGAGTAAGCTTGAATTATTTCGATGCCGCAAAATTAGTAAATAACGAAGAGCATAGCTATGATCATCATTCATCTGCAAGTATTAGTTCTATAACCAAGTCAAAAGCCAAATCAACATGCAAGCACCGGCTCAAGTCTAAGAAAAACAGAAAAAAGCAATTAGCAAGTAAAAAAACAAATCAACATGCAACTATGCAAGTCTCGAATCAATAAAAAAAAAATATGAATTCGAACCCTAACATTCTGCCATTATCTTCAGTTTTAACTTCCTAATAGTTAATATGGATTGGGATGGAAAGAGAAACCAAAATGTTATGCGAACTTGTTTTTATTTTGAGGGCTATTAATGAGATGAAAGAAAGAGAGCGTATCAGAGAGTTCGTGGCATGAGATAAAAGAATCGGAATGACTAGGTTAGGACGGGGATTTTAGAGGTTTAGTTTTTGAACCGAACTGAAATTGGAAAGGAATTTGGCCATTTCCAAATCCAAATAATAGTGTGTTTCCCAACAGTTGAATTGGCGCAATGTTAGAACTTAAATCAATTCCTCGTGAAATAGGGCATTAGGCCATTAGTTGTGTTGCTGAAATTTTGTGAGACGACATCAAAAGGAAAAGCGTGAACCTCATTTTGAGACAGAGATTATAATTTTGACCTACGTGATCGAAGTATCAAACAAAGGAAACGACGAGACCTAATTTGTTTTCCATTCTCATTACTGCAAAAATTTTCCACGACGACTCTACGAGTCTACAACATGCTCAACCTCAGTCAACCCCAAAAACGAACAACAATATTTAATATCACAATGCCTCCAACTTTGTCCCTCCTTATTTAACTGGGTTCAATGAACTTCCCAAATTCCAAGTGGTTTATGGATATGGGTTGGCAAACTGAAATCGATTGCGACAACAAAGATGTCTTGGTCTTAGCAACTTGGTTCATATGGTGGGTTATTGGCTCAATGAAGAAGATTATACGGATGACTAGATGAGGTGCTAGTCGGTGGAGTAATAATGAATATGTGGTGATATGTTAGGCAAAAATGGACAGGATGATGATATTGTGGTAGAGCTAGGAGGTGAATGGTGGTGTTATGCCGGGCATCACTAGTCGGTGAGGCATGTAAGAGGTTGTAATTCGGAGACGAAGGTAAGAAAATCAGCTATACATGTTGGTCTTCTCTGATCGCAGAAATCAGCTAACTTCGTTACTTGCACTAACTTTTTAACCGAGCTAGTGCTAGGTAGTTGACACTATAGTTTTATCGGACAGGTCTTGGTTGTACAAAAAAGATCAACAGTTTGTGCTTGTCTTGACTCGGGCACCAACCTATAGATTTCCTTGAAACAAATGTACATGGATCTGAATTTTAGTTTTTTTTCTTCACATTATTTCAATTATCCAACTTTTTTAAAGAAAAACACACATTGCAGGAACTTACAGAGCAGCAGAAGAAATGCAAATGCATGCCAGAAAGCTGACGGAGAAACAAATCAAAACCGCGCTACTTCTACCCTTTTGTCTTGTCGATGTACTCTAGGATATGATTACCTCACTTGGGTTTCCCATGATTTGGGTGGTATATATAAGCAAGCTTGATGTGCAGAAAGTGCGAGGAATCAGACTCAAATTCACGGCTAAGCCTCGGAATTTGATACCGATATGCTTTTGTTCTATAATTATTATATCAGGATGTTGTACTTGTAATATGGTGTAAACTTGTAAACAAATACCCCAAATTTTACTCCCCGTAGTAGCGTAGGAGATGCGTAGATTGTTTAGTTCCGAGTTTATGGTACCGTCATGCTTGCTTTGCACATATGTACTACAAGCCCATTGTGATGGGATTAGGTAGGTATATTGATACACTAGTACTACAGTAGAACTTGATTATTTGTGTACTTTGCGAACTCTGTAATAATCTTCTGCCTTTTCAAGGCCTTCGGCCGGTCGGCCAGGTCGTATGTAGGCTAATGTATCCACTCAGTTGGAACTTGCATTTTTTTTTTTTTTTTTTTTTTTTTTTTTTTTTTTGGTAACGAGGGGTTTAATCCCCCGGGCCCAGGCATTCCGGCGTCACCACATGGACCATGTAAACCATCCCAATTGGGGCCGCCGAGATAACCGCATGCAATTGCTCATCCGTGGGTTCGAACACGGGACCTCGCAATTCTTGCATTTGCAAGTTTTGAAGTTACCCAAGTCTACCACTAAACTGCAAGCACTTGGTTTGATAAGTTTCACGTTGTTTTTGAGACAATTTTTTTTAATAATGCTTAAAAATGAATATTATCCAGAAATTAAACGTATTTCTAAACGTGTTCTCCTCGTATGATTGAGAAACTAATCTAACTACAAACACGCAATCTGGATCACGTGTTATCTGAGGGAGACATGATTCGCAATGGCGTGTTTATTATATTTGACGGTTAGATACAAAAAAAAAAGTTATTGACAAATTACGTGTCTAGAATTATATTTTCTTTCCGTCGTTAAAGGTAGATACCACAATTTGTCTTTATTACTACCATGTGGTGTATTTAATCTGTCTTAAGATTTAAGATGAATACCTTATGTCCTTATTACTACCATTTGGGAATGTATCACAACATGGAGTATCTTTTGATGCTGAACTTTTCTCTTTTTCTTTTAGTACTAGGCAGTGACATGACCTATTCTACCACTGGGGTGCCTGGGTCTACTACGGTAAACCATTGTCATACAGTCTGACACCAATTACTTCCCAATGTAGCTCCAAAAATCTAGAAGATTTATGTAAAGGACCCCATTTGTGAGGCACTCGTTATAAACCATCACAAGTTTACGACGACATGTTAAATAAAATCCACATAAATAAATAATGAGAAGTTATTTTTAATTTTCTAGACACTTTAATTTTTACTTATGTATCTATGTGGGTGATATTTGGCTCGTTATAAAGTTATGACGGATATTATTATCCGCCACAAGGAAGACTTACTGATAAAGTCCTCACCATTTTCTCAGTTTGTTTCACCTTTTCGCTTTAAAGATTCTTTATACCAGTTACCGGATGGTACATTTTCCAAAAACAAATTTATATTTCCTTTGTCCCATTTATTTATTTGCTTTTAGTTTTGGCATAAACATCAAGGGAAAAGGATGAGACCGATTATTAGATAATAAGTGAATTAAATTGAGTGTGAATGATCTAATTATCATCAAAGACATTCCTATAATAAAAGGCAAACAACTGACACAGACGCCCAAAAATATTATGCGTAAACATTAGAATAGGTGTTTATATTCGTTGTATAAAGATCTATAAATAGTAGAAAAATAAGTGAAACATCACTTCAAAATCTTAGATTAAATATTTACTCCATGCATACTCCTCGTGAAAACATCAATGAAGTGACTAAAACCTAAAATAGATTATGCATTTATACCTTACATCTGTCACACATAGGACGGATATTAAAGGAGTTCAGCTCATTTAAATTCAGTTGAGCTTTATTCAGTTCAGTTGAGCTCTTCTTTTTATAAATTAACTCTTACTCACTCCGTCCCGGTCATTTGTTGTCCTTTGGTTTTGGCACAAAGACCAAGGAAATGGGAGATGGTCAATTACTAAATGACAAGTGGAATAAATTGGGTGTGAATATCAAATTACTCATCAAATTCATTCTTAAAATAGAAAGAACAACAAATGACTGAAACACCTTAAAATGGAAATGGACAACAAATGACCGGGACAGAGGGAGTACTTTAGTGTAGTTCAGTTCAATTCAATTAAGTTCTATTAAGTTCAGTTCAATTCAACTCCATTAAGTTCAGTTCAATTCAGACAATTTTAGCCCAAAAATACAGTTGAGATCACCTGTCCCATTTTTATGTCTCATTTTGTGTCCCACTACCTTAAGATCTTGACACATCACACATAAAAAAATAAAAATGGTAATAATATCTATCAAAGGCCTTATGTGTCAATAGGAGAAGCAATGAGACACAAGATGAGACATAAAATGGGACAGAGGATCCGCACCGCAAAAATACAGGGCCTTAGTCTCCTTTGTAACGAATGTATCTGTCGTAATATTAAAACGGATAAAATATTATCCCATCTGAGTATTTAAAACAATTTTTTTTTCTTATAGGTTTTCTTTTATTTTCTTTATTATTATTTAATCCGTTTTAAAATTAAGACGGATACAACGACTTCATTACCAATTTTTGGACATGAAACATGGAGTGATGGCCATAAAAGAGAATACAAGAGTTTTAGGAGCAGACTGACTACAGAATGCCTTTAAATAAAATGTCACTGTCTGATATTTGTACGGACATGAGACCTGACCTAAACTGACTCCCCCTCTTGTGCATTTATTTATTTATTAAAATCTTAATGTGGTCCCCACTTTCACACATCACTCCACTCTATCATTATATATACCTGGTCCCACCTTTCACTCTCGTCAGACATGGAGGGCGCTGCTGTCAGCTTCTAGGTCCCACACCCACACCGTCCCTTTGGTTGTCTTAAGGAAATTCGTTTGGTTATTAAGGAATTGAAGTTAGAAATAAGAGTTCCGTGATTTTGTAAATCACGTGAAATGGAAAAAAGTTGTTTGGTTGGAATGTGAGAAGTTAATTCCACAGGAATTCACACTTACCTAGGGGGCCTGGGTAAAGAACTCTCACATCATGGAGGAATTGAAGTTCCTATGGAACTTCAATTCATGTGATTTTGGGCAAACAAACAACTCTCCCATTTTGCAAATCCCATGAATTGTAATTCATGTGTTTTAAAATGGGTAACCAAACGACCCCTAATTGTAATCACGATATTTAGGCAATTATTACAAATTATAGGGTAAGACAAATTATAGGGTAAGACAGTCTTATGTATTATGTGATGGACTAGTACGCAATTATTACTCCTTTCGTCCCGGTTATTTGTTGTCCTTTGGTTTTGGCACAAAGACCAAGAAAAAAGGAGAGGGCCAATTAATAAATGACAAGTGGAACAAATTGAGTGTGAATGATCAAATTACTCATGAAGTTCATTCTTAAAATAGAAAGGACAATAAATGACTGAGACACCCCAAAATGGAAAAGGACAACAAATGACCGGGACAGAGGGAGTACTTGATAATTATGTTAATGTGAAATTCAAGATTAATGTGAGAGGGTGGCGTTTAAATTGGGCATCACCCGATGACACTAACTCATTCTCCTTACAGCTAAATGTGATTAGTTTTGAAAAAGCCACTATAAGCTGTAAACACTAATTGGATCATTATGATCACATCTGGGTCATTTCACCATACAATGGTCTCAAAATCTTGTATTATTATTTCAGACGAAAATGAACCACATGAAACAAGAATTTGCGATTTAGTGTGAATTATGTGACCAATGGTTAATATTCGTAATTTACTAGTTTATGACCGTTGTTCAACGTAGTTTATTTGACATAAAAAGTACGAGTACTTGCTAAATTTTTAAAAATACTTGTAAATTACAAAATAATCTAGCAAAACGTTTCTAAGTACAAGCAATAGAATATTTTTTCATATATTAATAATTTAATATACACGAATGAACCCAACTTATCGTGAAAGATCGTCTAAACCGGTTTTCTGGTCACCTCTTATATTTGTTGGTAACACTTTAATTTGGGACCTCCTTTAATGTTTTGAGTACCTATTGGCGTTAGTAACCACTTTCGAACTTTCAGTCCCTAATATTGTGATGGTAGTATTTGTCATACCTACTCCTAAATAAACTCGGTCCCCTGTCTCAGTCATTTATTGTCCTTTTTCATTTTGGGGTGTCTCAGTTAATTGTTATCCTTTCTATTTTAAGAATGAACTTGATGAGCAATTTGATCATTAACACTCAATTTGTTCCACTTGTCATTTAGTAATTGAACCCTCCTCTTTTTCGGGTCTTTGTGCCAAAATCAAAGAATAACAATTGACCAGGACGGAGGGAGTATCAATCACAATAAAACGATCTTATTCTATAAATTTCGGAAAACAAAATTAGCCCTACCATGGTCCAAGGAGTTGTTTTAATGACATTTCAATACTAATCTTAAAATGTCCAAAGTCCAAACAAATTACAACCCTACCTGGATGGGGGCCAAGGGGGGGTGTGACTGTGAGGGGTCACTAATTGTCCCAAAGAATGGAAAAAAAAGGGAGAGTGAATTGTAGAAAGTGGGGAAATGCATGAAAGTGATCTCTCCCTTTCTTTTGTTTCTTTCTTTCTTGTTTCTTGTTTTCTTTCTTCTTTCTCTTCCTTAGATAGAGGGTTTGGTTCCATTCATCCATGTGTTTTTGTATGCTCTTAAATGGCACTCCCTCTATATGGAGATAAATGTTACTCTCTAACTCTCTATTATTTAATACTTTAATTATTATTATTACTATTATTAATATAGAGGTGAAGGAAATGAAGAAAGTTGAATAAAAATCATCTCTTTTCTCATGTTAAAGCATCAATTTTTTGTCATCAACTCAACTTTTGCAGGTATTAATGCTAAATCTTTTCTGGGTTTTGATTTTTATGATGTAATTAATGGAGTGTTGGATTAAAGTTGTAATCTTTGGGTATTTTTGGTATTGTTCCATGTTTGGTATCTTCAAGTTTATGATAAAAGTTCTCATTTTTGGGTTATGGGTGTGTTTTGTATTGCTAACCCAAGGGTAAGGTTGCGTATATCCGACCAACCCTTACCCTGCAATTTGCGGGAGCGATTGAGGCACTGGGGTAATGTTGTTATTGTGGGTGTATACCCATTGTGTAAGACTGGAAGTCTGTTTATGATAAAGTTCTCATTTTTGGGTTTATTGATGTGTTTTTGTAAGTTGTAACCCTAACACTAGGGTAAGGTTGCGTACGTCCGACCAACCTTTATCCTGCAATTTGCGGGAGCGATTGAGGCACTGGGTTAATGATGTGTATTACAATGTTGCTTAAGAAATTTTGTATTTTTCTTATGAGAGGTGGGATTGGACAGGTATAGGGATATAGGAGCTAAGTTTGTTTGGTTCTTACTGTTGATTTGAGGCTTTATTTTGGAATTTATTGCTAGAATGCTAGGTATGTTTTTCTTTGAAAATGAAAATGCTTCATTGTTCTTTGTGCTGGTATTATGGAACTGTTTTTGGCTCTTTCATTGTATAGGCTATTTGGAAAGTTCCTCCCAAGGAAACTGAATTGACTGTTGTAAGGTGGTACTGAGTCGCGGTACCTCATATACGTTTAGGTCCGTTAAAATGATGGAACCTACACAAGGGCATGTGAGAGGGTGGTGCCGAGACTGAGTGCCACTCGGTGGTGCCTTAGCATTGTGTATTTCTCTATTTACTAGTCTTTATTAACTAATAAGCTTGAATATGTGATCAACTATATGCTATTAAGAGAGTGAAATTTTTGCCAACAAGCATCCATTTATGTCATTCTCGATTTCTCGTTACCAATTTGAATTGTAACATGTTTTTTTTTTTTTTTTCCGTGGGTAAGACTGTGAGTGAAGTCGTTTGTTCAAACGCCTTTAGTTGTTAATGCTTTGATCTTGAAATGGTTGCTTCTGTTCTTTCATATGATTTCCTATTCTCTGATATGTAGCATTGCCAATGTTTTTCTTTGGTAACATCGTACACCATAAAATGTCGGTCTATAATCTACATATCACTCATTGAGAATTTGAGATATAGGCAATACTCATTTCTTTCCTTTTTGGAATGTAAAGACTAAAGAGCCACAACATCATTTTTGTACTTACGGGTTTTAAACTCGAATCTTGTTTACCACCTCTCAAATACTGAATGGCTCTATCATGTTTCATTCACATCGCTAGTGAACAAAATCCTTTCTTTTGTTATAAGTTTCCAACTCGAGTAATTGTTTGAATGGCAGCTTGCAGGTGTGTGGAGAACTTGAGAAGTGCAGTCTTATCGACGATATTAGTTTCTTTTAGTGAGTAGAAAATTAGCGATCATAGTTTCACCAGCCTTGCTTCTAGAGTTCTACTAGTAAATATGGGGAAGAAATGTCGAGTGGTTGATAATGGTTCTTCTAGTGATCAAAACAGTCATGGACTTACTTCCTCTGTTAGTGTTAACAAACCAAACAAACAGAACTCGGGAAATGCTGATGTGTCCGCTGATGCTCTCAAGAGAAGTGATGTGAACTCAGAGATTGCACAAGCACCCTTGAAGGAAAAGAGGAAAAACCCTAGTGACGGTGGAACAAAAGAAATTAGTCAGGTTCCTCGTAAGCAACTTAAACCCGACTCATCATCTTTGGAAGCCAATGGTGGAGTGGGCCTGTCAATCTCAGTACCTAGGGCAGTTGAGTCTAAGAAGGTTTTGCAGGGACTAGAATGTTCCATAACTACAAAATCAGACCCGAAATTTGATTTGAATGAGGGAACGGAAGCAAATGAAC
The DNA here is from genome assembly GCF_048544455.1 of Silene latifolia. Lineage (NCBI taxonomy): Eukaryota > Viridiplantae > Streptophyta > Magnoliopsida > Caryophyllales > Caryophyllaceae > Silene > Silene latifolia. The sequence goes on along the minus strand of NC_133535.1, from coordinate 7,409,491 downwards.
CGATACCTGTGGTGGCTAAACTAGGGGTTCCTAAGGGCTTGCCTGTGAAACCATTGAGCTTTGGTGGAGAGCACGGGTGGAATAGATCAGGGATCAATAGTGCTTTTCGAGAAAAGGCGCCTGTTTCAAAAGGGTTTAATTTTGACCTTAACATTGCTGCTACCATGGACCCTGAAGTTCCATCACTTCCATGTAATTCGGGTATCGACTTGAACAACGATCCCATTATTGAAGATGCGAGTAAAGGCAGTTACCCACAAGGTGAAACCCGACAGCTTTTACCAAACTGTAATATTCTCGGTACTGGGACGAGGACTCCATATTGGGTTGATTTGAGTTCAGTACGAGGCTTTGGAAATGTCCAAAGCCGGCCCTTTCTTATGAGTGCTCCAACCACAGAACAAGCTCAGATCAATCAGATGGTGGTTCCGATACAAATGCCCTACACACCTCCGGGACTCTATATTGGAAAAATGAACGGTTTTACCCCAGCTTTTTACCCTCCCAATATACTACCTCCCCTCTGTAATCAGCCTGTCGCAGGTCCTCATTTCTCAGCCTACCCTGGAAGTGTCCGACTTCTGGAAAGTTCTCAAGGGTTGAGCTTGAACCCTCGTCCTTACTTAAACACGAGGCAAACTATATTTCCAAATGGTGGTATAGCTCTTATGGAACATGGTAGTCGGAATCATTTATTTGAGCAGAGGTTAAAGCCGGTTGATCAAGCAGTGTGTCCTCCTGTATCTATGACAAGACGGGAACCTGATACAGGTTGGGTCGCCTCTCAAGTTACACAGAGTCTCCTGTAAGCTTGTTTTTTTTAAACAAAGATATCGTAAAACTGCATGTTATATACCCAAGTACCTACACATGAAAAACTAAACGACAGTGTTCGGGTAAATAACATGCTGTTTTAGCGAAATGCCACTTGGAAGTTGCAACTAGGTCTGATCCAACTCTTAGGCGTATGATCTAACAGTATATGTAGAGAGATTGAGAGATGTAAATAGCAGGAGCATTATCAGATTCCGCTAGATTATAGATTGCTCACCGAAGTCTAACAATGATTATCAGCGAGATATGATACTTTCTGAAACCTTGGATTTTCTTGCTTTCACCCTTTTCTTCATCCGAGGATGCCTCCATGAAACTTGCATGTATGACAAACTACCGTGTATGGCATATTGGCATGTTCTTCATCGGCGGATGCTTCCCTAAAACACGGTGAAATCACAGTTATTGAAGTTGACCTAGCCATGTAAGTGCAAGTGCTATAATCATTTTAGGCCTGTACAAATGCACTGGTTAATCTGCTGTTAGCAGTAATTGTCGATTTGATAGTGTCGTTACCAAGTTAGTTAATCCTTGAATTATTATTTCCATGAATGTCTTTTGCTCTTTAAACGCTCGAAATCTTAGTTTATTGCTTCATGTAATCATATATGTTTACTCTTACAATTCATCGCGATTTGAGACTGGCAAAATATCATCCCTGCATTAGAGATTCTGTGATTATGATGTAAAATGTTATGCAATAGTGTCCTGTGGTTTTGTTGCATTCTCTCGATTTCTAAGGGAACGATGCTATTGTTGCATTATCTCCATCTTAGGAAAGGCAAACCGCGACCTGAAGAAGGCTCGACCAACAACCCCATTTAGTTTAGCACTGTTGTCTGATTTCAAGAGAACAATGTAAGCATGAAACGGATCCAAAACATATTTCTAACATTAATAAATGTTTATTACTGATCGGGTATATGGATTAGTTTAGATTCGTTTTACGCTTACAACCTTATCAAATAAGAACATAAACGTTCAGAAATTTCAGCATGTCCAAGCATGTGTTTTGGACTTCTCTGTGTTCTAGGCCCAACCTGAGCGAAAAGGCTACAGTTACACTCAGTGTATAGAATCTTCTATACACTGCGAGTAATGTGATGACATATGGCAATGGTGGGTCATAAGATGGAATCTTAATTAATTTTAAAGTTGAATATTTAACTTAAATTAATATCTTGCCAAATATTTCATTGATTTGCTTCAACTAAAAATATTTAGAATATATGGAAATATCTAATAATTTCCTTTTTTTCCTTTACGTTTTTCTGCAACACAAATCTATCTATAGATTCTATACCCCTAACCCATACAACCACCACCGGCTCTCCGTCAGGCACCACAAACCGGCGTCTCTTCATGCCGGCGTACGCCCTCCCTCACACACCAGGCCACTATCAAAGCCCCTCAGTACAGCAACTAGTAGCACCGAATGAGTTTCGTGCAATTCTGGTTTCTCCTGTGGTAGCGTCGATGTCGGAGCTCGGAGGGACAATTTCAGTGGTAGATCGGAGATGTATGGTTTTGAGGGGAGATATTGCATAAGCGTTCGATGACGAAGTTTTAGACTATTAAAATTGGGATGAGGGATTTGAACGTTTTTTAAAAAAATAAATCAATTTCATACGTAGTATTATTTTTAGTTTTAGTAAATATAATTGTTAGTTTATAATTCCAATCTAATAATTTTCCTTCTTATTCTTCCCATATTTGAAAACAATTCCCTCCAAATCTGTTCAACTTTCCTCAATGATTAAGTAATAGATTCTGCCACATGTTAAAATTTTATTAGTGGTGTACAGTAGATCCCGTACACTGAGTGTAACCGTAGCATCTTCCCAACCTGAGTGACCATTCACATGCGATCTAGGCTTGTAATTAGAGTTGGCATTGGCCGGGCCGTGCCGTGCCGCCCCGTGTCCTAGGCTCCTAGCCCCTCGTGCCTGGCCTCCATTTTGGCCCGGCCCAGGCGCGGTCAGCTGGGCCTTTGTGCTGTGCCGTGCCAGTCCGACCTCCTCATCCGTGGGCTGGCCCATTTTGAGATTAATTTTTCCTTTTTAAAAAAGATTTTTTGATTTATAAATAATTAATATAATTAATGATTTATATATTTTAAGGGTAATTTGATAACTTATACCTTGAATAACTCACTTTTTCAAATCTTATACCTAAGATAATTTTCTTTAAAATCTTATACCTAATATAACATTTTCTTCCAAACTTGATACCAAATCTTAAAAAACTCCCTAAATTAACGATTTTGCCCTTACTAATTTGATGGTTTTTAGTAGTGGTAATCGTGGATGTGTGTTAATAGGTGAGACAAATGATGACAATCTTTAATTAGTAAGGATAAGATTGTCAATTCAAGCCTTTTTTTTTCCAGATTTGGTTCAAGTTTGGAACAAAATGTTATTTTAGGTATAAGATTTTAAAGAAAGTTATCTTAGGTATAAGATTTGAAAAAGTGACTTATTCAAGGTATAAGTTATCAAATTACCCTTTATATTATAAGATTGTAAATTGTAAGATAAGTAGTATAAATTGGATTGAATTGTGAAGAAAATGAATTGAAGTTAGAGTGTATTTATAGATTTAGTATATTAATTTTTTTTATAGAAAAATGCCAATATTTGGGCCGTGCCGAGCAGTGCCTAGGTGTGACGATCCACACACTTGAACCCTTAGATTTATTTATGCTTATGTAATTTCACTTCCTTTGTACATTTGTAGTAAGTATTTTCTTAGTAGTTTTAGAATAGGTTTCCATAAATAGGTATATCGCTATTCTGAACTAAACTTGTAAAATCAATGTTTCCTGCTACCAGGATGTAAATATCAAATTTCCCTGTTTAGGGAGTACTAGTGAATGAAAATCTACTTCCTACCTTGTGCCTTCGTATTTGCTTGTTGTTGCTTTGTTATGAACGACTCTTAACCTTCACTTTTCTAACAAGCCGTGTTTGTGGGATCGACACTAGGATCCCGACTCACACCCCGAGACCCGAGTATCGTGCTAGTGGGCGATCCCTCACTAGTACGAAGATCCTTGTCGCTTGCATCTTGCCTTGAGACGGGCAAAGGTGCGCGCCACGGTCCGGCAAAAGTAGCGGACCGTGACACTAGGCATGTGAATTTTCCTCTTTTAGCGTTGTGGCCCGTCCTCAACCCGCCCGTGCCGGACCCAAGCATGCCGCACTATTCACTCTTGCCGAAGTTGTGCCGGACTTGGGCCACCCATCGTGCCATGGCCCCGATTGGCCAACTCTACTTGTACTAATAAAGTCATATTAGTAATTTTACGCTCTCGAATATCTACTTGTGTGCTAACAAGAGTTAGCTCAAGTGGTAAGAGCTCTCTTATCCTCAATCATGAAGGCGAGGGTTCGATTCTCACCCGTGACATTATGTACTTATTTGAAAAAACAAACAAACTTGTGAACAATCGTGTAAGAGTTACTCGTTCGTCACAAACTTCCAATTATTTCTTTACTTTTGATTAAAATACTGCTCAACGAGAATGGAAAACGTGGAGATGCCAATTAACTAGTTAGTCATGAAAGGAGGTATTCATGACCGGCGTTGAATCCATTAGCATCAAAATCGCCCTTATGCAGTTATGCCTCTCTTTATTTTATTTTTTAAAAAAAACGTAAACAAATGAATGGCACGGAGGCACTAATTAACTAAATACTCGTATGAATTTACTCCGACACATCAAGTTTGAGACGAGGAATACATAGAGAGCCGATAAAGGTTACTTTTGAGATTCTGCACGACTCAAATCCTAGTTAACCAATATTAAATATTACTCTATAACATATAATCATAAAATATTTAAATTCATCATCGAAAAAAATGTCTTTTCTAAGTACGTACAAGTTACCGAGTAATAGATTATGTATGCTTTAGAGATACACGTAAGAAAAACCGTTAATTCGATTTACAAAACATGAATAAAATCACAAAACCATAATGCATGGAGGGATATGCTTATATATAATGTGATGAAACAAATATTCTTGTCTTTGACGACAAGAATCTTCTGCTCGATCCAACTTCAACAATAAGTCTCTTTTTTTAATTTAATGTTTGGTAGGAATCTTTGGTGGGGAAGTTTCAGCGCAGGCTATGGCATTGCCATCGGAAACGCATGAATCTTCGCTTCATCTTTTTCACTTCTTCTGTCTTTTCTTTGAATTTCTTAATACCACTTTTAACCTAAGAATATTAAACACTATGTCCTATGTCAGAATCTCACAGATTCCTTTAAAGCGTAGATATCAGCTAATTTAGCTATTTAAGTCATAAGTGGTGTTTGTAAGACGGAGTTTCGTGGTTAAAACATGAGTGAAATTTCAAAAGACTCGGGTTCAAGCCTTCTCTAGAACAATCTTGTGAAGTATTTATGACTTTAATGCCTTACTACAAGTCTGTCACTCTCGGATGATTTACCTGATATACGTGATTTGCAGGCTATTACGTATACCAGGAGTTTACCCGGTACGCACAAAAAAATATTGGTTGCGGATCCCCCGTCGCCAAAAAAAAAAGTTATAAATGCTAGTGTACTGATCATACCCGAGTTTAAATCCCGTTAAAATTATATTCGTCATAGTCTATCGATCAATTCATATATTTACTCGTGCCTTGACCCTTATAGGAAAAGAATTAACATAAGACAACACATTTAATATAAGAAACTAGTTTTGGAGCCCGTGAAAATCACGGGATCGTTAATAATTTATTGTTTTAGGTATTTAATTTGTGCATAGTTTATATGGAGTATTCCCTCCATCTCGAATCTCGATTATTTGTTCAACTTTAATTTAAACCGCTCACCAAAAAGAGAAAAAGGTAACAAATGAATTTGACGGATTTAATAATATTACAAATAAAATAAAATTTTGAGTTACATTAAACCTTATAAAGTTTACAACAAAACTCTAATTTAAACCGCTCACGAAAAAAAGAAAAGGGTAAACAAACTCAAAAACTTTATTTAAACCGCTCATGAAATAGAGAAAAAAGTTTTTTTTTTTAGATTTTTTTGTGGGCATCCGACCGTTATATCTAACCATATTTCCTCAACTTGACTTCGTTGCTAGTCTTAAAATCAAATTATAATGTGGATATTTCTTTTGATAAGGCGATCAACAATTTACGGTGTTAAAATTCACCTTGATCAATATCTTATTATTGTTAAAATAAAAACCAAATTTAAATTTCCAACTTATAATATAACAAAAAGTTAAAATCAAGTAAAAATGAGCAATGGCTTCCCAATCTACAAAGTAAAAGTCATGTTAAAATTCACTGTACTATTTTGCTTCAATTGAGGTCTTGTTTTAGTTTATTTTTTTTTTGTATACCGTGTAACCCATTCTTCAAAGGAGAATGATCTATTTTCCTATCCATATTTATTTTCGATACATATGTGAAATCTTATTACTATTGGTATTTTCATTTACTTTATTTGACTTTTTACAGACAAAGACCAACTAATATTATTCCAATAAAATTAAATATCATCTAATATGAAATAAGAAAGTCGACATTTTTCCCTTGGACTCAAACACTCTCTAGTTTGCTTTATCGAGTATATTGTAAAACCATCATCTTTTTCATTACTGCACGGAAAGACGTAATATTCATAGCTAATATACAATATTGAATAAAAGAACTAAACTTGTATCCGACTCAGCAAGCTAAGTGTGACGGATCAGTCATAAATATATATGGATCGCTTACATGTTTTTTGGTCCAAAAGAATACAATAATTTTTTGTATGTGACGGTCTTATTGTGTAAACACATAACTCGTTTATTAGCAACAAATGAATAACTTTATTTACAAAATGGGCCGTCTTATGTGTGATACCGTCTTATTCTATAATTTGTGAAAAGAATAAGAAAATACAATCACTAAAAGTCTAATACATGTGCCCAAAAATAACTAAAAGACCGTGAAAAGGAAAATTCAAGAATAAAATCATACTTTCCCTAACAAAAAAAAAGAATAAAATGGTACTCGTGCTATCTAACAATGTGGCATTGATCAACAAATCACTTGCTTGATCTCCATCCGCCTTTCCATTCCTATAATTATAAACCTATTAAGAAAATAACAATAACAACAACATTAACAACAACCTAAGAAAATTAATCATGTAGAATAATACGAACAATAATAAGCATCAAATAAAAATAAAGTTTTATAGAGTGATATGTAAATGAGAGGTGGTGGTTGTTGAGACCCATGAGAGATTGAGTATGAAGATAAAAATGAATCAATGTTGCTATTTATAACCGGCAAACAAACAACTAATTAATTATTGTTATTAAGTCAAGTGAAGGAGGGGAAAGGGTGAGGGGGTTTAAAGAATTTATAAAAGTAATGACTCCTTTATTGTAGAGTATTCATGTATTTTTTAAATATTATAATTATTATAACAATTAAATTGTAGAGATAAATTGTAGATTTGCGTTTTTTTTACTACTTTTGTTTTGTTTATGATAGATTACTACAGATGCTTTGAGTCTTTTGGTTTTACCTTTATCTTCAGTTACAACTTACAAGTGCATAATTGCTTAGTCTCTTGGCCTTTCACCTGCTTCAATTTAAAGCACTACAAAGTTTCAATTGATTGTAATCAGCGTAAAAGATAAGAGATAGACTTAGGGCTTTGAATGGTGTTCAGGTGCTGACGTGGACTTTTAAGAGTGTAAGGTGGCATTTTGTAATCTGATGTGGCATTGTCTACGTGGCTTTTAATTGCCATTTTAGCTTAGCCTTTTAATAAGGTTTTATAGATGAAAATTAGGATTGTTATAATAGTTATATAGGAAACTTTTTGTTATTAATTATTGATTAAATTCAACAATTTATTCAATTTATTCGAGGGAAGAGGAACGAGTTTGTGAATTAAAAGGGAGATAAAAACAATTATGATAACTACAAATTATAATGATGATGAGAGAAAACCAAAAAACCATCATATTAAATAAAAGAAATTACATGTAAAATAAATAAGTAGATTAATAACCAAATTTATGAGAGGAAAATAAAGAGTTTGTATTAATTTATTTTTTGTGTTTGCAATTAGTATTTTTTTTTTATTTTTTTTACTTATAAGCACGTGACAGTTTTAAAGATAACTTTTTAATACATAATCTAGACTTTTATAATATTGTATAAATAAATAATCAAGTAATCAATATAGATGAATTAGTATTTACCAATAAAAAATCGGCATGTGAATTAAAATTAAATGTTTTTAGTAGCCTTTTAACTATATTGTATAGATACAACGCATTGTCATTAATTGCCTACGTGGCATTTTGTAATCTGATGTGGCATTGTCTACGTGGCTTTTAATTGTCATTTTAGCTTAGCCTTTTAATAAGGTTTTATAGATGAAAATTAGGATTGTTATAATAGTTATATAGGAAACTTTTTGTTATTAATTATTGATTAAATTCAACAATTTATTCAATTTATTCGAGGGAAGAGGAACGAGTTTGTGAATTAAAAGGGAGATAAAAACAATTATGATAACTACAAATTATAATGATGATGAGAGAAAACAAAAAAACCATCATATTAAATAAAAGAAATTACAGGTAAAATAAATAAGTAGATTAATAACCAAATTTATGAGAGGAAAATAAAGAGTTTGTATTAATTTATTTTTTGTGTTTGCAATTAGTATTTTTTTTTTAATTTTTTTTACTTATAAGCACGTGACAGTTTTAAAGATAACTTTTTAATACATAATCTAGACTTTTATAATATTGTATAAATAAATAATCAAGTAATCAATATAGATGAATTAGTATTTACCAAAAAAAAATCGGCATGTGAATTAAAATTAAATGTTTTTAGTAGCCTTTTAACTATATTGTATAGATACAATTTTTTTTTTTTTCAACTTCATTTATTCTTCTTCGTTCTTAATTTCATGTATTCGTTTTTATTTCAAATACATATAATATTACTCCATATGAAATATCTTGAAATTATTAACTTATAATTAATGCGTATTTTTTTATTGTAGTTTTTTTAGTTAATTAAGTTTAAAGCTAATGGAATATGGATGGATTTGTAAAGGAAATAAGTGAATTAAATTAATGCAATATAATAATAAATTGATAATTCATGTCATATTAGTTTGCCAAGTCACATTGTTATTGCATACGTGGCTTTTTTTCATCCCATGTGCATTGTCTACGTGGCTTTTTTTAGACTAGCCTTTTAATAATGTTATATAGATTAAACTGAGACGTCTTTGTATCAAAGTTTCTGACTTTTTTTTTTTTTGAAATTTCATCTAAATGTGAAAAATTACGACAAAAAAGAAGACGGTAATGTAATCATCAAATTGTTAATAGAATCAAATTAAACCTTCTCCAACACTAGCTATGAGAATCAACAAAATTCACAAAATTGATCATTATTATAATAAGGCTGGCAACAATAATGTTTAAATTGGCTTTATATATGAATATATGTTGTCTTTTTCTTTTAAAACAATAAGTAGATAAAAGACTTAAATGCCAAAAGAATTACGAGAGCACATGCATGGTGCATCTTCTCCCCTTAATTCCCTACTTTCTAATTTGGTCCCATTCTCATCATTTGTACTTTAGACCACTCTCTTCCTCCAAATTTATATTTGTATAAATGTACATTTGATATTAATTCAGCTTAATTAATAATTATCAGTTTAACTGAGTTATATTCAATGCAATTCAGATGAGTTCATCTCCTTTTTATTTAGTTCAGTATCACTTCTTCAGTCCCTTTCAGAGTTCCAGGTCATTTCAGCTCAATTTAGTTGAAAGAATGGGGATGCATGTCTTTAAATCATGGTTTTACATCTAACACGATTTAGATATGATATTACTCAGCTCAATTAAGTATTAGTTTAATTAAGCTAAATTTAGTTCAATTCAATTCAGATCATCTCCGTTCAATTCAGTTGAGTTCAATTCACATGGCCTCCTCAATCCCTTCAGGTCATTTCAGCTCGTTTTAGTTGAAAAAGGAAAACTCTTGTCTATAAATTATGATTTTACATCTAACAAGATTTAGATATACAATGTACTTAGTAGTATTGTTTTTACTCTTATTCTCTCCAATTATTGACGTCAAGAAATTTACCTAAGTGACAAACACATGACAACAAGGAATTGAAATATATGCATCAAGTTGTAGTTCGATTTTGTTTCTATGTCCAAGACACACACTTTTGGCTAAGGCCCAAAACTAACAATTACCCGTATTTAAGCTTGTCTTACACCTATTTCTATATAACATTTTAATCAAAATTAGACAATGCAAACCAACTCATCTTGCATGATTTATATTGGAGTAGCAAATTAATGGTAAAAATAATAAATAAATATATAAATAATAATAAGTGATTTGCAATTATAATTTTTGTATAAATACGAATATGAAAATAATGTATGAGTCATACGGTCATACCTTTATCTACTATAACTTGCAAATGTTTTTTTTTTTTTTTTTTTTTTTTTTGGCAACTGTAAAATGAAATAACTTGCAAATGTAAATTCTCCAAATTCCACCTTTTTAAAAATGATCAATGTCTTTTTTAACGCGTGTTCTAAAGATCATCGAAAATACAAATTACATAGTACCATGGTCTTATTCTCATAGAGTCAATAAAAATACACCATTTTTATTTCACTTAGATTATATTTTATTGTTCATACTAAGCATTGATAATTTTAATTTTCTTCGATTATAATATTTTTTTCTTTTTGAAATATATTGGAATATTATATATAAATAAGTAGTAATTTCAAGTATTTATCTTCTTGTATTTGATTGGTTTGAGTTTCTTACATGAAAGTAGCAATCCCAAACATTATGCCCTCCTTGTCAGACCTCATTAAATGGCTTGTAGGATCTCCTAGTCTTCGCCAGCTCGTGTACCTCGCCATAGCTTCGTCTTGTCACCCTTTTTAATTGCCACCAAATTTTAAGCAATAAGGCGCATTACTTTTTTTAGATCGAAACTTATCTCGATCCGAATCGAATCAACTTATAGGATCTAAACGAATCGAATCAACTTATAGGATCGAATCGAACTTATTGGATCGAATCGAATCAACTTATAGGATCGAATCGAATCAACTTTAGGATCGAACTTAACTTAACTTAACTTATAAGATCCAAGTTAACTTAAATTAAGTGAGGTATAGGATCTCGAATCGAACTTGTAGGATCTCGAATCAACTTATAGGATCGAATCAACTTATAAGATCTCGAATCGAATCGAACTTATAGGATCTGGAATCGAATCAACTTATTGGATCGAATCAACTTATAGGATCTCGAATCGAATCGAATCAACTTATAGGATCTGAAGTGAACTTAAATTAAGTGACTTGAAGTCCAAAAGAACAGAGCCTAAGTCTTGTTGAAGACGGATCGGAGCAAGTGATGGGTAATGCCACTCACAAAACGGATAGGGGGACAAGGTGGGGCACCCCCATGTGCTTCCCTCTCTCCTCTATTTGGGTCATTTGTGAGAGAAAATGGTATCCGTCACTCCAAAGTGACGGATACGTGCCGTCTTCAATGAGATTTTGTGAATTTTAAGTACTACGTATATGTATTTTGGGAAAATATTTGCGGTCTTTCGAAAAGACGTCCTCTGTATTACACTCAAAGAAGGAGGATCATCTACACTTAGGCCCTGTTCTTTCTGGCTTTTTAGAGTGAATCAATCAATCGAATGAATGGAATCAATCGAATCGAATCGAATCGAATGAATCGAATCGAATGGAGTGAATCGAATCGAATCGAATCGAATGGAGTTGAGTGGATGAATCGAATCAATAGAATGAAATGAATCAATCGAATCAATAAAGTCAATTGAGTGAATCGAATCGAAATAATCATATTAATATTAATAATAATAATATTTAATATTATTGTTATTATCAACTGTACTAATAATAATATTCATAGTATAATACTATTTATACTAAAATTAATATTTTTAAGAAAAAAATTATAATATTATACTCCTCTCATGTCCGGTAATTTGTTGTCCTATTTCATTTTGGGGTGTCTCATTCAATTATTGTCCTTTCTATTTTAAGAATGAACTTGATGAGCAATTTGATCATTCACACTCAATTTGGTCCGCTTGTCATTTATAATTGGCCCTTCCTCTTTCCTTGGTCTTTGTGCCAAAAACCAAAGGACAACAACAATTGACCAGGGATAGAGGAGGAGTATATGAATAATCATAAATTATAATAATGAAAAAATAGTAACTTTTTACTAATAATATTCTTAATAACAATAATAACTAATAGTGTCAATATTAATAATGATATTAGTAAAAATAATTGTTTCGAATAAAAACACTCAAGTAAGCGTTGCTCGAATCCGGTCGGGTCAACGCGCTCCTTTCGTGACGATGGCATCTCGAACCTATGCTTGCTCTCTCCGGATGGATCTTTCACGCGTAACAAATAGGGCCTCGGAGGGTTCGCACAGGTCCTTCTCTCGATGTCTTACTGATCTTGGTGGATAGTTGGGACCTTGCTTGAAGCTAAGGTTTCCGTGCCTTCTCATAGTAGCTCGAGTAGTCTTACTTCTAGAGAGAGAAAGTTGTTGGTGAGAAGTATTTTACCATTGATGGGTGAATAATGAGATATTTATAGATTTCTATGTGTACCTCAAATGATGGCTGGCAAGCATGGTTACCATATTCGCTATGAATACGCCTTATCAATTCGCGATTCGCTTATAGAAAATGTGTTATATGTATTTTCAGTAATCAGTTGATAGAATTCGCTTTTAACAATTCGTGATTCGTAGAGTATCAAGCTTAATCCGTAACCATGTTGGCAAGCGTGTTGACTTGTATGACCCGTATTGGCTATTTGGTCAAGTCGGTTGGGCGTGCCCCATCAATAATATTAATAATAAATGTTATTAATTTTAATAATAATACCAATAATTATAATAACCACAACAACAACAATACTAATAATAATAATAATAACAATAATAATAATAAATAATATTATTATTAACATTAATAACATTATTATTCATTTTAACAACAACAACAACAACAACAACATTATTATTCATTTTAATAATAATATTCATAATAATAATAATAATAATAAATAAATTATTAATAACATTATTATTAAATATAATAATAATAATAATAATAAAGAATAATATTAAAAAATAGTATTATTGATGACAAAATTAATAATAACTTTTAAATTTAAGATGAGTAAGGCTGAAATGAAATTTGAACTTAATGGAGTGAATCGAATCGAATCAATCAATCAATGGAGTGAAAGTGAGCCGAATCGAATCGAATGAGATCTGAATCAATCGAATCAATCGAATCGAATGGAGTGAATCGAATCAATCGAAAATGAATCGAATCGAATCGAAGCGAATCGAATCAAGTAGGTGAAAATAAGCCAGAAAGAACAGGACCTTAAAGAAGGAGAATTATCGGACCAAAATGAAAATAAGAAGGATAATCCTCCTTTTTTGAGTGTAAGGAGGACGTCCTTTCGAAGGAAATAATTATTTTTTTTCCATGTATTTTGTATGTACTAAAGTTTTGTTCTTTTTCCTTGAATGAAGAATTGAACTAAACTAAATTGAGTTGAGTTGAATTAAATTGAATCGAGCTGGGCTGAATTGAATGAAGCTGAAATACAAGAATTAGGTTTAATTAGGCCTTGTTCTTTTGGGTTGAATGAAGAACTGAACTAAGTTGAGCTGAATTGAAGTGAGTTGAAACTTAAAAGGAATTGAACTGAATTGAAATTTATTGAGATAAATAGAGCTGGAATAAGTTGAATTGAGCTGAGCTGAATGAGAGTTGAAATTAAATCGAAAAGAACAGGGCTTTAACAGAGTTAAACTGAGTTGAGCTGAACTAAGTTGAACTGAACTGAATGAACTAAACTAAGCTAAACTATGTTTTTTTAACCTCAACCATAACACCCCGGTAAAAAGGTGAATGATCTTATTTGCTTCATTGACAGGTTTTTAGATACGTTTGTGTGCATAAGGAAGACATGTTATCTCCTTATTTTATTTTTTTTTCGTTACAACTAAATAGATATTCAACTATTTTTATCCTTTTCCTCTATCCACTAAAAAGAATGTCACCAATATTAATGTAAGTATAAGCTTTTTTTTTTGTGAAGTGAAAGTATAGAGTGATAGAGCACGATATGAGAGTTCTGGGGCTTGAGGAGAGTATGGTGACGGAGAGGGCACAATGGAGGGAAATGATACATGTGGATTTTTAGTATTTGATGTTTTTTGACAGATTTAGTGTTTTTTTATTTAATTTAAAGAAATTAATTTATTTATTTTTCTCTTCTTTATTACACTTTTTCACCAACCACTTTCTTATAAATTTTACCTGGTTCATTCCGGATCCTTAACTCTATTTCGGTTTTTAAAAATCGTTTTAATCTTTTCTCTCGATTTAAATTTTAAGTTTTTATAAAAGAAAGACGGAATTCGATTTTAAAACCCCTAAGTTCACCTTGACTTTCCATTACATTTTCGTTCTTCCTTTTTGTTTTTCATCTTCCCTTTTTTATTCGTATTTTGAGGCGTGCGTTTACCCATGGACGGTTCGAAAAGATGATTTATGTCAGCCGACCCCAAATCATTTTGGGATTAAGGCTCTCATGTTGTTGTTGTTGTTGTTGAGGTGAAAGTATAGAGAATATTTTTGAGAGACTTGTAAAAGAGAGGGTGATAAAAATGAAAAATTGGGAAGAAAAAGAAGTGGGCATTGATGTAGACAAGAATTGGGCTACCACATGCATATACTCTACCAAATCATTTAATGGACGGACCACTCACTTTATATTTTCGGGTACTATGATAACTACATTTCGTCTTTTAGCATATTCCCGGTTCGGATCTATTTTTGACTTGATGCCCCATTCATTTGAGCATCTTATTTATTTCCCCATATTAATTGTTTTGGTACCAAAAACTTATATGGAGTACCTTTTTTCAAAAAAAAAAATAAAAAAAAAAAACCATTAATACTTACTATTTCCTTTGTTTCAGTCAATTGTTGTTCTTTGATTTTGGCACAAAGACCATGGAAAGAGGAATGAACCAATTATTAAATGACAAGTGAAACAGATTAAGTGTGAATGATCAAATTGCTCATTAAGTTTATTCTTAAAATAGAAAGGACAACAATTGACGGAGACACCCAAAATGGAATAGGATAACAAATGACCAGGACATAGGGAGTATTTGACTTGAATTTGTAAAATCGTGATACTCATAACGTCTTGTTTTTTTTTTTTTTTTTGGTTTTTTTTTGGCAGCTGAAAATAAAGGTTCCTAGTGCAAACTCATGGCTTGTTTTGCCAAGTCATGAGCTCTGTTGTTCCGATGCCTACGAACATAACTAAAACAAAAACAATGAAAGGTAGATGAAATAAGAGTGATGTCATCCAGGATGCCCCTAATTTGGTGATGCTTGGTTTCCTTCCCCATCCATTGAGCCAAAAGTTGAAGATAATCTGAGGAGATTTCAAGGTGTAGAATGCCAGCCTGTCGTGCCCAACCAATGGCCTCCTTAATACCTAATGCTTCCGCTTGAAGTGATGATTCAGCCCTGCCACGAACAAAACCTTCATATCTGGTTTCGCCTTCAACCCCAAGGACAATCCATCCGTAGCCCGCAAGACAAGAGTCTTTCGAGCTGGTGTCAACATAGATTCGCACCATGGAACAGGAGGAAAAACAACCAATAGAATAAAAGGGCCGTCCCCCACGAAGCATTTGAAGATCAAGATCTTTAACCGCCGGACTATCCTGCGCATCATCCTCGAAACCAGGCGGATATAAAGGGTCATTGGTGATCCTGTCGTTGGCCTGAAACTAGCTGAACTGAACTAAACTAAACTAAACTAAACTAAACTAAACTAAACTAAACTAATCTAAACTGAACTGAACTTTTTGACCTGAACATAACTGAATTAAACTTATATGCAATACAAAATTATACTCAACTGATTTGAACTGAACTGAATCGACCTGAAATAAACTGAACTTGTAAGATTTGAAATTAAGTCCAAAAGAACATGACCTTAGTGACTGAAAACATGGGTTAGTACTTCGCCTCTATGAATTTTTTCGCATTCCTAATTACATATTCTAGTCATGATGGTAGATCTGATATCTACATTTTCAAAATTGCACCTCCAAATCAAATATATTGATGATGACATGAGATTAAATATCTACTTTTGTTCGATCTAGATAGATTGTAAAAGACATTTTTAAGTGAATCACAATTTTTAAATGTAACAGTTAAAATACTTTAAAATCATATGTTTTCCCGCTTAAATTCATGCCTATATTTCAGCCGTAAAGAACCGAACCTAAATAATACGAGTATATTTCAGATCTTCACCCTTTAAAGTTTAAACCAACACATTTTTGTATGTTAGGTTCAATAAGGTCATGATTCCTCCTTTGGAGTGTTTATGCAAGGAAATTGCCAAGTAGTGAGGTGAAGTTTCCTTCCCCTTGAAGAAAACATATGAGAAATATCCATCATATATGCTTCTCTCATCAATTATATTGTTGTTTATTGATTGGCTTATGCATTTATGTTGTCACATGCAATGGAACTATGGAAGCTATAAATGTAACAAACATTCTTAGCAGTAGCTACATGATCTTATTCATTTTATCTTATCATAATTTAGACTATTAGCTCGTTCAAGAAATACACTTGAAATTACTAGTTTACTACCTCCTTTGACAAATTGAGTTCAGTTGTAATAAAGGCAAAATCTTAGTGTCAGGATAACTTGGGAGACTAGTTAAGATAATGAAAGAGTCAACAAAAAAGAAAATTGTTTGTCAAACAAAAAAGAAAATTAATGTAAAATATCAGAATTAAATGTAACAAGCTTATAATATTACTATAATATTAGGAAGATGATATCGATTTTCCTAAACTGGGATATAAGAGCTGTATTTAAAGTTGCAAAAAAGTACATAAAAGCTTAAATTAAACATTAGTTATATCAAAATGCGTGTAAATTTGTCATACATTCCTAAATCCCAAGGGCATCTAAGGCCACGGGCGATCACGGGCGCGACGGAACAGGGTTTCCTGTTTTGGCCACCGAATTTACAAACTTTATTGATGAAATTAAATACAAATCTCGAGTATTGTACACTCATACATTTATATTTGGGGCCTCATTTTTTTGTGATGCACCAGACCTCCATTTATTTTAAGACGCCCCTACAGTAAATGCTAATTTAATTCCACTCTTGGAAATATATTTTGGATTGTATATATCAAAATATAATTAATAGGCAAAAATATAAAATAGATAAAAGTAAAATATAGTATTACTTGGTATTTTGTTCAAATGAAAATTATATGTTAAAGTGTTAAGAACAAAATAGTTCGTGAGGCCGAAGTACAATTAAAAGTCTAAAAAGTGTAATAGCATAATTATGGCTAATTTTTCTTATATGATAAATGTCTTCGTGATAAGATTAAAATATGATCATATAAAAAAATTGGTTTTTCTAACCCGTGTTTTTTCAGGACACATTAATATCCTATATAAATTTAGAGGAATATTTCATTAAAATAAAAAGTAATTTAAAGTTATCGTGATATATTATTGCGAACATTTCTTCATAGTACAAGTTATTTACTCCGTATTATCAAAGTATATACGTTAGATAAAACCGATCATCAAATTTCGTGATCGTTACTTTATATTACCTTTATAATTGGTTAGTGGTTAGGTAAGTGAGTTCTCTTAATTTTTTTTTATTTTTATTTTTTTTAGTGAAAATCATCCGAGTTTCAACACTGAGCTGGGCAAGACTACTAGAGCGGTAAAGCTATTTTTCATGAGTTTCAACACTGATATGTTCTTAGAAATCGAATACGAGACCTTTAATTAAGCTAGAAGCGAGTTTTCTTAATTAAAATATAGATTAATTTTTAAAAAGTAAGAGAGAAAACAAAGAGAAGAATTAGGAATAAGGCAGAGCATTAAAGTGTATGAAGAGAAAGAGGAGGAGGGTTCATCCGAGCTGTCGATGGATAAAGCAAAAAAGGGAGATTCATTCGACAACCACTTCTTTTTCATTACACCTACAACTTACTACTACAATCTACAGTCTTTCTATAGAGTATCACTATGTTGACCTTTTTTGTCGCTACGTAATATTTGCGGTCCGGATTTTCTTCATTATTTGAAAAAAATGAACTTCCTTTACTTTTGAACGTTTCTGATTAAATCTTGGGACGATTTAATTGCTTTAATTATTTCATAAAAGTAATATTTTAATGAATGAAAAGAAAAAATAAATATATTAGAATAAAAGTGTATTAGAAAGATAACGATCAAATTGCAACATTTGTACCAATCCTCCTACTACACTCCCTAGTTTTACTCCACCTCTATCCTAGCCTTCACTAAATATCTACTTCTCCTAATTACTCTTTGGCAAAGTTAAATATAATTACTAATTAATTAATTAATTAATGTTCCATAGCAAATAAATACATTACGGCCTTGTTCTTTTTGGCTGAAAGGAGTTGAATTGAATTGAATTGAATTGAACTGAAATTAATAGACTAAAATTAAATTGAAGTAAAAGTTAATTTATGGAGGAATGATCTGACCTATACTGAATAAAGCTGACTGAACTAAAATTAAGTCAGATTGAACGGAGCTAAATGTTATAGTTTGTATACAACTTCAAGAATCAATAAATACATTCACAATAAATGGGCAACATTGCGTTACAATTTAAAGTGAAATTATGATAATAACTTTATTAAAGTTGTATACATACAAATAATATTTATTAATTTCACAACTAAATAATGTGAGAAGGTCATTTTTTTTAATAGTCAATAACACGAGGAAACCAAGAATGTTCTTAAATCATCTGCACAACTTCACGTCATTTACGCGCTCGCGTATAAAATTTATTATAGAGAAAACACTTCAATCACACGGAGTTTTGTTTGCTATATCATACTCCATAGAAAAATTTAACGAAAAAGATGATGTATTTATTGACTAATTCAGATAAATCACTAACAATACATTTAAAGTTTCATTTAAACCATCAATTCAAGAAACAAACCGAAACGAAACAATTTCTTTCGAACTTAATGGAGCTGAACTGAACTGAACTGAACGGAGCTGAGCTGAACTGAATAGAGCTTAACTGAGCTGAACTTAATGAAGCTGAATTGAACTGAACTGAACTAAATAAAGCTGAGCTGAACTGAAATGAACTGAAAATAAGCCAGAAAGAACAGGGCCTAAAACAATGTTAAAAAAGTCTCAAGATTATTGAAAAACCCACTAATAATTTGTGTAATTCCATAATGACAATTGACAAAACAACTACAAAATCACACAAAAATACACAAATTTAGGGGGTCCATCCTCTTCCTCCACTACAACAAACCAACACATCTTTCACTACATTTCTCATGTGTTTATCTCTTCACACTCTCCCACCGTCTACCCCCTTTTCATCTCTCTTTCTTTTTACTACTTCCACACCAAAAACCACTAACTCCACACCACCACCATGGCTAGACTAGTAGTAGAAGTTCTAGATGCTTCTGACCTAATGCCGAAAGACGGCCAAGGATCCGCAAGCCCGTTTGTTGAAGTAGATTTCGATAACCAGAGACAAAAAACCCAAACCAAGTTCAAAGATTTGAACCCGGTTTGGAACCAGAAGCTGGTTTTTAATGTTCCGGATCCAGGAGAGTTACCTGATAAGACTATCGAGGTTACTGTTTACAACGACAAGAAAGCCGAACACGGCCAACAAAAGAATTTTCTAGGCCGTGTTCGGATTTCCGGGGTTTCCGTTTCCGTTCCGGAGTTCGGAACGGAAATGGAGCCCCTGTCGTTGGTACCTCAGCGGTATCCCCTTGATAAGAGAGGGATGTTCTCTCATATCAAAGGGGATATCGCTTTGAGGATTTATTTGGTTAATGACCCGTCTATAGCCTTCTCTTCCGCTCCTCCTCAGGAGGAAGAGCTGAAGAGAAGTCTGTACGACGAAGTAATTCCGAACAATGGCTTCGACAACGAAGCCAATGTTCGGAATTACGAGAATGTACCGAATGTCGGTACAGACTATACTGAAAATAAGAAAAGCAGTAAAAAGAAAGAAAAACCACAACCAGAAGTCAGGACTTTTCGCTCGATTCCAGCGAAAAGTCCGTCTTCTGAAGCTCATCACCACCACCACAACTATGAAAAACAAGACCAACCGCAACCGCAACCACAGTTTTCGTCGGTGCAATACCGAGCTGATTACATGAGACCATCACCACCACAGGCAATGATGATGCAAATGCCAGGGAAAAAACCCGATTACGAGCTAGTAGAAACGAGGCCGCCAGTGGCGGCCCATATGGGTTATAGAAAGGGGGATAATATTGGTAGTACTTATGATTTAGTTGAGCAAATGCATTATTTATATGTGAGTGTAGTTAAGGCAAGAGATCTTCCTGTAATGGATATAACTGGGAGTTTAGATCCTTATGTTGAGGTAAAATTGGGTAATTATAAAGGAGTAACTAGGCATTTAGAGAAGAATCAAAACCCGATTTGGAATCAGATTTTCGCGTTTTCTAAGGAGAGATTGCAGTCCAATTTGTTGGAAGTTGCTGTTAAAGATAAGGATTTTGGGAAGGATGATTTTGTTGGGAAGGTTTTGTTTGATTTGACTGAGGTACCGCTGCGGGTGCCACCGGATTCTCCGTTGGCGCCGCAGTGGTATAAGTTGGAGGATAAGAAAGGGATGAGAGGGAATAGAGGGGAGGTTATGTTGGCGGTGTGGATGGGGACGCAAGCTGATGAAGCGTTTCCTGAAGCATGGCATTCTGATGCTCATTCTGTTAGTCATCATAATTTGACTAATACTAGATCTAAGGTGTATTTTTCGCCCAAATTGTATTATCTTAGGGTTCATGTGATTGAGGCTCAGGATTTGGTGCCTTCGGATAGAGGGCGTGCGCCAATGACTGTGGTTAAGGTTCAGTTAGGGAATCAACTTAGGGTTACGAGGCCGTCTCCTGCTCCGGCTCTGAACCCGATTTGGAATGATGAGTTGATGTTTGTGGCTTCCGAGCCGTTTGATGAGTATATAATTGTGCAGGTGGAGGATAAGGTGGGGCCAGGGAGGGATGAGGCTTTGGGGAGGATGATCATTCCGGTTAGGGAAATCCCTCATAGGATGGAAACCCATAAACCACCCGATACTCGGTGGTTCAACTTGTTGAAACCGCATTCGGGGGATGAGGAGGGGGAGAGGAAGGATAAGATGAAGTTCTCTAGTAAGATTCACCTTAGGATGTTCTTGGAGGCGGGGTATCATGTTTTAGATGAGTCGACACATTTTAGCAGCGATTTACAGCCGTCCTCTAAGCATTTGAGGAAGCCCCCTATTGGGATTTTGGAGTTGGGGATACTGAGTGCAAAGAATTTGTTGCCCATGAAAGGGAAAGAGGGGAGATTGACCGACCCATATTGTGTGGCTAAGTATGGTAGCAAATGGGTTCGAACACGAACCCTACTCGATACATTGGCTCCAAGGTGGAATGAGCAGTACACTTGGGAAGTGCATGATCCTTGCACTGTGATTACTGTTGGTGTCTTCGATAATTGTCATGTGGCTGGTAGAGATGATGTAAGGGATCAGAGGGTTGGGAAGGTTAGGATCAGACTTTCGACACTTGAGACCGATAGGATTTACTCTCATTACTACCCTTTACTAGTGTTAACCCCGGGAGGGTTGAAGAAACACGGGGAGCTTCAATTGGCAGTTAGATTTACTTGTACTGCTTGGGTGAACATGGTTGCCAAATATGGAATGCCACTTCTGCCTAAAATGCATTATGTGCAGCCGATACCAGTCAGGCACATTGACTGGCTTAGGCACCAGGCAATGCAGATAGTGGCTGCCCGGCTAGCTCGAGCAGAGCCGCCCTTGAGACGAGAGGTAGTCGAGTATATGCTTGATGTAGACTACCATATGTTCAGTCTAAGGAGAAGCAAGGCAAACTTTTTCAGGATTATGTCGGTTTTATCTGGTATTTCTGCTGTTTGCAGGTGGTTTAGTGATGTTTGTACATGGAGGAACCCTATCACAACCTGTCTAGTTCATGTACTGTTCTTGATACTAGTCTGCTACCCGGAACTAATCCTGCCTACCATATTTCTCTACCTGTTTGTAATCGGTGTATGGAATTATAGGTTCAGGCCGAGAACCCCACCCCACATGGATGCTCGGTTATCTCAAGCAGAGCATTCCCACCCAGATGAACTCGATGAGGAGTTCGACACTTTTCCAACATCCCGCCCTAACGACATGGTTAGGATGCGGTATGATCGGCTCAGAAGCGTGGCCGGAAGGGTTCAGGCTGTGGTCGGGGACTTGGCGACTCAAGGAGAGAGGGCCCAGGCGTTACTGAGCTGGCGGGACCCGAGGGCAACCGCTATCTTCATATTCATCTCACTAATATGGGCAGTGTTTCTGTATGTTACTCCTTTTCAGGTGATTGCTATGCTGGTGGGACTTTACATGTTGAGGCATCCAAGATTTCGGTCCAAGATGCCTTCAGTTCCTGTGAACTTCTTTAAAAGACTGCCCTCGAAATCCGATATGCTTTTATAACAGAGTTAACCATTCAGGTCTAAATAAACAAAAGTAAGAGGGATCATTTTCCTGCAAATTGAGGTTCATGGTGAAGAACTCACTTCTCCGGAAACCTACCCGTTTTCCCTCTTGCTCGTGTAATGTGATGTAAAGAACTCTAGCAATTGTTTTTTTTACGGTGTTTTTTTTTTCCTTCCGATTTTGTTCAATTAGTTAAAAGTGATCAAAATAATATGAAATTTTGGCATAATGTATTGATGCTGGAATTATGTATTGCATGTAAAAGGGGAAAAATTTCAATAGAAGTGTACTGTAATTGAGCACGGTAAGCGTCAATAGATAGACATGATAATGTATTCCGGTCCTTGGAGACTTTGATTGTCCTGCGACTTGCAAGCATTCTCAAGGCTTGTCGCTTGCACTATAAGGGAAGCATCGATCACGACTTGATTTACTCCTGCCTGAAGTTGTGTATCGCTTGCACGACAAGGGAAGCATTGATCATGACTTGATTTACTCCTGCTGAAGCTGTTTTGAGTCTACGGGTCGAGCACCTCAGTTACTTCCCCTGAAACTCGCCATCTTCCGACACAAGAGATGGCCCCATCTTCCGACACAAGAGATGGCCATGTTCCGACATGAGATTCTCTATTAAAAAAAAGGGAAATTTCCACTTGTACCCCTCTGATATTGGCTAATCTCACTTGTACCCTTCTTTTCAGAAAAGCCCACCTGTACCCTCCAACTTTCTAGTTATTCTCACTTATACGCTTAAGTATAGTAAATGATAAATGTTGAGGATAAAGTGGAGAAGAATGGTAAAAGATGAATGCTGAGAATGAAGTGGAGTCATATAAAATAAATTTGGAAGGAAAAACGATGTTCGTTGAAGAAAAAACAAATATTTCAATTAGATATGCTTTTTCATATTGTTTATGAAGTCTTTAACATCTTACTTGATGCCTTGACGGTACTTAACACTTCTTCCCCACCTCATAATGACAAGGGAGAATTCATTTCACGTCGTAATTGTTGGCACTTAATATTATGGACTTATGGTCACGATTTCCATGTAACTAGGATGTTGGGAGTGTGGATTTCCTTAAAAGTAGTGGTACAAGTGAAAATAACTTATACTTGAGGGGTATAAGTCAGAATAACTAGGAAATTGAAGGATATAAGTAGGTTTTCCTGAAAAGAAAGGATACAAGTGAGATTAGTCCATAGTAGAGGGATACAAGTGGGAATTTCCCTTAAAAAAAATTATGTACACAACCAAATAACCAACTACTAAAAATTTACACAAATTGTTATATAAGACGGTCTCATACCATAAGATAAACCCATTAACTAAAGGGTTATTTAACAACAATAATCCATGTGGTCTGTAATAATTACTCCATCCTATTAATAATCTCAATTAAATCAACCTAAGGATTGATTAGAAAGTATGGTGGTTAGGTTGGATTTAATTTGGATTATGTTCAAGTCAAAAAGTTCAGTTCAGTTTAGATTAGTTTAATTTAGTTCAGTTCAATTCAATTCAGTTCAGTCAGTTTCAATCCAAAAAAACAAGACCTTGAGTATCACGATTTTACAAATTCAAGTCAAATACTCCCTATGTCCCGGTCATTTGTTGTCATATTCCATTTTGGGCGTCTCCGTCAATTTTTGTCCTTTCTATTTTAAGTATAAACTTAATGAGTAATTTGATAATATTCACACGCAATTTGTTTCGCTTGTCATTTAATAATTTGCCTCTTCCACTTTCCATGGTCTTTGTGCCAAAATCAAAGGACAACAATTGACCGAGACGGAGAAAATAGTAAGTATTAATGGCTTTTATTTTATTTTATTTTATTTTTTGAAAAAAGGTACTCCATGTAAGTTTTTGGTACCAAAACAATTAATATGGGGAAATAAATAAGATGCTCAAATGAATGGGGCATCAAGTCAAAAATAGATCCGATCCGGGAATATGCTAAAAGACGAAATGTAGTTATCATAGTACCCGAAATATATAAAGTGAGTGGTCCGTCCATTAAATGATTTGGTAGAGTATATGCATGTGGTAGCCCAATTCTTGTCTACATCAATGCCCACTTCTTTTTCTTCCCAATTTTTCATTTTTATCACCCTCTCTTTTACAAGTCTCTCAAAATATTCTCTATATATACTTCACTTCAAAAAAACAAAAAAAAAGGGCCTATACTTACATTAATATTGGTGACATTCTTTTTAGTGGATAGAGGAAAAGGATAAAAATAGTTGAATATCTATTTTTAGTTGTAACGGAAAATAATTTTTTTTTAAGGAGATAATATGTCTTTTCTATGTACGCAAACATATCTAAAACCCTGTAAATGAGGCAAATAGGATCACTCACCTTTTTACCGGGGTGTTATGGTTGAGGTTAAAAAACATAGTTTTGTTCACTTCAGCTCAACTTAGTCCTTTTCGGTTTAATTTCAACTCTCATTCAGCTCACTCCAGTTCAGTTTAGCTCAATTCAACTTATTTCAGCTATATTTATCTCAGTAAATTTCAATTCAGTTAAGTTCCTTTTAAATTTCAACTCACTCTAATTCAGCTCAGCTTAATTCACTTCAGCTTCATTCAACCCAAAAGAACAAAGCCTAAACCGAATTCATGTATTTCAACTCCATTCAATTCAGCTCGGCTCGATTCAATTTAATTTAACTCAACCCGATTTAGTTTAGTTCAATTCTTCATTCAAGGAAAAAGAATAAAACCTTAGTACATACAGAATACATGGAAAAAAAATAATTTTTTCTTTCAAAAGGATGTCCTCCTTACACTCAAAGACGGAGAATAATAACATCACAAAATATTAGCTGGTTCGTTATTAGAAAGTATGGTGATTAGGTTGGATTTAATTGGGATTATTGATAGGATGGAGTGATTATTGCAAACCACCAATAGGATGGATTATTGTTATAAAATAACCTTTAACTAAAAGGCCAAAAAAATTATATAATTAAAAAGAAATAAG
The DNA here is from genome assembly GCF_048544455.1 of Silene latifolia. NCBI lineage: Eukaryota > Viridiplantae > Streptophyta > Magnoliopsida > Caryophyllales > Caryophyllaceae > Silene > Silene latifolia. The sequence continues at coordinate 7,383,894 of NC_133535.1, read as the reverse complement.
AAAACCAACATTGTGGGGCAAGTGGCATTTTCAACGACGACATACCCTTATGCTACCGCCCCTAATGCACAAAATCGATGCCTCCATTATTCATCGATGATCATGACCCTGCCATCTAGCTCGATCTACAAATGTCATTCTTACACCGTTAAGATCACTCCACTCAAAACACAAAGTTTCATCTTAAAGTCTCGATTTTTGAACTTAATTATTTACGTTGTCAAACTAAAACTATCAGTCAACATAATATTTATACTTCATAAGGATCCAACGATTAATTTTTTATTTTTCTCATTCTTATAAAGTAAATCCCAGAAATAATGCACGATTGTAACACCCCGTATTTTATTAAGATGGATAAAATTCTTTTAATTGCTATTTTGAATTTAATTACATCATTTAACGATTTATATATATATGCTTAGCTAATTAATTAATTTCATCATAATTCGATACGTTAATTTTAATAATCATTAATAAGTTTATTTAAAGTTAGTTCGAGTTTATTGAAATTAGTTCGAGTTTATTTATTTAATAATTTCCGTTTCTTTACGAGTCCTTATAAAAGTTGTTTTAAGTGAACCCGAGATGGATTTTGGGAACAAAACCGTCTTAAATTTGCTATTTTGAGCTTATTTCACTAAATTAGCAATTTTTATTAATATCCGTTAGTTTTGTAAAAATCGCTAATAATTCCGATTCAAGCTGATATTGTATTATTTACGTTAACTAGCTGAGTTTATTTTATTTTCACTCATTAAATTTATTTATTATTGATTCCGTTTTATTACTGAAACTTTTACTTAAATCGGTTAAATTTAACTCGAAACGGTTTTAATAACGATCGAAGTTTCTTAACGACGAAGAAACGTACGTATAATTAATAGCAGGCTAGAAGGCTGCTGTCTCTTTTATAAACAACGCACGTCTTCTTCTTTTCTTCTACTTCCTTCTTTGTTCTTCTTTTTCACGTTTCATTTTTTTTTTTTTTTTTTTTTTTTTTTTTTTTTTTTCTGTCAATCGCAAAATCGTTTTTCGGTCGTCCGTTTCTCATCCGTTTTCGACGATTTTCGTTCCATAGCATTCCTCTCGTCGTTTCCGTCAATCCGTTGTAAGTAAAATTCATTTTCGTCATGTATTTTTACAAACCCAGTGTATATTTTCAGCTTTATTTATTATATGACGGTTGTAGGTGCTGAGATAGACGGGCTGGTAGAAGATTTGTTAGTCATAAATGATTAGTTCAATCGGAAAAAGGTAATAATGATAGGTTACTCAATATTACCCGTAAAATATGTTTATTTCGAATGCCGGCTAGTCTGCTTTATAGTTGAGACGGTGTGTAATTATATATAGGGATCCTTATGGATGTTAATTAGTCAGTTGTATAGTTGAGACGGTGTATACTGATATGTGGAGATGATTAAGACGGTGTATGCGGACATGTATGGATTGTTTTGGGATGCTATTTGGGATCTTTTTTAGTTGTGGTTTTGTGCAGTATTAGGACTGTTTTTGAGTCCGCTTTGCAGGTACTTTGGGACATTTTTGGGACTGTTTTGACTCGGTTTAGGACTGGTTTAGGATTGATTGAACTCTGTTTTGGTACCGATTTTGTGCGCAGCCTTCCGATTGTTTTGGGACGATCGAAATGGAGGCCGTGTGGGCTGTTTTGGCCTCGGTTTTAGGAGCGTGACAGTGAGTTGGGCTCGATTTTGGGACGGATAAAATGGTGCTTTATGGGACTGTTTCTAGGGCGTAAAAGTTGTGACAATTTTCTTGGTATGCCTGTCAAAAGGGAGGGTCATAATGGTTTATGAACATAAGACAGTAGCTAATGAATATGATTTACATGTTTTGATTTAAATTAATTTCCGTCTCATATTTTTATATAAAGATAATTCGTTAATATCGTCCTTTCACATAATTATTTTAGGTGACTCATATGTGGTTGAAGATGAAGAGTAATTTTGGGTTTTAGAAGCTTTCTCAAGTTATTGTTTGTCTCTTTGCTAGCTTAAGGTAACTATTCCGAGTTACGCGACGAATTAATGTCACATTAGTAGTAAATGTGGTGCTTGTTGTTTGTTAAGTGTTTAGGTGATTGATAATGTTTTACTTTCATTTTTCACATGATAGAAATTGGAAATAGCATGAGAAAATATAGCGATAAAATTTGTAATTTGGGCCAAAGTAGGCCAAGACTCTGAGCTGGGCCTGATTGACCGAATGAGTTTGGTCAAACTAGGTTTAAACCAGTCAGCCTCGATTTGACCGATGACCCGTCGCGGGACTAGGGTAGAGGGTTTGTCTTTGAGGTGAGATTGGTTGTTATTGTAGGTTTTATGTTATGCCTTGATATTTGTAATTATCTTTTCACATGTTGGTTGTTGGATGAATTGGTTGCCTTATACTTGAGTCTTCTTGCCTTGTTGTCATTTTAGCTTGTTCTCATGAATTATGAGATTAACGGTCAGCTGGAATTTGGATTATTATTGATATAGAGGATATTGTTGGATTGTCTGCTGAATAGACATTTATATAGCCTTTCACATGATAGAATGTTAGCATTTATGTTGGTAAGTTGGACTCTTTGCCCTCCTATGGTTAAGTGGGTGTCCTACTTGTCTTGTGTGGTGTGGGCTAAAATATTCAAGCTGGGACTAGCTGGGACTAGGTCCTAGGTGAGTATTTCGGCCTTCATCATAGATAGGTCTTTATAGTCTTTGACGAGTATATGTTCACTGCTTGATAGCCTTTGTGTTCCTGACTAGTGGATTTATATCCAAGTTGGGGCATGACCTCGGTACTTATTTTGATAGTATGGGGTCGCTTAAGTACTAGCCAACCCTTCGGTGGTGTCCTTAGGGTACTCACTTCACTTTGTTTTAAAAAAAGTTGTGGGTCTTGGGTGCGGTGGTGTGTATCCGCATGTCTAGGTCTGCGCAGATTTTAGGCTAGGGTTGTGTTGTCTCTTGGCCATGTTTTCTTAATAGTAACCGCTGAGCCAAGATACCGGTTCGATTACCTTCCCTACCTCGTGGTATAGACTCGAGTTACAAAGTGACTATTGACGGTGCTAAGAACTTATGCCTGTCTTTGATATATTGCCCTTTCTTGTATGGTGATTCTATGAATCATAGAAGGTGAGATGCAAGCCGGCTATGGTTGATAGAGTTTGGATTCCTGGATGTTATGTGATTCACATGATAGTGTAGTATGAGTCGGTCTAGTTTTCACATGCTAGGACTATGTGTTGTTATATTGTTGTTCACATGATAAGCACGATTGTCTAGCATCTATATGCTAAGGCATTGTGTGATTCGTATTCATATTCTTATGTTTACATGTTATATTAATTATGACATTTCGTGGTTGGGAGAACTCGGAGTTACTCCCCACTGACCGTGGCTTTCGTATTTGTATAAAATGCGAATGCGAATGACAGGTAGGTGATGCATATATGGGGTACATGGACGAGCTAGCGAGCAAAGTAACCTTGGGACCTAGACTGGTTTTATTTCATTGTGACCCTTAAACCCTTTTTGTGTCACATACATTTTAGGGACATATGTCTCCCTCTTTTTCTTTGATTTGTATCACTTTATTCTCATGACTTTAGCATAGTTATGTAAATTAGTCGTTAGCATTTGCAGGTGTTGGCATCCTCCTTCTGGAAATGTTTGTGAATGGTTTAGAAAAGTTTTAAAAATGACAGGTTTTAATTAGTTGAACCAATTACAAACATATCCTGTCAGTTTTTCTGTAGAATTACGTGTTTACTTTTCCGCAATAAAGGAGGGTGTCACAACGATTTTCGAGATTCCAGGGTCTCGGAATTTTTTTTTGAGAATCACACAGAAGATTACTCGGATTAGGTAAAGCGGCCAAACAAAATTTGAGGAGCAACGGAAGACATTTGGGAGTGCCAGTATGCGATAAACCAACATTCGTCGAACCTCGGATAATCGTAAAAAATGGATTAATACTCGTTATATGGGGCTGAAATCGAATAGGTTAATTCCTGAAATGACCTCGGACACGTGGTTGAAAAACAGGGAGAAAAAGAAACGTGGTTCGGTGCGACCTCTCCGAAAGGTTCAAACTAAAGTGGTTAATACGCGGTTTTCGAGATCAAGGGTCCTGGAAGAAAATTCTCCAGAAATCACACAGAAGGTTCCCCGGATCAGGTAAAGTGGTCACACAAATTTTAAGGAGCAACGGAGGACATCTGTGAGTGCTGGTTTGACGAATAACGAGCATTAAACGAGAATTAATACATTTTTCACAATTATCCGAGGTTCGACGAATGCTGGTTTGTGGCATACCGACACCCCTAAATGTCTTCCGTTGCTACTCAAATTTTGCGTTGCAGCTTTATCTGAACCGAGGAACTTTCTATGTGATTTTCGGAGAATTTTGTTCCGGGACCCTGGAATCCAGAAAAACCGTGTATTATACACTTCAATTTGAACCGTTCGGGAGGTCGTACCGGACCCAGTTTCTTTTTCTCCCGGTTTATCTATCACGCATCCGAGGTCGTTTCAGGAGTTAACCTATTCGATTCAGCCTCAAAGAACGAGCATTAAATGGGCATTAATCCATTTTTCACGATTATCCGAGGTTCGACGAATGCTGGTTTATGGCATACCGGCACCCCCAAATGTCTTCCGTTGCTACTCAAATTTTGCGTAGCCGCTTTATCTGACCTTAGGAACTTTCTATGTGATTTTCGGAGAATTTTGTTCCTGGACCCCGGAATCCCGAAAAACCGTGTATATACACTTCAATTTGAGCCGTTCGGGATGTCGTAACAGACCCAGTTTCTTTTTCTCCCGGTTTTTCAATCACGCGACCGAGGTCATTTCAGGAGTTAACCTATTCGATTCAGCCTCAAAGAACGAGCATTAAACGAGCATTAATCCATTTTTCACGATTATCCGAGGTTCGACGAATGCTGATTTATGGCATACCGGCACCCCCAAATGTCTTCCGTTGCTACTCAAATTTTGCGTGGCCACTTTATCTGACCCGAGGAACTTTCTATGTCGTTTCCGGAGAATTTTGTTCCGGGACCCTGGAATCCCGAAAAACCATGTATTATACTTCAATTTGAGCCGTTCGGGAGGTCGTACCAGACCCTGTTTCTTTTTCTCCCTATTTTTCAATCACGCATCCGAGGTCATTTCAGGAGTTATCATATTCGATTCAGCCTCAAATAACGAGAATTAATACATTTTTCACGATTATCCGAGGTTCGACGAATGCTGGTTTATGACATACCGACAGCCCCAAATGTCTTCCAATGCTACTCAAATTTTGCGTGGCCGCTTTATCTGAACCGAGGAACTTTTTATATGATTTTCGGAGAATTTTGTTCCGGGACCCTGGAATCCTGAAAACCGTGTATTATACACTTCAATTTGAGCCGTTCGGGAGGTCGTACCGGACCCAGTTTCTTTTTCTCCCGGTTTCTCAATCATGCGTACGAGGTCATTTCAGGAGTTAACCTATTCGATTCAACATCAAATAACGAGCATAAATCCATTTTCACGATTATCCGAGTTTCGACGATACTGGTTTATGGCATACCGGCACCCCCAAATGTCTTCCGTTGCTACTCAAATTTTGCGTGGCCGCTTTATCTGACCCTAGAAACTTTCTATGTAATTCTGGAGAATTTTGTTCCGGGACCCTAGAATCCCGAAAAACCGTGCATTATACATTTCAATTTGAGCCGTTCGGGAGGTCGTACCGGACCCTGTTTTTTTTCTCCCCGTTTTTCAATCAATTGTCCAAGGTCATTTCAAGAGTTAACTTATTCGATTCAGCCTCAAATAACGAGCATTAATCCATTTTTCACGATTATTCGAGGTTCGACGAATGCTGGTTTATGGAATACCGGAACCCCCAAATGTCTTCCGTTGCTAGTCAAATTTTGCGTGGCAGCTTTATCTGAACCGAGGAACTTTCTATGTGATTTCCGGAGAATTTTTTTCAGGGACCCTGGAATCCGGAAAAAACGTGTATTATACACTTCAATTTGAGCCATTCGGGAGGTCGTACCGGACCCTGTTTTTTTTCTCTGTTTTTCAATCACGCGTCCGAGGTCATTTCAGGAGTTAACCTATTCGATTCAGCCTCAAATAACGAGCATTAATCCATTTTTCACGATTATCCGAGGTTCGACAAATGCTGGTTTATGGTATACCGGCTCCCCCAAATGTCTTCCGTTGCTACTCAAATTTTGCTTGGCCGGTTTATCTGACCCGAGGAACTTTCTACGTGATTTCCAAAGAATTTTGTTCCGGGACCCTGGAATCCCGAAAAACCGTGTATTATACATTTCAATTTGAGCCGTTCAGGGGGTCGTACCGGACCCTGTTTCTTTTTCTCCCTGTATTTCAATCATGCGTCCGAGGTCATTTCAGGAGTTAACCTATTCGATTAAGCCTCAAATAACGAGCATTAAACGAGCATAAATACATTTTTCACGATTATCCGAGGTTCGAAGAATGCTGGTTTATGGCATACCGGCACCCCAAATGTCTTCCTTTGTTACTCAAATTTTGCGTCACCGCTTTATTTGACCGAAGGAACTTTCTATGTAATTTTCGGAGAATTTTGTTCCGGGACCCTGGAATCCCGAAAAACCGTGTATTTATACACTTCAATTTGAGCCGTTCGGGAGGTCGTACCGGACCTTGTTGCTTTTTGTCCCGGTTTTTCAATCACGCGTACGAGGTCATTTCAGGAGTTAACCTATTCGATTCAGCCTCAAATAACGAGCATTAAACGAGTTGTGATACATTTTTCATGATTATCCGAGGTTCGACGAATGCTGGTTTATGGCATACCGACACCCCAAATGTCTTCCCTTGTTACTCAAATTTTGCGTGGCCGCTTTATCTGAAACGAGGAACTTTCTGTGTGATTTTCGGAGAATTTGGATCCGGGACCCTCGAATCCCGAAAAACTGTGTATTATACACTTCAATTTGAGCCGTTCGGGAGGTCGTACCCGACCCAGTTTCTTTTTCTCCCTGTTTTTCAATCACGCGTCCGAGGTCATTTAAGGAGTTAACCTATTCGATTCAGCCTCAAATAACGAGCATTAAACGAGCAGTAATACATTTTTCAGGATTTTCCGAGGTTCGACGAATGCTGGTTTATGGCATACCTGTAGGGAAATATCCGTAAAATTCCCTTAATTTTAAGGATTATAACGTAAATATGACATGCGATTTATGGTCATAAACGAAATACAATAGAAAACGATAAAGTTTTAGAATCAACCTCGGGTCCTTTGATGTGCGGCGTAAAGAACAGAAATCAACAGAGATTTCCTCCTAATCGTTGCACCCAAGACCGTCTGAGACTATGCCCTTGTGCTAGAAATGCTCTCTAATTGACTTGCAATATCGAGAGAGCTATTGTGAGGTTATTCGATGTGAGATCTAGGTTTTTCAGAGAAAAATACTCCTCAAAACCCTAATTTTCATGTAAAAATGAATCCTTAGGTCAAAAGGAGAGGGAGCCTCTCCTTTTGTTGTCTCGGTTCGCGGGTCATGAGAGGAGGGAGTGGGCTTTCCACTTTCTCCTCATTTTTAACTTGTGGTCCGATCAATTCCGCTAAAATGTATATGACGGGTTTTATTATAAACTGTCATCGGTTATCGGTTATTAATACATCGACTAATAACACGGATTAGTTGAAATATTAATACATGTCCGACAAAGACAATATTGTATAATTAATTCAATATACATTAATCAAATATAAATCGTTTATATTCAATTTACGAATAAACTGCTTAATTCGTCTTAGCCATTATTATTTAATCCGTATTAAATAATTGTCTCAACATCGCGTTTGACTAATTACTAGTCAATAACTCCGACTAATCGGTTAGTCAAATTTGGCATCAACATGATTGTATTTTCATCTTTGTCACATCTCTCAAACGTATCCTATAGGTGTGACTTTTAGGGACCAGTTGATCACCGCCATCTGTATGACAATAACGTCAAACTTATCTAGCAAGCCAACCGTTATTGATAAACGTGGATCAACTGATAATCATACAAAAGTATACCCTTTGATCCTTATAGAGATTTATAAGTCCTTGCACTAACTGTAAAGGACACCAGCCCCAACAAGCTCCCACTTGTCCGTACAAGTGTATGGGCAATGACGTTATCCGCACTAACCGGAGGACACGGCTCAACAAACTCCCACTTGTCCGTACAAGTGTATGTGCGATAACCGATTCTCATATTCATTTAAAATTTCTCCCACTCAATGTAAAACAATTTGCAGATCCGGATCCGCAAAGGTCGTATTTTACAATCGATCCGTATCTAGAGTGGTTTCCCCGACTAGAGAGTAACTTAACCGATAAAACGAATCCGTATCCGAGCATGGCCATGCATTTCGATTCTGACTCCTCGAGTGGCCCTGAGAAATATCGAGTACCTGATAAAGGCTTAATATTTCCTTCAACTCGACTCCTTCCGATCTAAGCACAGCATGAAATGACCCAGAAAAAATCTACTTGGCCCCCTGTTACGGATGACCGTGAGAAAGAAACCAAAGTCACCCAAAATCTGCCGTAGTCTCAAGAGACAGTCGATAGTCAAAAGAATCGACTCTTAGGATCACCATGGAGGTCCTATCCACGACCGGGCACCGAATGTTATAAAACATTTAGGACTCCACGTCGATGTCACAATTGTGTCCTACGAGATATCCGTATAACTCGCCTATGTGATTGGTCAGTCAACCGTTTGACTTATGGCTTGTTGAACCCACCATCAGCCAACGTCACAAAATAATTGCCAGAGTTATCAGCTCATGTGGGCAATTAAGGACCAAAAATATAATGTTTGTTCAGTTCACTTCGTGGTGTTCAAAATTGTCGTACAAATTCCACATGAAAAACAAAATATATAAATATCAAAACGATGATGTCGTATGGAGTACAAAAGAGAATGAATCTAATCCATAAAAAGAGTACTACAACTCAGGAACACGTTTAATTCCCATGGAATTAACATGCCCTTCATGCTTATCTTGTCGTAATGGTTTAGTGAGAGGATCTGCTATATTATCATCTCGTAGCAACTGTTCTATCACTACTTCCTTTTGCTCCACGTAATCTCGGATTAGATGAGCTTTCCGTTGTACATGTCTAGACTTGTTGCTAGACTTGGGCTCCTTAGCCTGGAAGATGGCACCTCTATTGTCACAATAGATGGTGATCGGGTCATTCGAACTAGGCACTACGGATAGTCCATGTAAGAATTGACGCATCTATATCGCTTCCTTTGTAGCTTCAGACGCGGCATAGTACTCGGACTCAGTCGTAGAATCTGCTGTAATAGTTTGTTTGGAACTCTTCCAGCTGACTGCAGCGCCATTAAGAGTAAAAACGAATCCAGACTGAGATTTCGAGTCATCTCGATCCGTTTGGAAGCTAGCATCTGCGTAACCGGTTGCGCATAGCTTTTGAGGGCCTCCATAAGTCAATGCCCAATCTTTAGTCCTCCGTAGGTACTTAAGAATGTTCTTGACAGCCAGCCAATGTGATTCACCTGGATGCTGTTGGAATCGACTTGTCATACTCAATGCATATGCCACGTCCGGACGTGTGCATATCATGGCATACATGATTGATCCTATAGCCGAGGCATAAGGAATCCGTGTCATGCGCTCTTTCTCTTCCGGTGTCTCTGGTGCCTGAGACTTGCTCAAATGCACCCCTGGAGCCATAGGAAGAAACCCCTTTTGGAGTTAGTCATGCTGAATCTCTCTAGGATTTTGTCTATGTAAGACTCTGATCGAGAGATAACATCCGACGTGATCTATCTCGATAGATACGGATGCCCAAAATTCTTTGTGCCTCACCCAGATCTTTCATCTGGAAATGGTTCTTCAACCATACTTTCACTGAAGTTAAGAGAGGTATGTCATTCCCAATCAGGAGTATGTCATCGACATACAATATTAGGAAGACAATCTTGCTCCCACTCGACTTGATATAAAGACATGGTTCCTCGACTGATCGAATGAATCCATTTTCTTTTATCACTCGGTCGAAGCGATGATTCCAACTTCGAGATGCTTGCTTAAGTCCATAAATGGAACGCTTAAGCTTGCACACTTTCTTAGGATGTGTTGGATCGATGAAACCTTCGGGTTGTACCATGTACAACTCTTCCTCCAAAAAGCCGTTTAAGAAGGCGGTTTTCACGTCCATTTGCCAAATTTCATAGTCATGAAAAGCGGCAATCGCTAAGATAATCCGAATGGAACGCAGCATGACTACGGGTGCAAAAATCTCATCGTAGTGCAAACCTGGCACTTGGGTGAAACCTTTAGCAACTAATCGTGCTTTATAGATATCTTGTTGACCTTCCACAGAATGCTTTATCTTGTAAAGTCATTAGCATTGAAGGGGACGAACCTTAGCAGGTAAGTCAACAAGATCCCATACGTTGTTCTCATACATGGAGTCCATCTCGGATTGCATGGCCTCAAGCCATAGCTTTGAGTCAGAACTAGTCATGGCACCTTTATAGGTTGCGGGTTCACTACTCGTTAAGAGTAGAATGTCATCTATGTCATGTTCCTCGACCATACCAATGTATCTGTCCGGGGGAATAGAGACTCTTCCCGACCTCCTAGGTTCCTCAAGAATATTAACCGGAGCCGGGATTGAAGGAACTGGTTCCTCCAATGGTTGCTCGGTATTTGGTTCTGGAATCTTATCCCGGGACCCTGGAATCCCGAAAAAACGTGTATTATACACTTCAGTTTGAGCTGTTCGAGAGGCAGTACCGGACCCTGTTTTTTTTCTCCCGGTTTTCCAATCACCAGTCCGAGGTCATTTCAGGAGTTAGCCTATTCGATTCAGCCTCAAATAACGAGCATTAATTCATTTTTCACGATTATCTTAGGTTCGATGAATGCTGGTTTATGGCATACCGGCACCCCCAAATGTCTTTCGTTGCTACTCAAATTTTGCGTGGCCGCTTTATCTGACCCGAGGAACTTTCTATGTCATTTTCGGAGAATTTAGTTCCGGGACCCTCGAATCCCGAAAAACCGTGTATTATACATTTCAATTTGAGCCGTTCGGGAGGTTGTATCCGACCCCGTTTATTTTTCTCCCTGTTTTTCAATCACGCGTCTAAGGTCATTTAAGGAGTTAACATATTCGATTCAGCCTCAAATAACGAGCATTAAACGAGCAGTAATACATTTTTCACGATTATCTGAGGTTCGACGAATGCTGGTTTATGGCATACCGGCACCCCCAAATGTCTTCCGTTGCTAATCAAATTTTGCGTGGCCGCTTTATCTAACTCGAGAAACTTTTTGTGTGATTTTCGGAGAATTTTGTTCCGGGACCCTGGAATCCAGAAAAACCGTGTATTATACACTTCAATTTGAGCCGTTCGGGAGGTCGTATCGGACCCTATTTTTTTTCTCCCTATTTTTCAATCACGCGTCCGAGGTCAGTTCAGGAATTAACCTATTCCATTCAGCCTCAAATAACGAGCATTAAACGAGCATTAATACATTTTTCACGATTATCCGAGGTTCGACGAATGCTGTTTTATGCCATACCTGCACCTCTAAATGTCTTTCGTTGCTAATCAAATTCTGCGTGGCTGCTTTATCTGACCCGAGGAACTTTCTATGTGATTTACAGAGAATTTTGTTCCGGGACCCTGGAATCCCGAAAAAACGTGTATTATACACTTCAGTTTGAGCCGTTCGAGAGGCAGTACCGGACCCTGTTTTTTTTCTCCCGGTTTTCCAATCACGAGTCCGAGGTCATTTCAGGAGTTAGCCTATTCGATTCAGCCTCAAATAACGAGCATTAATTCATTTTTCACGATTATCTTAGGTTCGACGAATGCTGGTTTATGGCATACCGGCACCCCCAAATGTCTTTCGTTGCTACTCAAATTTTGCGTGGCCGCTTTATCTGACCCGAGGAACTTTCTATGTCATTTCCGGAGAATTTAGTTCCGGGACGCTGGAATCCCGAAAAACCGTGTATTATACACTTCAATTTGAGCCGTTCGGGAGGTTGTACCCGACCCAGTTTCTTTTTCTCCCTGTTTTTCAATCACGCGTCCGAGGTCATTTAAGGAGTTAACCTATTTGATTCAGCCTCAAATAACGAGCATTAAACGAGCAGTAATACATTTTTCACGATTATCCAAGGTTCGACGAATGCTGGTTTATGGCATACCGGCACCCCCAAATGTCTTCTGTTGCTACTCAAATTTTGTGTGGCCGCTTTATCTAACCCGAGGAACTTTCTATGTGATTTTCGGAGAATTTTTTTCCGGGACCCTCGAATCCTGAAAAACTGTGTATTATACACTTCAATTTGAGCCGTTCGTGAGGTCGTACCCGACCCAGTTTCTTTTTCTCCCTGTTTTTAAATCACGCGTCCGAGGTCATTTAAGGAGTTAACCTATTCGATTCAGCCTCAAATAACGAGCATTAATCGACCAGTTATTCCTTTTTGACGATTATCCGAGGTTCGACGAATGCTGGTTTATGGCATACCGGCACCCCCAAATGTCTTCTGTTGCTACTCAAATTTTGCGTGGCCGCTTTATCTAACCTGAGGAACTTTCTATGTGATTTCCGGAGAATTTTGTTCCGGGACCCTCGAATCCCGAAAAACTGTGTATTATACACTTCAATTTGAGCCGTTCGGGAGGTCGTACCCGACCCAGTTTCTTTTTCTCCCTGTTTTTCAATCACGCGTCCGAGGTCATTTAAGGAGTTAACTTATTCGATTCAGCCTCAAATAACGAGCATTAAACGAGCAGTAATACATTTTTCACGATTATCCGAGGTTCGACGAATGCTGGTTTATGGCATACCGGCACCCCCAAATGTCTTCTGTTGCTACTCAAATTTTGCGTGGCCGCTTTATCAAACCCAAGGAACTTTCTATGTGATTTTCGGAGAATTTTGTTCCGGGACTCTCGAATCCCGAAAAACTGTGTATTATACACTTCAATTTGAGCCGTTCGGGAGGTCGTACCCAACCCAGTTTCTTTTTCTCCCTTTTTTTCAATCACGCGTCCGAGCTCATTTAAGGAGTTAACCTATTCGATTCAGCCTCAAATAACGAGCATTAAACAAGCAGTTATTCCTTTTTGACGATTATCCGAGGTTCGACGAATGCTAGTTTATGGCATACCGGCACCCCCAAATGTCTTCTGTTGTTACTCAAATTTTGCGTGGCCGCTTTATCTAACCCGAGGAACTTTCTCTGTGATTTTCGGAGAATTTTGTTCCGGGACCCTCGAATCCCGAAAAACTGTGTATTATTTACTTCAATTTGAGCCGTTCGGGAGGTCGTACCCGACCCAGTTTCTTTTTCTCCCCGTTTTTCAATCACGCGTCCGAGGTCATTTAAAAAGGTAACCTATTCGATTCAGCCTCAAATAACGAGCATTAAACGAGCAGTAATACATTTTTCACGATTATCCGAGATTCGACGAATGCTGGTTTATGGCATACCGGCACCCCCAAATGTCTTCCGTTGCTACTCAAATTATGTGTTACCGCTTTATCTGAAACGAGGAACTTTCTGTGTGATTTTCGGAGAATTTTGTTCCGGGACCCAGGAAACCCGAAAAACCGTGTACTATGCACTTCAATTTGAGCCGTTCGGGAGGTCGTACCCGACCCAGTTTCTTTTTCTCCCTGTTTTTCAATCACGCGTCAGAGGTCATTTAAGGAGTTAACCTATTCGATTCAGCCTCAAATAACGAGCATTAAACGAGCAGTTATTCCTTTTTGATGATTATTCGAGGTTCGACGAATGCTGGTTTATGGCATACCGGCACCCCCAAATGTCTTCTGTTGCTACTCAAATTTTGCGTGGCCGCTTTATCAAACCCGAGGAACTTTCTCTGTGATTTTCGGAGAATTTCGTTCCTGGACCCCGGAATCCCGAAAACCGTGTATATACACTTCAATTTGAGCCGTTCGGGAGGTCGTACCCGACCCAGTTTCTTTTTCTCCCTGTTTTTCAATCACGCATCCGAGGTCATTTAAGGAGTTAACCTATTCGATTCAGCCTCAAATAACGAGCATTAAACGAGCATTAATACATTTTTCACGATTATCCGAGGTTCGACGAATGCTGGTTTATGGCATACCGGCACCCCCAAATGTCTTCTGTTGCTACTCAAATTTTGCGTGGCCGTTTTATCAAACCCGAGGAACTTTCTATCTGATATTCGGAGAATTTTGTTCCGGGATCCTTGAATCCCGAAAAACTGTCTATTATACACTTCAATTTGAGCCGTTCGGGAGGTCGTACCCAACCCAGTTTCTTTTTCTCCCTGTTTTTCAATCACGCGTCCGAGCTCATTTAAGGAGTTAACCTATTCGATTCAGCCTCAAATAACGAGCATTAATCCATTTTTCACGATTATATTAGGTTCGACGAATGCTGGTTTATGGCATACCGGCACCCCCAAATGTCTTCCGTTGCTACTCAAATTTTGCGTGGCTGCTTTATCTGACCCGAGGCACTTTCTATGTCATTTCCGGAGAATTTTGTTCCGGGACCCTGGATTCCCGAAAATCCGTGTATATACACTTCAATTTGAGCCGTTCGGGAGATCGTAACGGGCCCTATTTCATTTTCTCCCGGTTTTTCAATCACGCGTACGAGGTCATTTCAGGAGTTAACCTATTCGATTCAGCCTCAAATAACGAGCATTATACGAGCAGTAATACATTTTTCACGATTATCCGAGGTTCGACGAATGCTGGTTTATGGCAGACCGGCACCCCAAATGTCTTCCGTTGCTACTCAAATTTTTCGTGGCCGCTTTATCTAACTCGAAGAACTTTCTGTGTGATTTTTGAAGAATTTTGTTTTGGGACCCTGGAATCACGAAAAACCGTGTATTATACAGTTCAATTTGAGCCGTTCAGGAAGTCGTACCCGACCCGTTTCTTTTTCTCCCAGTTTTTAAATCACGCATCCGAGCTCATTTCAGGAGTTAACCTATTCGATTCATTCTCAAATAACGAGCATTAAACGAGCAGTAATACATTTTTCACGATTATCCTAGGTTCGATGAATGCTGGTTTATGGCATACCGACACCCCGAAATGTCTTCCGTTGTTACTTATATTTTGCGTGGCCGCTTTATCTCACCGGAGGAACTTTCTATATCATTTCCGGAGCATTTTGTACCGGGACCCTGGAATCCCGAAAAACCGTGCATTATACACTTCAATTTGAGCCGTTCGGGAGGTCATACCAGACCCTGTTTTTTTTCTCCCCTTTTCCAATCACGCATATGAGGTCATTTCAGGAGTTAACCTATTCGATTCAGCCTCAAATAACGAGCATTAAACGAGCAATAATAAATTTTTCACGATTATCCGAGGTTCGACAAATGCTGGTTTATGGCATACCGACACCCCCAAATGTCTTCCGTTGTTACTCAAATTTTGCGTTGCCGCTTTATCTAAAACGAGGAACTTTCTGTGTGATTTTCGGAGAATTTTGTTCCGGGAGCCTGAAATCCCGAAAAACCGTGTATTATACACTTCAATTTAAGCCGTTCGGGAGGTCGTACCGAACCCTGTTTCTTTTTCTCCCGGTTTTTAAATCACGCGTACGAGGTCATTTCAGAAGATAACCAATTCGATTCAGCCCCAAATAAGTAGCATTAAACGAGCAGTAATACATTTTTCACGATTATCCGAGGTTCGACGAATGCTGGTTTATGGCATACCGACACCCCCAAATGTGTTCCGTTGTTACTCAAATTTTGCGTGGCCGCTTTATCTGAAACGAGGAACTTTCTGTGTGATTTTCGGAGAACTTTGTTCCGGGACCCTGGAATCCCGAAAAACCGTGTATTATACACTTCAATTTGAGCCGTTCGGGAGGTCATACCGGACCCTGTTTTTTTTCTCACCATTTTCAAACACGCATACGAGGTCGTTTCTAGAGTTAACCAATTCGATTCAGCCTCAAATAACGAGCATTAAACGAGCAGTAATACATTTTTCACGATTATCCGTGGTTCGACGAATGCTGGTTTATGGCATACCGACACCCCCAAATGTCTTCCGTTGCTACTCAAATTTTGCGTGGCCACTTTATCTGACCCGAGAAACTTTCTATGTCGTTTCCGGAGAATTTTGTTCCGGGACCCTGGAATCCTGAAAAACCATGTATTATACTTCAATTTGAGCCGTTCGGGAGGTCGTACCAGACCCGGTTTCTTTTTCTCCCGGGTTTTCAATCACGCGTAAGAGGTCATTTCAGGAGTTAACCTATTCGATTCAGCCTCAAATAACGAGCATTAAACGAGCAGTAATACATTTTTCACGATTATCCGAGGTTCGACGAATGCTGGTTTATGGCATACCGGCACCCCCAAATGTCTTCCGTTGCTACTCAAATTTTGCGTTGCCGCTTTTTATCGAAACGAGGAACTTTTCGTGCGATTTTCGGAGAATTTTGTTCCGGGACCAGTGAAACCCGAAAAACCGTGTATTATACACTTCAATTTGAGCGATTCGGAAGGTCGCATCGAACCCCTGTTTTTTTTCCCGGTTTTTCAATCACGCGTACGAGGTCATTTCAGGAGTTAACCTATTCGATTCAGCCTCAAATAACGAGCATTAAACGAGCAGTAATATATTTTTCACGATTATCCGAGGTTCGACGAATGCTGGTTTATGGCATACCGACACCCCCAAAAGTGTTCCGTTGTTACTCAAATTTTGCGTGACCGCTTTGTTTGAAACGAGGAACTTTCTGTGTGATTTTCAGAGAACTTTGTTCCGGGACCCTGGAATCTCGAAAAACAGTGTATTATACACTTCAATTCGAGCCGTTCAGGAGGTCGTACCGGACCCTATTTATTTTTCTCCCTGTTTTTCAATCACGCGTACGAGGTCATTTAAGGAGTTAACCTATTCGATTCAGCCTCAAGTAACGAGCAGTAATACATTTTTCACGATTATCCGAGATTCGACGAATGCTGGTTTATGGCATACTGGCACCCCCAAATGTCTTCCGTTGCTACTCAAATTTTGCGTTGCCGCTTTATCTGAAACGAGGAACTTTCTGTGGGATTTTCGGAGAATTTTGTTCCGGGACCCTAGAATTCCGAAAAACCGTGTATTATACACTTCAATTTGAGCCGTTCGGGAGGTCGTACCCGACCGAGTTTCTTTTTCTCCCTGTTTTTCAATCACGCGTCCGAGGTCATTTAAGTAGTTAACCTATTCGATTCAGCCTCAAATAACGAGCATTAAACGAGCAGTAATACATTTTTCACGATTATCCGAGGTTCGACGAATGCTGGTTTATGGCATACCGGCACCCCCAAATGTCTTCTGTTGCTACTCAAACTTTGCGTGGCCGCTTTATCAAACCCGAGGAACTTTCAATGTGATTTTCGGAGAATTTTGTTCCGGGACCCTCGAATCCCGAAAAACTGTGTATTATACACTTCAATTTGAGCCGTTCGGGAGGTCGTACCCGACCCAGTTTCTTTTTCTCCCTGTTTTTAAATCACGCGTCCGAGGTCATTTAAGGAGTTAACCTATTCGATTCAGCCTCAAATAACGAACATTAAACGAGCAGTTATTCCTTTTTGACGATTATCCGAGGTTCGACGAATGCTGGTTTATGGCATACCGGCACCCCCAAATGTCTTCTGTTGCTACTCAAATTTTGCGTGGCCGCTTAATCTAACCCGAGGAACTTTCTATGCGATTTTCGGGGAATTTTGTTCCGGGACCCTCGAATCCCGAAAAACTATGTATTATACACTTCAATTTGAGCCGTTCGGGAAGTCGTACCCGACCCAGTTTCATTTTCTCCCTGTTTTTCAATCACGCGTCCGAGGTCATTTAAGGAGTTAACCTATTCGATTCAGCCTCAAATAAAGAGCATTAAACGAGCAGTAATACATTTTTCACGATTATCCGAGGTTCGACGAATGCTGGTTTATGGCATACCGGCACCCCCAAATGTCTTCTGTTGCTACTCAAATTTTGCTTGGCCGCTTTATCAAACCGGAGGAACTTTCTATGTGATTTTTGGAGAATTTTGTTCCGGGACCCTCGAATCCTGAAAAACTGTGTATTATACACTTCAATTTGAGCCGTTCGGGAGGTCGTACCCAACCCAGTTTCTTTTTCTCCTTGTTTTTCAATCACGCGTCCGAGGTCATTTAAGGAGTTAACCTATTCGATTCAGCCTCAAATAACGAGCATTAAACGAGCAGTTATTCCTTTTTGACGATTATCCGAGGTTCGACGAATGCTGGTTTATGGCATACCGGCACCCCCAAATGTCTTCTGTTGCTACTCAAATTTTGCATTGCCGCTTTATCTGAAACGAGGAACTTTCTGTGTGATTTTCTGAGAATTTTGTTCCGGGACCCGTGAAACCCGAAAAACCGTGTATTATACACTTCAATTTGAGCCGTTCGGGAGGTCGTACCCGACCCAGTTTCATTTTCTCCCTGTTTTTCAATCACGCGTCCGAGGTCATTTAAGGAGTTAACCTATTCGATTCAGCCTCAAATAAAGAGCATTAAACGAGCAGTAATACATTTTTCACGATTATTCGAGGTTCGACGAATGCTGGTTTATGGCATACCGGCACCCCCAAATGTCTTCTGTTGCTACTCAAATTTTGCGTGGTCGCTTTATCAAACTGGAGGAACTTTCTATGTGATTTTTGGAGAATTTTGTTCCGGGACCCTCGAATCCCGAAAAACTGTGTATTATACACTTCAATTTGAGCCGTTCGGGAGGTCGTACCCAACCCAGTTTCTTTTTCTCCCTGTTTTTCAATCACGCGTCCGAGGTCATTTAAGGAGTTAACCTATTCGATTCAGCCTCAAATAACGAACATTAAACGGGCAGTTATTCCTTTTTGACGATTATCCGAGGTTCGACGAATGCTGGTTTATGGCATACCGGCACCCCCAAATGTCTTCTGTTGCTACTCAAATTTTGCGTGGCCGCTTAATCTAACCCGAGGAACTTTCTATGCGATTTTCGGGGAATTTTGTTCCGGGACCCTCGAATCCCGAAAAACTATGTATTATACACTTCAATTTGAGCCGTTCGGGAAGTCGTACCCGACATAGTTTCATTTTCTCGCTGTTTTTCAATCACGCGTCCGAGGTCATTTAAGGAGTTAACCTATTCGATTCAGCCTCAAATAAAGAGCATTAAACGAGCAGTAATACATTTTTCACGATCATCCGAGGTTCGGCGAATGCTAGTTTATGGCATACCGGCACCCCCAAATGTCTTCTGTTGCTACTCAAATTTTGCGTGGCCGCTTTATCAAACCGGAGGAACTTTCTATGTGATTTTCGGAGAATTTTGTTCCGGGACCCTCGAATCCCGAAAAACTGTGTATTATACACTTCAATTTGAGCCGTTCGGGAGGTCGTACCCAACCCAGTTTCTTTTTCTCCCTGTTTTTCAATCACGCGTCCGAGGTCATTTAAGGAGTTAACCTATTCGATTCAGCCTCAAATAACGAGCATTAAACGAGCAGTAATACATTTTTCACGATTATCCGAGGTTCGACGAATGCTGGTTTATGGCATACCGACACCCCCAAATGTCTTCCGTTGCTACTCAAATTTTGCATTGCCGCTTTATCTGAAACGAGGAACTTTCTGAGTGATTTTCGGAGAATTTTGTTCCGGGACCCAGGAAACCCGAAAAACCGTGTATTATACACTTCAATTTGAGCCGTTCGGGAGGTCGTACCAGACCCTATTTTTTTTTCTCCCGGTTTTTCAATCACGCGTACGAGATCATTTCAGGAGTTAACCTATTCGATTCAACCTCAAATAACGAGCATTAAAAGCAAGTAATACATTTTTCACGATTATCCGAGATTCGACGAATATTGGTTTATGGCATACCGGCACCCCCAAATGTCTTCCGTTGCTACTCAAATTTTGCATTGCCGCTTTATCTGAAACGAGGAACTTTTCTCGTGTGATTTTCGGAGAATTTTGTTCGGGACCCAGTGAAACCCGAAAAACCGTGTATTATACACTTCAATTTGAGCCGTTCGGGAGGTCGTACCCGACCCAGTTTTTTTTTCTCCCTGTTTTTCAATCATGCGTCTGAGGTCATTTCAGGAGTTAACCTATTCGATTCAACCTAAAATAACGAGCATTAAACGAGCATTAATACATTTTTCACGATTATCCGAGGTTCGACGAATGCTTGTTTATGGTATACCGGCACCCCTAAATGTCTTCCGTTGCTACTCAAATTTTAAAGTGGCCGCTTTATCTGTCCCGAGGAAGTTTTTATGTGATTTTTGGAGAATTTTGTTCCGGGACCCTGGAATCCCGAAAAACCGTGTATTATACACTTCAATTTGAGCCGTTCGGGAGGTCGTACCAGACCCTGTTTCTTTTTCTCCATGTTTTTCAATCACGCGTACGAGATCATTTAAGGAGTTAACCTATTCGATTTCAGCCTCAAATAACGAGCATTAAACGAGCTGTAATACATTTTTAACGATTATCCGAGGTTCGACGAATGCTGGTTTATGGCATACCGACACCCCCAAATGTGTTCCGTTGTTACTCAAATTTTGCGTGGCCGCTTAATCTGACCCGAGGAACTTTTAGTGTGATTTTCGGAGAATTTTGTTCCGGGACCCTGGAATCCCGAAAAACCGTGTATTACACAATTCAATTTGAGCCGTTCGGGAGGTCGTACCGGACCCTGTTTCATTTTCTCCCAGTTTTTCAATCACGCGTACGAGGTCATTTCAGGAGTTAACCTATTCGATTCAGCCTCAAGTAACGAGCATTAAACGAGCAGCAATACATTTTTCACTATTATCCGAGATTCGACGAATGCTGGTTTATGGCATACCGGCACCCCCAAATGTCTTCCGTTGCTACTCAAATTTTGCATTGCCGCTTTATCTGAAACGAGGAACTTTCTGTGTGATTTTCGGAGAATTTTGTTCCGGGACCCAGGAAACCCGAAAAACCGTGTATTATACACTTCAATTTGAGCCGTTCGGGTGGTCGTACCTGACCCAGTTTTTTTTCTCCCTGTTTTTCAATCATGCGTCTGAGGTCATTTCAGGAGTTAACCTATTCGATTCAGCCTCAAATAACGAGCATTAAACGAGCATTAATACATTTTTCACGATTATCCGAGGTTCGTCGAATGCTTGTTTAAGGTATACCGGCACCCCTAAATGTCTTTCGTTGCTAGTCAAATTTTGCGTGGCCGCTTTATCTGACCTGAGAAACTTTCTATGTGATTTTCGGAGAATTTTGTTCCGGGACCCTGGAATCCCGAAAAACCGTGTATTATACACTTCAATTTGAGCCGTTCGGGAGGTCGTACCAGACCCTGTTTCTTTTTCTCCCGGTTTTTCAATCACGCGTACGAGGTCATTTCAGGAGTTAACCTATTCGATTTCAGCCTCAAATAACGAGCATTAAACGAGCAGTAATACATTTTTCACGATTATCCGAGGTTCGACGAATGCTGGTTTATGGCATACCGACACCCCCAAATGTGTTCCGTTGTTACTCAAATTTTGCGTGGCCGCTTTATCCGACCCGAGGAACTTTCAGTGTGATTTTCGGAGAATTTTGTTCCGGGACCCTAGAATTCCGAAAAACCGTGTATTATACACTTCAATTTGAGCCGTTTGGGAGGTCGTACCGGACCCTGTTTCTTTTTCTCCCGGTTTTTCAATCACGCGTCCGAGGTCATTTCAGGAGTTAACCTATTCGATTCAGCCTCAAGTAACGAGCATTAAACGAGCAGTAATACATTTTTCACGATTATCCGAGATTCGACGAATGCTGGTTTATGGCATACCGGCACCCCCAAATGTCTTCCGTTGCTACTCAAATTTTGCATTGCCACTTTATCTGAAACGAGGAACTTTCCGTGTGATTTTCGGAGAATTTTGTTTGGGACCAGGAAACCCGAAAAACCGTGTATTATACACTTCAATTTGAGCCGTTCGGGAGGTCGTACCCAACCCAGCTTTTTTTTTCCCTGTTTTTCAATCATGCGTCCGAGGTCATTTCAGAGTTAACCTATTCGATTCAGCCTCAAATAACGAGCATTAATACATTTTTCACTATTATCCGAGGTTCGACGAATGCTTGTTTATGGTATACCGGCACCCCTAAATGTCTTCCGTTGCTACTCAAATTTTGCGTGGCCGCTTTATCTGACTCGAGGAACTTTTATGTGATTTTCGGAGAATTTTGTTCCGGGACCCTGGATTCCCGAAAAACCGTGTATTATACACTTCAATTTGAGCCGTTCGGGAGGTCGTACCAGACCCTATATCTTTTTCTCCCAGTTTTTCAATCACGCGTATGAGGTCATTTCAGGAGTTAACCTATTCGATTTCAGCCTCAAATAACGAGCATTAAACAACAGTAATACATTTTTCACGATTATCCGAGGTTCGACGAATGCTGGTTTATGGCATACCGACACCCCCAAATGTGTTCCGTTGTTACTCAAATTTTGCGTGGCCGCTTTATCTGAAACGAGGAACTTTCTGTGTGATTTTCGGAGAACTTTGTTCCGGGACCCTGGAATCCCGAAAAACCGTGTATTATACACTTCAATTTGAGCCGTTCAGGAGGTCGTACCGCACCGTATTTCTTTTTCTCCCTGTTTTTCAATCACGCGTACGAGGTCATTTCAGGAGTTAACCTATTCGATTCAGCCTCAAGTAACGAGCATTAAACGAGCAGTAATACATTTTTCACGATTATCCGAGATTCGACGAATGCTGGTTTATGGCATACCGGCACCCCAAATGTCTTCCGTTGCTACTCAAATTTTGCGTTGCTGCTTTATCTGAAACGAGGAACTTTCTGTGTGATTTTCTGAGAACTTTGTTCCGGGACCCTGGAATCCCGAAAAACAGTGTATTATACACTTCAATTTGAGCCGTTCGGGAGGTCGTACCGGACCCTATTTCTTTTTCTCCCTGTTTTTCAATCACGCGTACGAGGTCATTTCAGGAGTTAACCTATTCGATTCAGCCTCAAGTAACGAGCATTAAACGAGCAAAGAATACGTTTTTCACGATTATCCGAGATTCGACGAATCTTTGGTTTATGGCATACCGGCACCCCCAAATGTCTTCCGTTGCTACTCAAATTTTGCGTTGCCGCATTATCTGAAATGAGGAACTTTCTGTGTGATTTTCGGAGAATTTTTTTCCAGGACCCTGGAATTCCGAAAATCCGTGTATTATACACTTTAATTTGAGCCGTTCGGGAGGTTGTACCCGACCCAGTTTCTTTTTCTCCCTGTTTTTCAATCACGCGTCTGAGGTCATTTCAGGTGTTAACCTATTCGATTCAGCCTCAAATAATGAGCATTAATACATTTTTCACGATTATCCGAGGTTCGACGAATGCTGGTTTATGGTATACCGGCACCCCTAAATGTCTTCCGTTGCTACTCAAATTTAGCGTGGCCGATTTATCTAACCCGAGGAACTTTCTATGTGATTTTCGGAGAATTTTGTTCCGGGACCCTGGAATCCCGAAAAACCGTGCATTATACACTTCAATTTGAGCCGTTCGGGAGGTCGTACCAGACCCTGTTTCTTTTTCTCCCGGCTTTTCAATCACGCGTACGAGGTCATTTCAGGAGTTAACCTATTCGATTTCAGCCTCAAATAACGAGCATTAAACGAGCAGTAATACATTTTTCACGATTATCCGAGGTTCGACGAATGCTGGTTTATGGCATACCGACACCCCCAAATATGTTTCGTTGTTACTCAAATTTTGCGTGGCCGCTTTATCTGAAACGAGGAACTTTCTGTGTGATTTTCGGAGAACTTTGTTCCGGGACCCTGGAATCCCGAAAAACCGTGTATTATACACTTCAATTTGAGCCGTTCGGGAGGTCGTACCGGACCCTATTTCTTTTCCTCCCTGTTTTTCTATCACGCGTACGAGGTCATTTCAGAAGTTAACCTATTCGATTCAGCCTCAAGTAACGAGCATTAAACGAGCAGTAATACATTTTTCACGATTATCCGAGATTCGACGAATGCTGGTTTATGGCATACCGGCACCCCCAAATGTCTTCCGTTGCTACTCAAATTTTGCGTTGCCGCTTTATCTGAAACGAGGAACTTTCTGTGTGATTTTCGGAGAATTTTGTTCCGGGACCCGAGAAACCCGAAAAACCGTGTATTATACATTTCAATTTGAGACGTTCGGGAGGTCGTACCCGATCCAGTTTCTTTTTCTCCCTGTTTTTCAATCACGCGTCTGAGGTCATTTCAGGAGTTAACCTATTCGATTCAGCCTCAAATAACTAGCATTAAACGAGTATTAATACATTTTTCACGATTATCCGAGGTTGACGAATGCTGTTTTATGGTATACCGGCACCCCTAAATGTCTTCCGTTGCTACTCAAATTTTGTGTGGCCGCTTGATCTGACCCGAGGAACTTTCTATGTCATTTTCGGAGAATTTTATTCCGGGACCCTGGAATCCCGAAAAACCGTGTATTATACACTTCAATTTGATCCTTTCGGGAGGTTGTACCCGACCCTGTTTCTTTTTCTCCCTGTTTTCTAATCACGCGTACGAGGTCATTTCAGGAGTTAACCTATTCGATTGACCCTCAAATAATGAGCATTAATACATTTTTCACGATTATCCGAGGTTCGACGAATCTTTGGTTTATGGTATACCGGCACCCCTAAATGTCTTCCGTTGCTACTCAAATTTTGCGTGGCCGCTTTATCTGACCCGAGGAACTTTCTATGTGATTTTCGGAGAATTTTGTTCCGGGACCCTGGAATCCCGAAAAACCGTGTATTATACACTTCAATTTGAGCCGTTCGGGAGGTCGTACCAGACCCTGTTTCTTTTTCTCCCTGTTTTTCAATCACGCGTACGAGGTCATTTCAGGAGTTAACCTATTCGATTTCAGCCTCAAATAACGAGCATTAAACGAGCAGTAATACATTTTCACGATTATCCGAGGTTCGACGAATGCTGGTTTATGGCATACCGACACCCCCAAATGTGTTCCGTTGTTACTCAAATTTTGTGTGGCCGCTTTATCTGAAACGAGGAACTTTCTGTGTGATTTTCGGAGAACTTTGTTCCGGGACCCTGGAATCCCGAAAAACCGTGTATTATACACTTCAATTTGAGCTGTTCGGGAGGTCGACGGACCCTATTTTTTTTTTCTCCTGTTTTTCAATCACGCGTACGAGGTCATTTCAGAAGTTAACCGATTCGATTGACTTCAAGTAACGAGCATTAAACGAGCGATAATACATTTTTCACGATTAACCGAGATTCGACGAATCTTTGGTTTATGGCATACCGGCACCCCCAAATGTCTTCCGTTGCAACTCAAATTTTGCGTTGCCGGTTTATCTGACCCGAGGAACTTTCTATGTGATTTCCGGAGAATTTTGTTCCGGGATCCTCGAATCCCGAAAAACTGAGTTTTATACACTTCAATTTGAGCCGTTCGGGAGGTCGTACCCGACCCAGTTTCTTTTTCTCCCTGTTTTTCAATCACGCGTCCGAGGTCATTTAAGGAGTTAACCTATTCGATTCAGCCTCAAATAACGAGCATTAAACGAGCAGTAATACATTTTTCACGATTATCCGAGGTTCGACGAATGCTGGTTTATGGCATACCAACACCCCCAAATGTGTTCCGTTGTTACTCAAATTTTGCGTGGCCGCTTTATCTGAAACGAGGAACTTTCTGTGTGATTTTCGAAGAACTTTGATCCGGGACCCTGAAATCCTGAAAAACCGTGTATTATACACTTCAATTTGAGCCGTTCGGGAGTTCGTACCGGACCCTATTTCTTTTTCTCCCTGTTTTTCAATCATGCGTACGAGGTCATTTCAGGAGTTAACCTATTCGATTTCAGCCTCAAATAACGAGCATTAAACGAGCAGTAATACATTTTTCACGATTATCCGAGGTTCGACGAATGCTGGTTTATGGCATACCGACACCCCCAAATGTGTTCCGTTGTTACTCAAATTTTGCGTGGCCGCTTTATCTGAAACGAGGAACTTTCTGTGTGATTTTCGGAGAACTTTGTTCCGGGACCCTGGAATCCCGAAAAACCGTGTATTATATATACACTTCAATTTGAGCCGTTCGGGAGGTCGTACCGGACCCTATTTCTTTTCCTCCCTATTTTTCTGTCACGCGTACGAGGTCATTTAAGGAGTTAACCTATTCGATTCAGCCTCAAATAAAGAGCATTAAACGAGCAGTAATACATTTTTCACGATCATCCGAGGTTCGGCGAATGCTAGTTTATGGCATACCGGCACCCCCAAATGTCTTCTGTTGCTACTCAAATTTTGCGTGGCCGCTTTATCAAACCGGAGGAACTTTCTATGTGATTTTTGGAGAATTTTGTTCCGGGACCCTCGAATCCCGAAAAACTGTGTATTATACACTTCAATTTGAGCCGTTCGGGAGGTCGTACCCAACCCAGTTTCTTTTTCTCCCTGTTTTTCAATCACGCGTCCGAGGTCATTTAAGGAGTTAACCTATTCGATTCAGCCTCAAATAACGAGCATTAAACGAGCAGTAATACATTTTTCACGATTATCCGAGGTTCGACGAATGCTGGTTTATGGCATACCAACACCCCCAAATGTCTTCCGTTGCTACTCAAATTTTGCATTGCCGCTTTATCTTAAACGAGGAACTTTCTGAGTGATTTTCGGAGAATTTTGTTCCGGGACCCAGGAAACCCGAAAAACCGTGTATTATACACTTCAATTTGAGCCGTTCGGGAGGTCGTACCAGACCCTATTTCTTTTTCTCCCGGTTTTTCAATCACGCGTACGAGATCATTTCAGGAGTTAACCTATTCGATTCAGCCTCAAGTAACGAGCATTAAACGAGCAGTAATACATTTTTCACGATTATCCGAGATTCGACGAATATTGGTTTATGGCATACCGGCACCCCCAAATGTCTTCCGTTGCTACTCAAATTTTGCATTGCCGCTTTATCTGAAACGAGGAACTTTTCTGTGTGATTTTCGGAGAATTTTGTTCCGGGACCCAGGAAACCCGAAAAACCGTGTATTATACACTTCAATTTGAGCCGTTCGGGAGGTCGTACCCGACCCAGTTTTTTTTTCTCCCTGTTTTTCAATCATGCGTCTGAGGTCATTTCAGGAGTTAACCTATTCGATTCAACCTAAAATAACGAGCATTAAACGAGCATTAATACATTTTTCACGATTATCCGAGGTTCGACGAATGCTTGTTTATGGTATACCGGCACCCCTAAATGTCTTCCGTTGCTACTCAAATTTTAAAGTGGCCGCTTTATCTGTCCCGAGGAAGTTTCTATGTGATTTTTGGAGAATTTTGTTCCGGGACCCTGGAATCCCGAAAAACCGTGTATTATACACTTCAATTTGAGCCGTTCGGGAGGTCGTACCAGACCCTGTTTCTTTTTCTCCATGTTTTTCAATCACGCGTACGAGATCATTTAAGGAGTTAACCTATTCGATTTCAGCCTCAAATAACGAGCATTAAACGAGCTGTAATACATTTTTAACGATTATCCGAGGTTCGACGAATGCTGGTTTATGGCATACCGACACCCCCAAATGTGTTCCGTTGTTACTCAAATTTTGCGTGGCCGCTTAATCTGACCCGAGGAACTTTTAGTGTGATTTTCGGAGAATTTTGTTCCGGGACCCTGGAATCCCGAAAAACCGTGTATTACACAATTCAATTTGAGCCGTTCGGGAGGTCGTACCGGACCCTGTTTCATTTTCTCCCAGTTTTTCAATCACGCGTACGAGGTCATTTCAGGAGTTAACCTATTCGATTCAACCTCAAGTAACGAGCATTAAACGAGCCAAGAATACATTTTTCACTATTATCCGAGATTCGACGAATGCTGGTTTATGGCATACCGGCACCCCCAAATGTCTTCCGTTGCTACTCAAATTTTGCATTGCCGCTTTATCTGAAACGAGGAACTTTCTGTGTGATTTTCGGAGAATTTTGTTCCGGACCAGTGAAACCCGAAAAACCGTGTATTATACACTTCAATTTGAGCCGTTCGGGTGGTCGATTTCGACCCAGCTTTTTTTTCTCCTGTTTTTCAATCATGCGTCTGAGGTCATTTCAGGAGTTAACCTATTCGATTCAGCCTCAAATAACGAGCATTAAACGAGCATTAATACATTTTTCACGATTATCCGAGGTTCGTCGAATGCTTGTTTAAGGTATACCGGCACCCCTAAATGTCTTTCGTTGCTAGTCAAATTTTGCGTGGCCGCTTTATCCGACCGAGAAACTTTCTATGTGATTTTCGGAGAATTTTGTTCCGGACCCCGGAATCCCGAAAAACCGTGTATTATACACTTCAATTTGAGCCGTTCGGGAGGTCGTACTGACCCTGTTTCTTTTTCTCCCGGTTTTTCAATCACGCGTACGAGGTCATTTCAGGAGTTAACCTATTCGATTTCAGCCTCAAATAACGAGCATTAAACGAGCAGTAATACATTTTTCACGATTATCCGAGGTTCGACGAATGCTGGTTTATGGCATACCGACACCCCCAAATGTGTTCCGTTGTTACTCAAATTTTGCGTGGCCGCTTTATCCGACCCGAGGAACTTTCAGTGTGATTTTCGGAGAATTTTGTTCCGGGACCCTAGAATTCCGAAAAACCGTGTATTATACACTTCAATTTGAGCCGTTTGGGAGGTCGTACCGGACCCTGTTTCTTTTTCTCCCGGTTTTTCAATCACGCGTCCGAGGTCATTTCAGGAGTTAACCTATTCGATTCAGCCTCAAGTAACGAGCATTAAACGAGCAGTAATACATTTTTCACGATTATCCGAGATTCGACGAATGCTGGTTTATGGCATACCGGCACCCCCAAATGTCTTCCGTTGCTACTCAAATTTTGCATTGCCACTTTATCTGAAACGAGGAACTTTCCGTGTGATTTTCGGAGAATTTTGTTTCGGGACCCAGGAAACCCGAAAAACCGTGTATTATACACTTCAATTTGAGCCGTTCGGGAGGTCGTACCCAACCCAGTTTTTTTTCTCCCTGTTTTTCAATCATGCGTCTGAGGTCATTTCAGGAGTTAACCTATTCGATTCAGCCTCAAATAACGAGCATTAATACATTTTTCACTATTATCCGAGGTTCGACGAATGCTTGTTTATGGTATACCGGCACCCCTAAATGTCTTCCGTTGCTACTCAAATTTTGCGTGGCCGCTTTATCTGACTCGAGGAACTTTTATGTGATTTTCGGAGAATTTTGTTAGGGACCCGGATTTCGAAAAACCGTGTATTATACACTTCAATTTGAGCGTTCGGGAGGTCGTACCAGACCCTATATCTTTTTCTCCCAGTTTTTCAATCACGCGTATGAGGTCATTTCAGGAGTTAACCTATTCGATTTCAGCCTCAAATAACGAGCATTAAACAACAGTAATACATTTTTCACGATTATCCGAGGTTCGACGAATGCTGGTTTATGGCATACCGACACCCCCAAATGTGTTCCGTTGTTACTCAAATTTTGCGTGGCCGCTTTATCTGAAACGAGGAACTTTCTGTGTGATTTTCGGAGAACTTTGTTCCGGGACCCTGGAATCCCGAAAAACCGTGTATTATACACTTCAATTTGAGCCGTTCAGGAGGTCGTACCGCACCGTATTTCTTTTTCTCCCTGTTTTTCAATCACGCGTACGAGGTCATTTCAGGAGTTAACCTATTCGATTCAGCCTCAAGTAACGAGCATTAAACGAGCAGTAATACATTTTTCACGATTATCCGAGATTCGACGAATGCTGGTTTATGGCATACCGGCACCCCCAAATGTCTTCCGTTGCTACTCAAATTTTGCGTTGTCGCTTTATCCGAAACGAGGAACTTTTCGTGTGATTTTTCGAGAACTTTGTTCGGGACCCGGAATCCAAAAAACAGTGTATTATACACTTCAATTTGAGCCGTTCGGGAGGTCGATCGGACCCTATTTCTTTTTCTCCTGTTTTTCAATCACGCGTACGAGGTCATTTCAGGAGTTAACCTATTCGATTCAACCTCAAGTAACGAGCATTAAACGAGCGAGAATACGTTTTTCACGATTATCCGAGATTCGACGAATCTTTGGTTTATGGCATACCGGCACCCCCAAATGTCTTCCGTTGCTACTCAAATTTTGCGTTGCCGCATTATCTGAAATGAGGAACTTTCTGTGTGATTTTCGGAGAATTTTTTCCAGGACCACGGAATTCGAAAATCCGTGTATTATACACTTTAATTTGAGCCGTTCGGGAGGTTGTACCCGACCCAGTTTCTTTTTCTCCCTGTTTTTCAATCACGCGTCCGAGGTCATTTCAGGTGTTAACCTATTCGATTGACCTCAAATAATGAGCATTAATACATTTTTCACGATTATCCGAGGTTCGACGAATGCTGGTTTATGGTATACCGGCACCCCTAAATGTCTTCCGTTGCTACTCAAATTTAGCGTGGCCGATTTATCTAACCCGAGGAACTTTCTATGTGATTTTCGGAGAATTTTGTTCCGGGACCCTGGAATCCCGAAAAACCGTGCATTATACACTTCAATTTGAGCTGTTCGGGAGGTCGTACAGACCACTGTTTCTTTTTCTCCGGCTTTTCAATCACGCGTACGAGGTCATTTCAGAGTTAACCTATTCGATTTCACCTCAAATAACGAGCATTAAACGAGCAAAGTAATACATTTTTCACGATTATCCGAGGTTCGACGAATGCTGGTTTATGGCATACCGACACCCCCAAATATGTTTCGTTGTTACTCAAATTTTGCGTGGCCGCTTTATCTGAAACGAGGAACTTTCTGTGTGATTTTCGGAGAACTTTGTTCCGGGACCCTGGAATCCCGAAAAACCGTGTATTATATATACACTTCAATTTGAGCCGTTCGGGAGGTCGTACCGGACCCTATTTCTTTTCCTCCCTGTTTTTCTATCACGCGTACGAGGTCATTTCAGAAGTTAACCTATTCGATTCAGCCTCAAGTAACGAGCATTAAACGAGCAGTAATACATTTTTCACGATTATCCGAGATTCGACGAATGCTGGTTTATGGCATACCGGCACCCCCCAAATGTCTTCTGTTGCTACCCAAATTTTGCGTTGCCGCTTTATCTGAAACGAGGAACTTTCTGTGTGATTTTAGGAGAATTTTGTTCCGGGACCCAGGAAACCCGAAAAACCGTGTATTATACACTTCAATTTGAGCCGTTCGGGAGGTCGTACCCAACCCAGTTTCTTTTTCTCCCTGTTTTTCAATCACGTGTCTGAGGTCATTTCAGGAGTTAACCTATTCGATTCAGCCTCAAATAACTAGCATTAAACGAGTATTAATACATTTTTCACGATTATCCGAGGTTGACGAATGCTGTTTTATGGTATACCGGCACCCCTAAATGTCTTCCGTTGCTACTCAAATTTTGTGTGGCCGCTTGATCTGACCCGAGGAACTTTCTATGTCATTTTCGGAGAATTTTATTCCGGGACCCTGGAATCCCGAAAAACCGTGTATTATACACTTCAATTTGATCCTTTCGGGAGGTTGTACCCGACCCTGTTTCTTTTTCTCCCTGTTTTCTAATCACGCGTACGAGGTCATTTCAGGAGTTAACCTATTCGATTCAGCCTCAAATAACGAGCATTAATACATTTTTCACGATTATCCGAGGTTCGACGAATGCTGGTTTATGGTATACCGGCACCCCTAAATGTCTTCCGTTGCTACTCAAATTTTGCGTGGCCGCTTTATCTGACCCGAGGAACTTTCTATGTGATTTTCGGAGAATTTTGTTCCGGACCCCGGAATCCCGAAAAACCGTGTATTATACACTTCAATTTGAGCCGTTCGGGAGGTCGTACTGACCATGTTTCTTTTTCTCCCGGTTTTTCAATCACGCGTACGAGGTCATTTCAGAAGTTAACCTATTCGATTTCAGCCTCAAATAACGAGCATTAAACGAGCAAGAATACATTTTCACGATTATCCGAGGTTCGACGAATCTTTGGTTTATGGCATACCGACACCCCCAAATGTGTTCCGTTGTTACTCAAATTTTGTGTGGCCGCTTTATCTGAAACGAGGAACTTTCTGTGTGATTTTCGGAGAACTTTGTTCCGGGACCCTGGAATCCCGAAAAACCGTGTATTATACACTTCAATTTCAGCCGTTCGGGAGGTCGATCGGACCCTTTTTTTTTTTTCTCCTGTTTTTCAATCACGCGTACGAGGTCATTTTGAAGTTAACCGATTCGATTAAACTTCAAGTAACGAGCATTAAACGAGCAAATAATACATTTTTCACGATTAACCGAGATTCGACGAATCTTTGGTTTATGGCATACCGCACCCCCAAATGTCTTCCGTTGCAACTCAAATTTTGCGTTGCCGCTTTATCTGACCCGAGGAACTTTCTATGTGATTTCCGGAGAATTTTGTTCCGGGACCCTCGAATCCCGAAAAACTATGTATTATACACTTCAATTTGAGCCGTTCGGGAGGTCGTACCCGACCCAGTTTCTTTTTCTCCCTGTTTTTCAATCACGCGTCCGAGGTCATTTAAGGAGTTAACCTATTCGATTCAGCCTCAAATAACGAGCATTAAACGAGCAGTAATACATTTTTCACGATTATCCGAGGTTCGACGAATTTTGGTTTATGGCATACCAACACCCCAAATGTGTTCCGTTGTTACTCAAATTTTGCGTGGCCGCTTTATATGAAACGAGGAACTTTCTGTGTGATTTTCGAAGAACTTTGATCCGGACCCGAAATCCTGAAAAACCGTGTATTATACACTTCAATTTGAGCCGTTCGGGAGTTAAATCGGACCCTATTTCTTTTTCTCCTGTTTTTCAATCATGCGTACGAGGTCATTTCAGAGTTAACCTATTCGATTTCAGCCTCAAATAACGAGCATTAAACGAGCAAGAATACATTTTTCACGATTATCCGAGGTTCGACGAATGCTGGTTTATGGCATACCGACACCCCCAAATGTGTTCCGTTGTTACTCAAATTTTGCGTGGCCGCTTTATCTGAAACGAGGAACTTTCTGTGTGATTTTCGGAGAACTTTGTTCCGGGACCCGGAATCCCGAAAAACCGTGTATTATATACACTTCAATTTCAGCCGTTCGGGAGGTCGTATCGGACCCTATTTCTTTTCCTCCCTATTTTTTCAATCACGCGACGAGGTCATTTCAGAAGTTAACCTATTCGATTCAAACCTCAAGTAACGAGCATTAAACGAGCGATAATACATTTTTCACGATTATCCGAGATTCGACGAATCTTGGTTTATGGCATACCGCACCCCCAAATGTCTTCCGTTGCTACTCAAATTTTGCGTTGTCGCTTTATCCGAAACGAGGAACTTTTCGTGTGATTTTTCGAGAACTTTGTTAGGGACCCCGGAATCCCGAAAAAAGTGATGAATTATACACTTCAATTTGAGCCGTTCGGGAGGTCGAGGACCCTATTTCTTTTTCTCCTGTTTTTCAATCACGCGTACGAGGTCATTTCAGGAGTTAACCTATTCGATTCAACCTCAAGTAACGAGCATTAAACGAGCGATGAATCGTTTTTCACGATTATCCGAGATTTGACGAATGCTGGTTTATGGCATACCGGCACCCCCAAATGTCTTCTGTTGCTACTCAAATTTTTCGTTGCCGCATTATCTGAAACGAAGAACTTTCTGTGTGATTTTCGGAGAATTTTTTTCCAGGACCCTGGAATTCCGAAAATCCGTGTATTATACACTTTAATATGAGCCGTTCGGGAGGTTGTACCCGACCCAGTTTCTTTTTCTCCCTGTTTTTCAATCACGCGTCTGAGGTCATTTCAGGTGTTAACCTATTCGATTCAGCCTCAAATAATGAGCATTAATACATTTTTCACGATTATCCGAGGTTCGACGAATGCTGGTTTATGGTATACCGGCACCCCTAAATGTCTTCCGTTGCTACTCAAATTTAGCGTGGCCGATTTATCTAACCCGAGGAACTTTCTATGTGATTTTCGGAGAATTTTGTTCCGGGACCCTGGAATCCCGAAAAACCGTGTATTATACACTTCAATTTGAGCCGTTCGGGAGGTCGTACTAGTCCCTGTTTCTTTTTCTCCCGGCTTTTCAATCACGCGTACGAGGTCATTTCAGGAGTTAACCTATTCGATTTCAGCCTCAAATAACGAGCATTAAACGAGCAGTAATACATTTTTCACGATTATCCGAGGTTCGACGAATGCTGGTTTATGGCATACCGACACCCCCAAATATGTTTCGTTGTTACTCAAATTTTGCGTGGCCGCTTTATCTGAAACGAGGAACTTTCTGTGTGATTTTCGGAGAACTTTGTTCCGGGACCCTGGAATCCCGAAAAACCGTGTATTATATATACACTTCAATTTGAGCCGTTCGGGAGGTCGTACCGGACCCTATTTCTTTTCCTCCCTGTTTTTCTATCACGCGTACGAGGTCATTTCAGAAGTTAACCTATTCGATTCAGCCTCAAGTAACGAGCATTAAACGAGCATGAATCCATTTTTCACGATTATCCGAGATTCGACGAATGCTGGTTTATGGCATACCGGCACCCCCCAAATGTCTTCTGTTGCTACCCAAATTTTGCGTTGCCGCTTTATCTGAAACGAGGAACT
This sequence comes from Silene latifolia, assembly GCF_048544455.1. Lineage (NCBI taxonomy): Eukaryota > Viridiplantae > Streptophyta > Magnoliopsida > Caryophyllales > Caryophyllaceae > Silene > Silene latifolia. The sequence continues at coordinate 7,349,071 of NC_133535.1, read as the reverse complement.
TTCTGTGTGATTTTAGGAGAATTTTGTTCCGGGACCCAGGAAACCCGAAAAACCGTGTATTATACACTTCAATTTGAGCCGTTCGGGAGGTCGTACCCAACCCAGTTTCTTTTTCTCCCTGTTTTTCAATCACGTGTCTGAGGTCATTTCAGGAGTTAACCTATTCGATTCAGCCTCAAATAACTAGCATTAAACGAGTATTAATACATTTTTCACGATTATCCGAGGTTGACGAATGCTGTTTTATGGTATACCGGCACCCCTAAATGTCTTCCGTTGCTACTCAAATTTTGTGTGGCCGCTTGATCTGACCCGAGGAACTTTCTATGTCATTTTCGGAGAATTTTATTCCGGGACCCTGGAATCCCGAAAAACCGTGTATTATACACTTCAATTTGATCCTTTCGGGAGGTTGTACCCGACCCTGTTTCTTTTTCTCCCTGTTTTCTAATCACGCGTACGAGGTCATTTCAGGAGTTAACCTATTCGATTGACCCTCAAATAATGAGCATTAATACATTTTTCACGATTATCCGAGGTTCGACGAATCTTTGGTTTATGGTATACGGCACCCCTAAATGTCTTCCGTTGCTACTCAAATTTTGCGTGGCCGCTTTATCTCACCCGAGGAACTTTCTATGTGATTTTCGGAGAATTTTGTTCCGGGACCCCTGAATCCCGAAAAACCGTGTATTATACACTTCAATTTGAGCCGTTCGGGAGGTCGTACCGGACACTGTTTCTTTTTTCCCGGTTTTTTTTCAATCACGCGTACGAGGTCATTTCAGGAGTTAACCTATTCGATTTTAGCCTCAAATAACGAGCATTAAACGAGCAGTAATACATTTTTCACGATTATCCGAGGTTCGACGAATTTTGGTTTATGGCATACCGACACCCCCAAATGTGTTCCGTTGTTACTCAAATTTTGTATGGCCGCTTTATCTGAAACGAGGAACTTTTTCGTGTGATTTTCGGAGAACTTTGTTCCGGGACCCGGAATCCCGAAAAACCGTGTATTATACACTTCAATTTGAGCGTTCGGGAGGTCGACAGGACCCTATTTTTTTTTCTCCTGTTTTTCAATCACGCGTACGAGGTCATTTGAAGTTAACCGATTCGATTGACTTCAAGTAACGAGCATTAAACGAGCAAAGAATACATTTTTCACGATTAACCGAGATTCGACGAATCTTTGGTTTATGGCATACCGCACCCCCAAATGTCTTCCGTTGCAACTCAAATTTTGCGTTGCCGCTTTATCTGACCCGAGGAACTTTCTATGTGATTTCCGGAGAATTTTGTTCCGGGACCCTCGAATCCCGAAAAACTGTGTATTATACACTTCAATTTGAGCCGTTCGGGAGGTCGTACCCGACCCAGTTTCTTTTTCTCCCTGTTTTTCAATCACGCGTCCGAGGTCATTTAAGGAGTTAACCTATTCGATTCAGCCTCAAATAACGAGCATTAAACGAGCATGAATACATTTTTCACGATTATCCGAGGTTCGACGAATTTTGGTTTATGGCATACCGACACCCCCAAATGTGTTCCGTTGTTACTCAAATTTTGCGTGGCCGCTTTATCTGAAACGAGGAACTTTCTGTGTGATTTTCGAAGAACTTTGATCCGGGACCCTGAAATCCCGAAAAACCGTGTATTATACACTTCAATTTGAGCCGTTCGGGAGTTCGTACCGGACCCTATTTCTTTTTCTCCCTGTTTTTCAATCATGCGTACGAGGTCATTTCAGAAGTTAACCTATTCGATTCAGCCTCAAGTAACGAGCATTAAACGAGCAGTAATACATTTTTCACGATTATCCGAGGTTCGACGAATGCTGGTTTATGGCATACCGACACCCCCAAATGTGTTCCGTTGTTACTCAAATTTTGCGTGGCCGCTTTATCTGAAACGAGGAACTTTCTGTGTGATTTTCGGAGAACTTTGTTCCGGGACCCGGAATCCCGAAAAACCGTGTATTATATACACTTCAATTTCAGCCGTTCGGGAGGTCGACTGGGACCCTATTTCTTTTCCTCCTATTTTTCAATCACGCGTACGAGGTCATTTTCAGGAGTTAACCTATTCGATTCAAACCTCAAGTAACGAGCATTAAACGAGCAAGTAATACATTTTTCACGATTATCCGAGATTCGACGAATCTTGGTTTATGGCATACCGGCACCCCCAAATGTCTTCCGTTGCTACTCAAATTTTGCGTTTTCGCTTTATCGAAACGAGGAACTTTCTGTGTGATTTTTCGAGAACTTTGTTCCGGGACCCCGGAATCCCAAAAACGTGAATTTATACACTTCAATTTGAGCCGTTCGGGAGGTCGTATCGGACCCTATTTCTTTTTCTCCCCGTTTTTCAATCACGCGTACGAGGTCATTTCAGGAGTTAACCTATTCGATTCACCTCAAGTAACGAGCATTAAACGAAAAGAATACGTTTTTCACGATTATCCGAGATTTGACGAATCTTTGGTTTATGGCATACCGGCACCCCAAATGTCTTCGTTGCTACTCAAATTTTTCGTTGCCGCATTATCTCAAACGAAGAACTTTCGTGTGATTTTCGGAGAATTTTGTTCCGGGACCCTGGAATTCCGAAAAACCGTGTATTATACACTTTAATTTGAGCCGTTCGGGAGGTTGTACCCGACCCAGTTTCTTTTTCTCCCTGTTTTTCAATCACGCGTCTGAGGTCATTTCAGGAGTTAACCTATTCGATTCAGCCTCAAATAACGAGCATTAATACATTTTTCACGATTATCCGAGGTTCGACGAATGCTGGTTTATGGTATACCGGCACCCCTAAATGTCTTCCGTTGCTACTCAAATTTAGCGTGGCCGATTTATCTAACCCGAGGAACTTTCTATGTGATTTTCGGAGAATTTTGTTCCGGGACCCTGGAATCCCGAAAAACCGTGTATTATACACTTCAATTTGAGCCGTTCGGGAGGTCGTACTAGTCCCTGTTTCTTTTTCTCCCGGCTTTTCAATCACGCGTACGAGGTCATTTCAGGAGTTAACCTATTCGATTTCAGCCTCAAATAACGAGCATTAAACGAGCAGTAATACATTTTTCACGATTATCCGAGGTTCGACGAATGCTGGTTTATGGCATACCGACACCCCCAAATATGTTTCGTTGTTACTCAAATTTTGCGTGGCCGCTTTATCTGAAACGAGGAACTTTCTGTGTGATTTTCGGAGAACTTTGTTCCGGGACCCGGAATCCCAAAAACCGTGTATTATACACTTCAATTTGAGCCGTTCGGGAGGTCGTACCGGACCCTATTTCTTTTCCTCCCTGTTTTTCTATCACGCGTACGAGGTCATTTCAGAAGTTAACCTATTCGATTCAGCCTCAAGTAACGAGCATTAAACGAGCAGTAATACATTTTTCACGATTATCCGAGATTCGACGAATGCTGGTTTATGGCATACCGGCACCCCCCAAATGTCTTCTGTTGCTACCCAAATTTTGCGTTGCCGCTTTATCTGAAACGAGGAACTTTCTGTGTGATTTTAGGAGAATTTTGTTCCGGGACCGTGAAACCCGAAAAACCGTGTATTATACACTTCAATTTGAGCCGTTCGGGAGGTCGTACCCGACCCAGTTTCTTTTTCTCCCTGTTTTTCAATCACGTGTCTGAGGTCATTTCAGGAGTTAACCTATTCGATTCAGCCTACAATAACTAGCATTAAACGAGCATTAATACATTTTTCACGATTATCCGAGGTTCGACGAATGCTGTTTTATGGTATACCGGCACCCCTAAATGTCTTCCGTTGCTACTCAAATTTTGTGTGGCCGCTTGATCTGACCCGAGGAACTTTCTATGTCATTTTCGGAGAATTTTATTCCGGGACCCTGGAATCCCGAAAAACCGTGTATTATACACTTCAATTTGAGCCTTTCGGGAGGTTGTACCCGACCGTTTTTTTTCTCCTGTTTTCTAATCACGCGTACGAGGTCATTTCAGGAGTTAACCTATTCGATTCAGCCTCAAATATGAGCATTAATACATTTTTCACGATTATCCGAGGTTCGACGAATGCTGGTTTATGGTATACCGGCACCCCTAAATGTCTTCCGTTGCTACTCAAATTTTGCGTGGCCGCTTTATCTGACCCGAGGAACTTTCTATGTGATTTTCAGAGAATTTTGTTCCGGGACCCTGGAATCCCGAAAAACCGTGTATTATACACTTCAATTTGAGCCGTTCGGGAGGTCGTACTGCACTGTTTCTTTTTCTCCGGTTTTTCAATCACGCGTACGAGGTCATTTCAGGAGTTAACCTATTCGATTTCAGCCTCAAATAACGAGCATTAAACGAGCAGTAATACATTTTCACGATTATCCGAGGTTCGACGAATGCTGGTTTATGGCATACCGACACCCCCAAATGTGTTCCGTTGTTACTCAAATTTTGTGTGGCCGCTTTATCTGAAACGAGGAACTTTCTGTGTGATTTTCGGAGAACTTTGTTCCGGGACCCTGGAATCCCCAAAACCGTGTATTATACACTTCAATTTGAGCCGTTCGGGAGGTCGACGGACCCTATTTTTTTTTCTCCCCGTTTTTCAATCACGCGTACGAGGTCATTTCAGGAGTTAACCTATTCGATTCACCTCAAGTAACGAGCATTAAACGAGCAAAGAATACATTTTTCACGATTATCCGAGATTCGATGAATCTTTGGTTTATGGCATACCGCACCCCCAAATGTCTTCCGTTGGAACTCAAATTTTGCGTTGCCGCTTTATCTGACCCGATGAACTTTCTGTGTGATTTTCGGAGAACTTTGTTCGGGACCCGGAATCCCAAAAAAGCGTGTGTATTATACACTTCAATTTGAGCCGTCGGGAGGGAGGTCGCAGGACCCTATTTCTTTTTCTCCTGTTTTTCAATCACGCGTACGAGGTCATTTCAGGAGTTAACCTATTCGATTCAACCTCAAGTAACGAGCATTAAACGAGCGATGAATACGTTTTTCACGATTATCCGAGATTCGACGAATGCTGGTTTATGGCATACCGCACCCCAAATGTCTTCCGTTGCTACTCAAATTTTGCGTTGCCGCATTATCTCAAACGAGGAACTTTTTCGTGTGATTTTCGGAGAATTTTTTCCAGGACCTCGGAATTCGAAAATCCGTGTATTATACACTTTAATTTGAGCCGTTCGGGAGGTTGTACCCGACCCAGTTTCTTTTTCTCCCTGTTTTTCAATCACGCGTCCGAGGTCATTTCAGGAGTTAACCTATTCGATTCACCTCAAATAATGAGCATTAATACATTTTTCACGATTATCCGAGGTTCGACGAATCTTTGGTTTATGGTATACCGGCACCCCTATATGTCTTCCGTTGCTACTCAAATTTAGCGTGGCCGATTTATCTAACCCGAGGAACTTTCTATGTGATTTTCGGAGAATTTTGTTCCGGACCCCGGAATCCCGAAAAACCGTGTATTATACACTTCAATTTGAGCCGTTCGAGGAGGTCGTACTGACACTGTTTCTTTTTCTCCCGGCTTTTCAATCACGCGTACGAGGTCATTTCAGGAGTTAACCTATTCGATTTCAACCTCAAATAACGAGCATTAAACGAGCAGTAATATATTTTTCACGATTATCCGAGGTTCGACGAATCTTTGGTTTATGGCATACCGACACCCCCAAATATGTTTCGTTGTTACTCAAATTTTGCGTGGCCGCTTTATCCAAACGAGGAACTTTCGTGTGATTTTCGGAGAACTTTGTTCGGGACCGGAATCCCGAAAAACCGTGTATTATATATACACTTCAATTTGAGCCGTTCGGGAGGTCGTACAGGACCCTATTTCTTTTCCTCCCCTGTTTTTCTATCACGCGTACGAGGTCATTTCAGAAGTTAACCTATTCGATTCAAACCTCAAGTAACGAGCATTAAACGAGCAAGAATACATTTTTCACGATTATCCGAGATTCGACGAATCTTGGTTTATGGCATACCGGCACCCCCAAATGTCTTCCGTTGCTACCCAAATTTTGCGTTGCCGCTTTATCCGAAACGAGGAACTTTTTCGTGTGATTTTAGGAGAATTTTGTTCGGGACCCGTGAAACCCGAAAAACCGTGTATTATACACTTCAATTTGAGCCGTTCGGGAGGTCGTACCCGACCCAGTTTCTTTTTTCTCCTCTCGTTTTTCAATCACGTGTCCGAGGTCATTTCAGGAGTTAACCTATTCGATTGACCTACAATAACTAGCATTAAACGAGCATTAATACATTTTTCACGATTATCCGAGGTTCGACGAATCTTTGTTTTATGGTATACCGGCACCCCTAAATGTCTTCCGTTGCTACTCAAATTTTGTGTGGCCGCTTGATCTGACCCGAGGAACTTTCTATGTCATTTTCGGAGAATTTTATTCCGGGACCCTGGAATCCCGAAAAACCGTGTATTATACACTTCAATTTGATCCTTTCGGGAGGTTGTACCCGACCCTGTTTCTTTTTCTCCCTGTTTTCTAATCACGCGTACGAGGTCATTTCAGGAGTTAACCTATTCGATTCAGCCTCAAATAACGAGCATTAATACATTTTTCACGATTATCCGAGGTTCGACGAATGCTGGTTTATGGTATACCGGCACCCCTAAATGTCTTCCGTTGCTACTCAAATTTTGCGTGGCCGCTTTATCTGACCCGAGGAACTTTCTATGTGATTTTCAGAGAATTTTGTTCCGGGACCCTGGAATCCCGAAAAACCGTGTATTATACACTTCAATTTGAGCCGTTCGGGAGGTCGTACCAGACCCTGTTTCTTTTTCTCCCGGTTTTTCAATCACGCGTACGAGGTCATTTCAGGTTAACCTATTCGATTTCAGCCTCAAATAACGAGCATTAAACGAGCAGTAATACATTTTCACGATTATCCGAGGTTCGACGAATGCTGGTTTATGGCATACCGACACCCCCAAATGTGTTCCGTTGTGACTCAAATTTTGTGTGGCCGCTTATATCGAAACGAGGAACTTTCGTGTGATTTTCGGAGAACTTTGTTCCGGACCGGAATCCCGAAAAACCGTGTATTATACACTTCAATTTGAGCCGTTCGGGAGGTCGTACCGGACCCTATTTTTTTTTCTCCCTGTTTTTCAATCACGCGTACGAGGTCATTTCAGGAGTTAACCTATTCGATTCAGCCTCAAGTAACGAGCATTAAACGAGCAGTAATACGTTTTTCACGATTATCCGAGATTCGACGAATGCTGGTTTATGGCATACCGGCACCCCCAAATGTCTTCTGTTGCTACTCAAATTTTGCGTTGCCGCATTATCTGAAACGAGGAACTTTCTGTGTGATTTTCGGAGAATTTTTTTCCAGGACCCTGGAATTCCGAAAATCCGTGTATTATACACTTTAATTTGAGCCGTTCGGGAGGTTGTACCCGACCCAGTTTCTTTTTCTCCCTGTTTTTCAATCACGCGTCTGTTGTCATTTCAGGTGTTAACCTATTCGATTCAGCCTCAAATAATAAGCATTAATACATTTTTCACGATTATCCGAGGTTCGACGAATGCTGGTTTATGGTATACCGGCACCCCTATATGTCTTCCGTTGCTACTCAAATTTAGCGTGGCCGATTTATCTAACCCGAGGAACTTTCTATGTGATTTTCGGAGAATTTTGTTCCGGGACCCTGGAATCCCGAAAAACCGTGTATTATACACTTCAATTTGAGCCGTTCGGGAGGTCGTACCAGACCCTGTTTCTTTTTCTCCCGGTTTTTCAATCACGCGTACGAGGTCATTTCAGGAGTTAACCTATTCGATTTCAGCCTCAAATAACGAGCATTAAACGAGCAGTAATACATTTTTCACGATTATCCGAGGTTCGACGAATGCTGTTTTATGGTATACCGGCACCCCTAAATGTCTTCCGTTGCTACTCAAATTTTGTGTGGCCGCTTGATCTGACCGGAGGAACTTTCTATGTCATTTTCGGAGAATGTTATTAGGGACCCGGAATCCAAAAAAAACCGTGTATTATACACTTCAATTTGATCCTTTCGGGAGGTTGTACCCGACCCTGTTTCTTTTTCTCCCTGTTTTCTAATCACGCGTACGAGGTAATTTCAGGAGTTAACCTATTCGATTCAGCCTCAAATAACGAGCATTAATACATTTTTCACGATTATCCGAGGTTCGACGAATGCTGGTTTATGGTATACCGGCACCCCTAAATGTCTTCCGTTGCTACTCAAATTTTGCGTGGCCACTTTATCTGACCCGAGGAACTTTCTATGTGATTTTCAGAGAATTTTGTTCCGGGACCCTGGAATCCCGAAAAACCGTGTATTATACACTTCAATTTGAGCCGTTCGGGAGGTCGTACCGGACCCTGTTTCTTTTTCTCCCGGTTTTTCAATCACGCGTACGAGGTCATTTCAGGAGTTAACCTATTCGATTTCAGCCTCAAATAACGAGCATTAAACGAGAAGTAATACATTTTCACGATTATCCGAGGTTCGACGAATGCTGGTTTATGGCATACCGACACCCCCAAATGTGTTCCGTTGTTACTCAAATTTTGTGTGGCCGCTTTATCTGAAACGAGGAACTTTCTGTGTGATTTTCGGAGAACTTTGTTCCGGGACCCTGGAATCCCGAAAAACCGTGTATTATACACTTCAATTTGAGCCGTTCGGGAGGTCGTACCGGACCCTATTTTTTTTTCTCCCTGTTTTTCAATCACGCGTACGAGGTCATTTCAGGAGTTAACCTATTCGATTCACCTCAAGTAACGAGCATTAAACGAGCAGTAATACATTTTTCACGATTATCCGAGATTCGATGAATCTTTGGTTTATGGCATACCGGCACCCCCAAATGTCTTCCGTTGGAACTCAAATTTTGCGTTGCCGCTTTATCTGACCCGAGGAACTTTCTGTGTGATTTTCGGAGAACTTTGTTAGGGACTCGGAATCCCGAAAAAAAATGTGTATTATACACTTCAATTTGAGCCGTTCGGGAGGTCGCATCGGACCCTATTTCTTTTTCTCCTGTTTTTCAATCACGCGTACGAGGTCATTTCAGGAGTTAACCTATTCGATTCAACCTCAAGTAACGAGCATTAAACGAGCAAGAATACGTTTTTCACGATTATCCGAGATTCGACGAATCTTTGGTTTATGGCATACCGACACCCCCAAATGTCTCTGTTGCTACTCAAATTTTGCGTTGCCGCATTATCTCGAAACGAGGAACTTTTCGTGTGATTTTCGGAGAATTTTTTTCCAGGACCCTGGAATTCCGAAAATCCGTGTATTATACACTTTAATTTGAGCCGTTCGGGAGGTTGTACCCGACCCAGTTTCTTTTTCTCCCTGTTTTTCAATCACGCGTCTGAGGTCATTTCAGGTGTTAACCTATTCGATTCAGCCTCAAATAATGAGCATTAATACATTTTTCACGATTATCCGAGGTTCGACGAATGCTGGTTTATGGTATACCGGCTCCCCTATATGTCTTCCGTTGCTACTCAAATTTAGCGTGGCCGATTTATCTAACCCGAGGAACTTTCTATGTGATTTTCGGAGAATTTTGTTCCGGGACCCTGGAATCCCGAAAAACCGTGTATTATACACTTCAATTTGAGCCGTTCGGGAGGTCGTACCAGACCCTGTTTCTTTTTCTCCCGGCTTTTCAATCACGCGTACGAGGTCATTTCAGGAGTTAACCTATTCGATTTCAGCCTCAAATAACGAGCATTAAACGAGCAGTAATACATTTTTCACGATTATCCGAGGTTCGACGAATGCTGGTTTATGGCATACCGACACCCCCAAATATGTTTCGTTGTTACTCAAATTTTGCGTGGCCGCTTTATCTGAAACGAGGAACTTTCTGTGTGATTTTCGGAGAACTTTGTTCCGGGACCCTGGAATCCCGAAAAACCGTGTATTATACACTTCAATTTCAGCCGTTCGGGAGGTCGTACCGGACCCTATTTCTTTTCCTCCCCTGTTTTTCTATCACGCGTACGAGGTCATTTCGAAGTTAACCTATTCGATTCGGCCTCAAGTAACGAGCATTAAACGAGCAGTAATACGTTTTTCACGATTATCCGAGATTCGACGAATCTTTGGTTTATGGCATACGGCACCCCCAAATGTCTTCTCGTTGCTACCCAAATTTTGCGTTGCCGCTTTATCTGAAACGAGGAACTTTCTGTGTGATTTTAGGAGAATTTTGTTCCGGGACCCAGGAAACCCGAAAAACCGTGTATTATACACTTCAATTTGAGCCGTTCGGGAGGTCGTACCCGACCCAGTTTCTTTTTCTCCCTGTTTTTCAATCACGTGTCTGAGGTCATTTCAGGAGTTAACCTATTCGATTCAGCCTACAATAACTAGCATTAAACGAGCATTAATACATTTTTCACGATTATCCGAGGTTCGACGAATGCTGTTTTATGGTATACCGGCACCCCTAAATGTCTTCCGTTGCTACTCAAATTTTGTGTGGCCGCTTGATCTGACCCGAGGAACTTTCTATGTCATTTTCGGAGAATTTTATTCCGGGACCCTGGAATCCCGAAAAACCGTGTATTATACACTTCAATTTGATCCTTTCGGGAGGTTGTACCCGACCTGTTTTTTTTTCTCCCCGTTTTCTAATCACGCGTACGAGGTCATTTCAGGAGTTAACCTATTCGATTGACCCTCAAATAATGAGCATTAATACATTTTTCACGATTATCCGAGGTTCGACGAATCTTTGGTTTATGGTATACCGGCACCCCTAAATGTCTTCCGTTGCTACTCAAATTTTGTGTGGCCGCTTTATCTGACCCGAGGAACTTTCTATGTGATTTTCAGAGAATTTTGTTCCGGGACCCTGGAATCCCGAAAAACCGTGTATTATACACATCAATTTGAGCCGTTCGGGAGGTCGTACGGACTCGTTTCTTTTTCTCCGGTTTTTCAATCACGCGTACGAGGTCATTTTCAGGTTAACCTATTCGATTTCAGCCTCAAATAACGAGCATTAAACGAGCAGTAATACATTTTCACGATTATCCGAGGTTCGACGAATGCTGGTTTATGGCATACCGACACCCCCAAATGTGTTCCGTTGTGACTCAAATTTTGTGTGGCCGCTTTATCTGAAACGAGGAACTTTTTCGTGTGATTTTCGGAGAACTTTGTTCCGGACCCGGAATCCCGAAAAACCGTGTATTATACACTTCAATTTGAGCCGTTCGGGAGGTCGTGACGGACCCTATTTTTTTTTCTCTCGTTTTTTTCAATCACGCGTACGAGGTCATTTCAGGAGTTAACCTATTCGATTCAGCCTCAAGTAACGAGCATTAAACGAGCGAATGTCGTTTTTCACGATTATCCGAGATTCGACGAATCTTGGTTTATGGCATACCGGCACCCCCAAATGTCTTCCGTTGCTACTCAAATTTTGCGTTGCCGCTTTATCTGAAACGAGGAACTTTCTGTGTGATTTTCGGAGAATTTTTTTCCGGGACCCTGGAATTCCGAAAATCCGTGTATTATACACTTCAATTTGAGCCGTTCGGGAGGTTGTACCCGTCCCAGTTTCTTTTTCTCCCTGTTTTTCAATCACGCGTCTGAGGTCATTTCAGGAGTTAACCTATTCGATTCAGCCTCAAATAACGAGCATTAATACATTTTTCACGATTATCCGAGGTTCGACGAATGCTGGTTTATGGTATACCGGCACCCTATATGTCTTCCGTTGCTACTCAAATTTAGCGTGGCCGATTTATCTAACCCGAGGAACTTTCTATGTGATTTTCGGAGAATTTTGTTCCGGACCCCGGAATCCCGAAAAACCGTGTATTATACACTTCAATTTCAGCCGTTCGGGAGGTCGTACGGCACTCTGTTTCTTTTTCTCCCGGCTTTTCAATCACGCGTACGAGGTCATTTCAGGAGTTAACCTATTCGATTTCAGCCTCAAATAACGAGCATTAAACGAGCAGTAATACATTTTTCACGATTATCCGAGGTTCGACGAATCTTTGGTTTATGGTATACGGCACCCCTAAATGTCTTCCGTTGCTACTCAAATTTTGCGTGGCCGCTTTATATGACCCGAGGAACTTTCTATGTGATTTTCGGAGAATTTTGTTCCGGGACCCGGAATCCCGAAAAACCGTGTATTATACACTTCAATTTCAGCCGTTCGGGAGGTCGTACTGGACACGGTTTCTTTTTCTCCCGGTTTTTCAATCACGCGTACGAGGTCATTTCAGGAGTTAACCTATTCGATTTCAGCCTCAAATAACGAGCATTAAACGAGCAAGAATACATTTTCACGATTATCCGAGGTTCGACGAATCTTTGGTTTATGGCATACCGACACCCCCAAATGTGTTCCGTTGTTACTCAAATTTTGTGTGGCCGCTTTATCTGAAACGAGGAACTTTCTGTTTGATTTTCGGAGAACTTTGTTCCGGGACCCTGGAATCCCGAAAAACCGTGTATTATACACTTCAATTTGAGCGTTCGGGAGGTCGTCGGACCCTATTTTTTTTTCTCCTGTTTTTCAATCACGCGTACGAGGTCATTTCAGGAGTTAACCTATTCGATTCACCTCAAGTAACGAGCATTAAACGAGCAAAGAATACATTTTTCACGATTATCCGAGATTCGATGAATCTTTGGTTTATGGCATACCGGCACCCCAAATGTCTTCCGTTGGTACTCAAATTTTGCGTGGCCGCTTTATCCGACCCGAGGAACTTTCTGTGTGATTTTCGAAGAACTTTGTTCCGGGACCCTGGAATCCCGAAAAACAGTGTATTATACACTTCAATTTGAGCCGTTCGGGAGGTCGCATCGGACCCTATTTCTTTTTCTCCTGTTTTTCAATCACGCGTCCGAGGTCATTTCAGGAGTTAACCTATTCGATTGACCTCATGTAACGAGCATTAAACGAGCAAGAATACACGTTTTTCACGATTATCCGAGATTCGACGAATCTTTGGTTTATGGCATACCGGCACCCCCAAATGTCTTCTCGTTGCTACTCAAATTTTGCGTTGCCGCATTATCTCGAAACGAGGAACTTTTGTGTGATTTTCGGAGAATTTTTTCCAGGACCCTCGGAATTCAAAATCCGTGTATTATACACTTTAATTTGAGCCGTTCGGGAGGTTGTACCCGACCCAGTTTCTTTTTCTCCCTGTTTTTCAATCACGCGTCTGAGGTCATTTCAGGAGTTAACCTATTCGATTCAGCCTCAAATAACGAGCATTAATACATTTTTCACGATTATCCGAGGTTCGACGAATCTTTGGTTTATGGTATACCGGCACCCCTATATGTCTTCCGTTGCTACTCAAATTTAGCGTGGCCGATTTATCTAACCCGAGGAACTTTCTATGTGATTTTCGGAGAATTTTGTTCCGGGACCCTGGAATCCCGAAAAACCGTGTATTATACACTTCAATTTGAGCCGTTCGGGAGGTCGTACCGGACCCTGTTTCTTTTTCTCCCTGCTTTTCAATCACGCGTACGAGGTCATTTCAGGAGTTAACCTATTCGATTTCAGCCTCAAATAACGAGCATTAAACGAGCAGTAATACATTTTTCACGATTATCCGAGGTTCGACGAATGCTGGTTTATGGTATACCGGCACCCCTAAATGTCTTCCGTTGCTACTCAAATTTTGCGTGGCCGCTTTATCTGACCCGAGGAACTTTCTATGTGATTTTCAGAGAATTTTGTTCCGGGACCCTGGAATCCCGAAAAACCGTGTATTATACACTTCAATTTGAGCCGTTCGGGAGGTCGTACCAGACCCTGTTTCTTTTTCTCCCGGTTTTTCAATCACGCGTACGAGGTCATTTCAGGAGTTAACCTATTCGATTTCAGCCTCAAATAACGAGCATTAAACGAGCAGTAATACATTTTCACGATTATCCGAGGTTCGACGAATGCTGGTTTATGGCATACCGACACCCCCAAATGTGTTCCGTTGTTACTCAAATTTTGTGTGGCCGCTTTATCTGAAACGAGGAACTTTCTGTGTGATTTTCGGAGAACTTTGTTCCGGGACCCTGGAATCCCGAAAAACCGTGTATTATACACTTCAATTTGAGCCGTTCGGGAGGTCGTACCGGACCCTATTTTTTTTTCTCCCTGTTTTTCAATCACGCGTACGAGGTCATTTCAGGAGTTAACCTATTCGATTCAGCCTCAAGTAACGAGCATTAAACGAGCAGTAATACATTTTTCACGATTATCCGAGATTCGATGAATGCTGGTTTATGGCATACCGGCACCCCCAAATGTCTTCCGTTGGAACTCAAATTTTGCGTTGCCGCTTTATCTGACCCGAGGAACTTTCTGTGTGATTTTCGAAGAACTTTGTTCCGGGACCCTGGAATCCCGAAAAACAGTGTATTATACACTTCAATTTGAGCCGTTCGGGAGGTCGTACCGGACCCTATTTCTTTTTCTCCCTGTTTTTCAATCACGCGTACGAGGTCATTTCAGGAGTTAACCTATTCGATTGACCTTAAGTAACGAGCATTAAACGAGCGAATACGTTTTTCACGATTATCCGAGATTCGACGAATCTTTGGTTTATGGCATACCGGCACCCCCAAATGTCTTCTGTTGCTACTCAAATTTTGCGTTGCCGCATTATCTGAAACGAGGAACTTTCTGTGTGATTTTCGGAGAATTTTTTTCCAGGACCCTGGAATTCCGAAAATCCGTGTATTATACACTTTAATTTGAGCCGTTCGGGAGGTTGTATTCGACCCAGTTTCTTTTTCTCCCTGTTTTTCAATCACGCGTCTGAGGTCATTTCAGGTGTTAACCTATTCGATTCTGCCTCAAATAATGAGCATTAATACATTTTTCACGATTATCCGAGGTTCGACGAATGCTGGTTTATGGTATACCGGCACCCCTATATGTCTTCCGTTGCTACTCAAATTTAGCGTGGCCGATTTATCTAACCCGAGGAACTTTCTATGTGATTTTCGGAGAATTTTGTTCCGGGACCCTGGAATCCCGAAAAACCGTGTATTATACACTTCAATTTGAGCCGTTCGGGAGGTCGTACTGACCACTGTTTCTTTTCTCCGGCTTTTCAATCACGCGTACGAGGTCATTTCAGGAGTTAACCTATTCGATTTCAACCTCAAATAACGAGCATTAAACGAGCAAGAATACATTTTTCACGATTATCCGAGGTTCGACGAATGCTGGTTTATGGCATACCGACACCCCCAAATATGTTTCGTTGTTACTCAAATTTTGCGTGGCCGCTTTATCTGAAACGAGGAACTTTCTGTGTGATTTTCGGAGAACTTTGTTCCGGGACCCTGGAATCCCGAAAAACCGTGTATTATACACTTCAATTTGAGCCGTTCGGGAGGTCGTATCGGACCCTATTTCTTTTCCTCCCGTTTTTCTATCACGCGTACGAGGTCATTTTGAAGTTAACCTATTCGATTCAAACCTCAAGTAACGAGCATTAAACGAGCAGTAATACATTTTTCACGATTATCCGAGATTCGACGAATGCTGGTTTATGGCATACCGGCACCCCCCAAATGTCTTCTGTTGCTACCCAAATTTTGCGTTGCCGCTTTATCTGAAACGAGGAACTTTCTGTGTGATTTTAGGAGAATTTTGTTCCGGGACCCAGGAAACCCGAAAAACCGTGTATTATACACTTCAATTTGAGCCGTTCGGGAGGTCGTACCCGACCCAGTTTCTTTTTCTCCCTGTTTTTCAATCACGTGTCTGAGGTCATTTCAGGAGTTAACCTATTCGATTCAGCCTACAATAACTAGCATTAAACGAGCATTAATACATTTTTCACGATTATCCGAGGTTCGACGAATGCTGTTTTATGGTATACCGGCACCCCTAAATGTCTTCCGTTGCTACTCAAATTTTGTGTGGCCGCTTGATCTGACCCGAGGAACTTTCTATGTCATTTTCGGAGAATTTTATTCCGGGACCCTGGAATCCCGAAAAACCGTGTATTATACACTTCAATTTGATCCTTTCGGGAGGTTGTACCCGATCCTGTTTCTTTTTCTCCCTGTTTTCTAATCACGCGTACGAGGTCATTTCAGGAGTTAACCTATTCGATTCAGCCTCAAATAACGAGCATTAATACATTTTTCACGATTATCCGAGGTTCGACGAATCTTTGGTTTATGGTATACGGCACCCCTAAATGTCTTCCGTTGCTACTCAAATTTTGCGTGGCCGCTTTATCTGACCCGAGGAACTTTCTATGTGATTTTCAGAGAATTTTGTTCCGGGACCCTGGAATCCCGAAAAACCGTGTATTATACACTTCAATTTGAGCCGTTCGGGAGGTCGTACCAGACCCTGTTTCTTTTTCTCCCGGTTTTTCAATCACGCGTACGAGGTCATTTCAGGTTAACCTATTCGATTTCAGCCTCAAATAACGAGCATTAAACGAGCAGTAATACATTTTCACGATTATCCGAGGTTCGACGAATGCTGGTTTATGGCATACCGACACCCCCAAATGTGTTCCGTTGTGACTCAAATTTTGTGTGGCCGCTTTATCTGAAACGAGGAACTTTCTGTGTGACTTTCGGAGAACTTTGTTCCGGGACCCTGGAATCCCGAAAAACCGTGTATTATATACTTCAATTTGAGCCGTTCGGGAGGTCGTACCGATCCCTATTTTTTTTTCTCCCTGTTTTTCAATCACGCGTACGAGGTCATTTCAGGAGTTAACCTATTCGATTCAGCCTCAAGTAACGAGCATTAAACGAGCAGTAATACATTTTTCACGATTATCCGAGATTCGACGAATGCTGGTTTATGGCATACCGGCACCCCCAAATGTCTTCCGTTGGAACTCAAATTTTGCGTTGCCGCTTTATCTGACCCGAGGAACTTTCTGTGTGATTTTCGGAGAACTTTGTTCCGGGACCCTGGAATCCCGAAAAACAGTGTATTATACACTTCAATTTGAGCCGTTCGGGAGGTCGTACCGGACCCTATTTCTTTTTCTCCCTGTTTTTCAATCACGCGTACGAGGTCATTTCAGGAGTTAACCTATTCGATTCAGCCTCAAGTAACGAGCATTAAACGAGCAGTAATACGTTTTTCACGATTATCCGAGATTCGACGAATGCTGGTTTATGGCATACCGGCACCCCCAAATGTCTTCCGTTGAAACTCAAATTTTGCGTTGCCGCTTTATCTGAAACGAGGAACTTTCTGTGTGATTTTCGGAGAACTTTGTTCCGGGACCCTGGAATCCCGAAAAACAGTGTATTATACACTTCAATTTGAGCCGTTCGGGAGGTCGTACCAGACCCTATTTCTTTTTCTCCTTGTTTTTCAATCACGCGTACGAGGTCAGTTCAGGAGTTAACCTATTCGATTCAGCCTCAAGTAACGAGCATTAAACGAGCAGTAATACGTTTTTCACGATTATCCGAGATTCGACGAATGCTGGTTTATGGCATACCGGCACCCCCAAATGTCTTCCGTTGCAACTCAAATTTTGCGTTGCCGCTTTATCTGACCCGAGGAACTTTCTATGTGATTTCCGGAGAATTTTGTTCCGGGACCCTCGAATCCCGAAAAACTATGTATTATACACTTCAATTTTAGCCGTTCGGGAGGTCGTACCCGACCCAGTTTCTTTTTCTCCCTGTTTTTCAATCACGCGTCCGAGGTCATTTAAGGAGTTAACCTATTCGATTCAGCCTCAAATAACGAGCATTAAATGAGGAGTAATACATTTTTCACGATTATCCGAGGTTCGACGAATGCTGGTTTATGGCATACCAACACCCCCAAATGTGTTCCGTTGTTACTCAAATTTTGCGTGGCCGCTTTATCTGAAACGAGGAACTTTCTGTGTGATTTTCGAAGAACTTTGATCGGGACCCGAAATCCCGAAAAACCGTGTATTATACACTTCAATTTGAGCGTTCGGGAGGTCGACGGACCCTATTTCTTTTCCTCCTGTTTTTCTATCACGCGTACGAGGTCATTTCAGAAGTTAACCTATTCGATTCAGCCTCAAGTAACGAGCATTAAACGAGCAGTAATATATTTTTCACGATTATCCGAGATTCGACGAATCTTTGGTTTATGGCATACCGGCACCCCCAAATGTCTTCTCGTTGCTACCCAAATTTTGCGTTGCCGCTTTATCCGAAACGAGGAACTTTCGTGTGATTTTAGGAGAATTTTGTTCGGGACCCGGAAACCCGAAAAACCGTGTATTATACACTTCAATTTGAGCCGTTCGGGAGGTCGTACCCGACCCAGTTTCTTTTTCTCCCTGTTTTTCAATCACGTGTCTGAGGTCATTTCAGGAGTTAACCTATTAGATTCAGCCTACAATAACTAGCATTAAACGAGCATTAATACATTTTTCACGATTATCCGAGGTTCGACGAATGCTGTTTTATGGTATACCGGCACCCCTAAATGTCTTCCGTTGCTACTCAAATTTTGTGTGGCCGCTTGATCTGACCCGAGGAACTTTCTATGTCATTTTCGGAGAATTTTATTCCGGGACCCTGGAATCCCGAAAAACCGTGTATTATACACTTCAATTTGATCCTTTCGGGAGGTTGTACCCGACCCTGTTTCTTTTTCTCCCTGATTTCTAATCACGCGTACGAGGTCATTTCAGGAGTTAACCTATTCGATTCAGCCTCAAATAACGAGCATTAATACATTTTTCACGATTATCCGAGGTTCGACGAATGCTGGTTTATGGTATACCGGCACCCCTAAATGTCTTCCGTTGCTACTCAAATTTTGCGTGGCCGCTTTATCTGACCCGAGGAACTTTCTTTGTGATTTTCGGAGAATTTTGTTCCGGGACCCTGGAATCCCGAAAAACCGTGTATTATACACTTCAATTTGAGCCGTTCGGGAGGTCGTACCAGACCCTGTTTCTTTTTCTCCCGGTTTTTCAATCACGCGTACGAGGTCATTTCAGGAGTTAACCTATTCGATTTCAGCCTCAAATAACGAGCATTAAACGAGCAGTAATACATTTTCACGATTATCCGAGGTTCGACGAATGCTGGTTTATGGCATACCGACACCCCCAAATGTGTTCCGTTGTTACTCAAATTTTGTGTGGCCGCTTTATCTGAAACGAGGAACTTTCTGTGTGATTTTCGGAGAACTTTGTTCCGGGACCCTGGAATCCCGAAAAACCGTGTATTATACACTTCAATTTGAGCCGTTCGGGAGGTCGTATCGGACCCTATTTTTTTTTTCTCCTGTTTTTCAATCACGCGTACGAGGTCATTTCAGGAGTTAACCTATTCGATTCAGCCTCAAGTAACGAGCATTAAACGAGCAGTAATACATTTTTCACGATTATCCGAGATTCGACGAATGCTGGTTTATGGCATACCGGCACCCCCCAAATGTCTTCTGTTGCTACCCAAATTTTGCGTTGCCGCTTTATCTGAAACGAGGAACTTTCTGTGTGATTTTAGGAGAATTTTGTTCCGGGACCCAGGAAACCCGAAAAACCGTGTATTATACACTTCAATTTGAGCCGTTCGGGAGGTCGTACCCGACCCAGTTTCTTTTTCTCCCTGTTTTTCAATCACGTGTCTGAGGTCATTTCAGGAGTTAACCTATTAGATTCAGCCTACAATAACTAGCATTAAACGAGCATTAATACATTTTTCACGATTATCCGAGGTTCGACGAATCTTTGTTTTATGGTATACCGCACCCCTAAATGTCTTCCGTTGCTACTCAAATTTTGTGTGGCCGCTTGATCTGACCCGAGGAACTTTCTATGTCATTTTCGGAGAATTTTATTCCGGGACCCTGGAATCCCGAAAAACCGTGTATTATACACTTCAATTTGATCCTTTCGGGAGGTTGTACCCGACCCTGTTTCTTTTTCTCCCTGATTTCTAATCACGCGTACGAGGTCATTTCAGGAGTTAACCTATTCGATTCAGCCTCAAATAACGAGCATTAATACATTTTTCACGATTATCCGAGGTTCGACGAATGCTGGTTTATGGTATACCGGCACCCCTAAATGTCTTCCGTTGCTACTCAAATTTTGCGTGGCCGCTTTATCTGACCCGAGGAACTTTCTATGTGATTTTCGGAGAATTTTGTTCCGGGACCCTGGAATCCCGAAAAACCGTGTATTATACACTTCAATTTGAGCCGTTCGGGAGGTCGTACGACGGACATTTGTTTCTTTTTCTCCCGGTTTTTCAATCACGCGTACGAGGTCATTTCAGGAGTTAACCTATTCGATTTCAACCTCAAATAACGAGCATTAAACGAGCAAGAATACATTTTCACGATTATCCGAGGTTCGACGAATGTTGGTTTATGGCATACCGACACCCCCAAATGTGTTCCGTTGTTACTCAAATTTTGTGTGGCCGCTTTATCTGAAACGAGGAACTTTCTGTGTGATTTTCGGAGAACTTTGTTCCGGGACCCTGGAATCCCGAAAAACCGTGTATTATACACTTCAATTTGAGCCGTTCGGGAGGTCGTACCGGACCCTATTTTTTTTTCTCCCTGTTTTTCAATCACGCGTACGAGGTCATTTCAGGAGTTAACCTATTCGATTCAGCCTCAAGTAACGAGCATTAAACGAGCAGTAATACATTTTTCACGATTATCCGAGATTCGATGAATCTTTGGTTTATGGCATACCGCACCCCCAAATGTCTTCCGTTGGTACTCAAATTTTGCGTTGCCGCTTATATCGACCCGAGGAACTTTCTGTGTGATTTTCGGAGAACTTTGTTCCGGGACCCTGGAATCCCGAAAAACAGTGTATTATACACTTCAATTTGAGCCGTTCGGGAGGTCGTACCGGACCCTATTTCTTTTTCTCCCTGTTTTTCAATCACGCGTACGAGGTCATTTCAGGAGTTAACCTATTCGATTCAGCCTCAAGTAACGAGCATTAAACGAGCAGTAATACATTTTTCACGATTATCCGAGATTCGACGAATGCTGGTTTATGGCATACCGGCACCCCAAATGTCTTCCGTTGGTACTCAAATTTTGCGTGGCCGCTTTATCCGACCCGAGGAACTTTCAGTGTGATTTTCGGAGAATTTTGTTCCGGGACCCGGAATCCCGAAAAACAGTGTATTATACACTTCAATTTGAGCTGTTCGGGAGGTCGATCGGACCCTATTTCTTTTTCTCCCTGTTTTTCAATCACGCGTACGAGGTCATTTCAGGAGTTAACCTATTCGATTCACCTCAAGTAACGAGCATTAAACGAGCAAGAATACGTTTTTCACGATTATCCGAGATTCGACGAATGCTGGTTTATGGCATACCGGCACCCCCAAATGTCTTCCGTTGAAACTCAAATTTTGCGTTGCCGCTTTATCTGAAACGAGGAACTTTCTGTGTGATTTTCGGAGAACTTTGTTCGGGACCCGGAATCCCAAAAAAACCGTGTATTATACACTTCAATTTGAGCCGTTCGGGAGGTCGTACCGGACCCTATTTCTTTTTCTCCCTGTTTTTCAATCACGCGTACGAGGTCATTTCAGGAGTTAACCTATTCGATTCAGCCTCAAGTAACGAGCATTAAACGAGCAGTAATACGTTTTTCACGATTATCCGAGTATCGACGAATGCTGGTTTATGGCATACCGGCACCCCCAAATGTCTTCCGTTGCAACTCAAATTTTGCGTTGCCGCTTTATCTGACCCGAGGAACTTTCTATGTGATTTCCGGAGAATTTTGTTCCGGGACCCTCGAATCCCGAAAAACTATGTATTATACACTTCAATTTTAGCCGTTCGGGAGGTCGTACCCGACCCAGTTTCTTTTTCTCCCTGTTTTTCAATCACGCGTCCGAGGTCATTTAAGGAGTTAACCTATTCGATTCAGCCTCAAGTAACGAGCATTAAACGAGGAGTAATACATTTTTCACGATTATCCGAGGTTCGACGAATGCTGGTTTATGGCATACCAACACCCCCAAATGTGTTCCGTTGTTACTCAAATTTTGCGTGGCCGCTTTATCTGAAACGAGGAACTTTCTGTGTGATTTTCGAAGAACTTTGATCCGGGACCCTGAAATCCCGAAAAACCGTGTATTATAAACTTCAATTTGAGCCGTTCGGGAGGTCGTACCGGACCCTATTTCTTTTCCTCCCTGTTTTTCTATCACGCGTACGAGGTCATTTCAGAAGTTAACCTATTCGATTCAGCCTCAAGTAACGAGCATTAAACGAGCAGTAATACATTTTTCACGATTATCCGAGATTCGACGAATGCTGGTTTATGGCATACCGGCACCCCCCAAATGTCTTCTGTTGCTACCCAAATTTTGCGTTGCCGCTTTATCTGAAACGAGGAACTTTCTGTGTGATTTTAGGAGAATTTTGTTCCGGGACCCAGGAAACCCGAAAAACCGTGTATTATACACTTCAATTTGAGCCGTTCGGGAGGTTGTACCCGACCCAGTTTCTTTTTCTCCCTGTTTTTCAATCACGCGTCTGAGGTCATTTCAGGTGTTAACCTATTCGATTCAGCCTCAAATAATGAGCATTAATACATTTTTCACGATTATCCGAGGTTCGACGAATCTTTGGTTTATGGTATACCGGCACCCCTATATGTCTTCCGTTGCTACTCAAATTTAGCGTGGCCGATTTATCTAACCCGAGGAACTTTCTATGTGATTTTCGGAGAATTTTGTTCCGGACCCCGGAATCCCGAAAAACCGTGTATTATACACTTCAATTTGAGCCGTTTCGGGAGGTCGTACTGCACTGTTTCTTTTTCTCCGGCTTTTCAATCACGCGTACGAGGTCATTTCAGGAGTTAACCTATTCGATTTCAGCCTCAAATAACGAGCATTAAACGAGCAGTAATACATTTTTCACGATTATCCGAGATTCGACGAATCTTTGGTTTATGGCATACCGGCACCCCCAAATGTCTTCGTTGCTACCCAAATTTTGCGTTGCCGCTTTATCTGAAACGAGGAACTTTCTGTGTGATTTTAGGAGAATTTTGTTCCGGGACCCAGGAAACCCGAAAAACCGTGTATTATACACTTCAATTTGAGCCGTTCGGGAGGTCGTACCCGACCCAGTTTCTTTTTCTCCCTGTTTTTCAATCACGTGTCTGAGGTCATTTCAGGAGTTAACCTATTCGATTCAGCCTCAAATAACGAGCATTAAACGAGCATTAATACATTTTTCACGATTATCCGAGGTTCGACGAATGCTGTTTTATGGTATACCGGCACCCCTAAATGTCTTCCGTTGCTACTCAAATTTTGTGTGGCCGCTTGATCTGACCCGAGGAACTTTCTATGTCATTTTCGGAGAATTTTATTCCGGGACCCTGGAATCCCGAAAAACCGTGTAGTATACACTTCAATTTGAGCCTTTCGGGAGGTTGTACCCGACCCTGTTTCTTTTTCTCCCTGTTTTCTAATCACGCGTACGAGGTCATTTCAGGAGTTAACCTATTCGATTCAGCCTCAAATATGAGCATTAATACATTTTTCACGATTATCCGAGGTTCGACGAATCTTTGGTTTATGGTATACGGCACCCTAAATGTCTTCCGTTGCTACTCAAATTTTGCGTGGCCGCTTTATCTCACCCGAGGAACTTTCTATGTGATTTTCGGAGAATTTTGTTCCGGACCCCGGAATCCCGAAAAACCGTGTATTATACACTTCAATTTCAGCCGTTCGGGAGGTCGTACGGCACTGTTTCTTTTTCTCCCGGTTTTTCAATCACGCGTACGAGGTCATTTCAGAAGTTAACCTATTCGATTTCAACCTCAAATAACGAGCATTAAACGAGCAAGAATACATTTTCACGATTATCCGAGGTTCGACGAATCTTTGGTTTATGGCATACCGACACCCCCAAATGTGTTCCGTTGTTACTCAAATTTTGTGTGGCCGCTTTATCTGAAACGAGGAACTTTCTGTGTGATTTTCGGAGAACTTTGTTCCGGGACCCTGGAATCCCGAAAAACCGTGTATTATACACTTCAATTTGAGCCGTTCGGGAGGTCGTACCGGACCCTATTTTTTTCTCTCCCTGTTGTTCAATCACGCGTACGAGGTCATTTCTGGAGTTAACCTATTCGATTCAGCCTCAAGTAACGAGCATTAAACGAGCAAAGAATACATTTTTCACGATTATCCGAGATTCGACGAATGCTGGTTTATGGCATACCGGCACCCCCAAATGTCTTCCGTTGGAACTCAAATTTTGCGTTGCCGCTTTATCTGACCCGAGGAACTTTCTGTGTGATTTTCGGAGAACTTTGTTCCGGACCGGAATCCTAGAAAAAAGTGTATTATACACTTCAATTTGAGCCGTTCGGGAGGTAAATCGGACCCTATTTCTTTTTCTCCCTGTTTTTCAATCACGCGTACGAGGTCATTTCAGGAGTTAACCTATTCGATTCAGCCTCAAGTAACGAGCATTAAACGAGCAGTAATACGTTTTTCACGATTATCCGAGATTCGACGAATGCTGGTTTATGGCATACCGGCACCCCCAAATGTCTTCCGTTGCTACTCAAATTTTGCGTTGCCGCATTATCTGAAACGAGGAACTTTCTGTGTGATTTTCGGAGAATTTTTTTTCCAGGCCCTGGAATTCCGAAAATCCGTGTATTATACACTTTAATTTGAGCCGTTCGGGAGGTTGTACCCGACCCAGTTTCTTTTTCTCCCTGTTTTTCAATCACGCGTCTGAGGTCATTTCAGGTGTTAACCTATTCGATTCAGCCTCAAATAATGAGCATTAATACATTTTTCACGATTATCCGAGGTTCGACGAATGCTGGTTTATGGTATACCGGCACCCCTATATGTCTTCCGTTGCTACTCAAATTTAGCGTGGCCGATTTATCTAACCCGAGGAACTTTCTATGTGATTTTCGGAGAATTTTGTTCCGGGACCCTGGAATCCCGAAAAACCGTGTATTATACACTTCAATTTGAGCCGTTCGGGAGGTCGTACCAGACCCTGTTTCTTTTTCTCCCGGTTTTTCAATCACGCGTACGAGGTCATTTCAGGAGTTAACCTATTCGATTTCAGCCTCAAATAACGAGCATTAAACGAGCAGTAATACATTTTTCACGATTATCCGAGATTCGACGAATGCTGGTTTATGGCATACCGGCACCCCCCAAATGTCTTCTTTTGCTACCCAAATTTTGCGTTGCCGCTTTATCTGAAACGAGGAACTTTCTGTGTGATTTTAGGAGAATTTTGTTCCGGGACCCAGGAAACCCGAAAAACCGTGTATTATACACTTCAATTTGAGCCGTTCGGGAGGTCGTACCCGACCCAGTTTCTTTTTCTCCCTGTTTTTCAATCACGCGTCTGAGGTCATTTCAGGAGTTAACCTATTCGATTCAGCCTCAAATAACGAGCATTAAACGAGCATTAATACATTTTTCACGATTATCCGAGGTTCGACGAATCTTTGTTTTATGGTATACCGCACCCCTAAATGTCTTCCGTTGCTACTCAAATTTTGTGTGGCCGCTTGATCTGACCCGAGGAACTTTCTATGTCATTTTCGGAGAATTTTATTCCGGGACCCTGGAATCCCGAAAAACCGTGTAGTATACACTTCAATTTGAGCCTTTCGGGAGGTTGTACCCGACCCTGTTTCTTTTTCTCCCTGTTTTCTAATCACGCGTACGAGGTCATTTCAGGAGTTAACCTATTCGATTCAGCCTCAAATAACGAGCATTAATACATTTTTCACGATTATCCGAGGTTCGACGAATCTTTGGTTATGGTATACCGGCACCCCTAAATGTCTTCCGTTGCTACTCAAATTTTGCGTGGCCGCTTTATCTGACCCGAGGAACTTTCTATGTGATTTTCGGAGAATTTTGTTCCGGGACCCTGGAATCCCGAAAAACCGTGTATTATACACTTCAATTTGAGCCGTTCGGGAGGTCGTACCAGACCCTGTTTCTTTTTCTCCCGGTTTTTCAATCACGCGTACGAGGTCATTTCAGGAGTTAACCTATTCGATTTCAGCCTCAAATAACGAGCATTAAACGAGCAGTAATACATTTTCACGATTATCCGAGGTTCGACGAATGCTGGTTTAT
Source organism: Silene latifolia (assembly GCF_048544455.1). Lineage (NCBI taxonomy): Eukaryota > Viridiplantae > Streptophyta > Magnoliopsida > Caryophyllales > Caryophyllaceae > Silene > Silene latifolia. The sequence goes on along the minus strand of NC_133535.1, from coordinate 7,322,914 downwards.
GGCATACCGACACCCCCAAATGTGTTCCGTTGTTACTCAAATTTTGTGTGGCCGCTTTATCTGAAACGAGGAACTTTCCGTGTGATTTTCGGAGAACTTTGTTCCGGGACCCGGAATCCCGAAAAACCGTGTATTATACACTTCAATTTGAGCGTTCGGGAGGTCATCGGACCCTATTTTTTTTTTCTCCCGTTTTTCAATCACGCGTACGAGGTCATTTCAGGAGTTAACCTATTCGATTCAGCCTCAAGTAACGAGCATTAAACGAGCAGTAATACATTTTTCACGATTATCCGAGATTCGACGAATGCTGGTTTATGGCATACCGGCACCCCCAAATGTCTTCCGTTGCTACTCAAATTTTGCGTTGCCGCTTTATCCGACCCGAGGAACTTTCGTGTGATTTTCGGAGAACTTTGTTCGGGACCCTGGAATCCCAAAAAAAAAGTGTATTATACACTTCAATTTGAGCCGTTCGGGAGGTCGCATCGGACCCTATTTCTTTTTCTCCTGTTTTTCAATCACGCGTACGAGGTCATTTCAGGAGTTAACCTATTCGATTCAACCTCAAGTAACGAGCATTAAACGAGCAAGAATACGTTTTTCACGATTATCCGAGATTCGACGAATCTTTGGTTTATGGCATACCGCACCCCAAATGTCTTCTCGTTGCTACTCAAATTTTGCGTTGCCGCATTATCTCGAAACGAGGAACTTTTCGTGTGATTTTCGGAGAATTTTTTCCAGGACCCCGGAATTCAAAATCCGTGTATTATACACTTTAATTTGAGCCGTTCGGGAGGTTGTACCCGACCCAGTTTCTTTTTCTCCCTGTTTTTCAATCACGCGTCTGAGGTCATTTCAGGTGTTAACCTATTCGATTCACCTCCTCAAATAATGAGCTTTAATACATTTTTCACGATTATCCGAGGTTCGACGAATCTTTGGTTTATGGTATACCGGCACCCCTATATGTCTTCCGTTGCTACTCAAATTTAGCGTGGCCGATTTATCTAACCCGAGGAACTTTCTATGTGATTTTCGGAGAATTTTGTTCCGGGACCCTGGAATCCCGAAAAACCGTGTATTATACACTTCAATTTGAGCCGTTCGGGAGGTCGTACGCACTCGTTTCTTTTTCTCCGGCTTTTCAATCACGCGTACGAGGTCATTTCAGAGTTAACCTATTCGATTTCAAACCTCAAATAACGAGCATTAAACGAGCAAGTAATACATTTTTCACGATTATCCGAGGTTCGACGAATTTTGGTTTATGGCATACCGACACCCCCAAATATGTTTCGTTGTTACTCAAATTTTGCGTGGCCGCTTTATCCAAACGAGGAACTTTTCGTGTGATTTTCGGAGAACTTTGTTCCGGGACCCCGGAATCCCAAAAAACCGTGTATTATATATACACTTCAATTTGAGCCGTTCGGGAGGTCGCATCGGACCCTATTTCTTTTCCTCCCTGTTTTTCTATCACGCGTACGAGGTCATTTCAGAAGTTAACCTATTCGATTCAAACCTCAAGTAACGAGCATTAACGAGCAGTAATACATTTTTCACGATTATCCGAGATTCGACGAATGCTGGTTTATGGCATACCGGCACCCCCCAAATGTCTTCTGTTGCTACCCAAATTTTGCGTTGCCGCTTTATCTGAAACGAGGAACTTTCTGTGTGATTTTAGGAGAATTTTGTTCCGGGACCCAGGAAACCCGAAAAACCGTGTATTATACACTTCAATTTGAGCCGTTCGGGAGGTCGTATCCGACCCAGCTTTCTTTTTCTCCTCGTTTTTCAATCACGTGTCTGAGGTCATTTCAGGAGTTAACCTATTCGATTCAGCCTACAATAACCAGCATTAAACAAGCATTAATACATTTTTCACGATTATCCGAGGTTCGACGAATGCTGTTTTATGGTATACCGGCACCCCTAAATGTCTTCCGTTGCTACTCAAATTTTGTGTGGCCGCTTGATCTGACCCGAGGAACTTTCTATGTCATTTTCGGAGAATTTTATTCCGGGACCCTGGAATCCCGAAAAACCGTGTAGTATACACTTCAATTTGAGCCTTTCGGGAGGTTGTACCCGACCCTGTTTCTTTTTCTCCCTGTTTTCTAATCACGCGTACGAGGTCATTTCAGGAGTTAACCTATTCGATTCAGCCTCAAATAACGAGCATTAATACATTTTTCACGATTATCCGAGGTTCGACGAATGCTGGTTTATGGTATACCGGCACCCCTAAATGTCTTCCGTTGCTACTCAAATTTTGCGTGGCCGCTTTATCTGACCCGAGGAACTTTCTATGTGATTTTCAGAGAATTTTGTTCCGGGACCCTGGAATCCCGAAAAACCGTGTATTATACACTTCAATTTGAGCCGTTCGGGAGGTCGTACAGACTGTTTTTTTTCTCCCGGTTTTTCAATCACGCGTACGAGGTCATTTCAGGAGTTAACCTATTCGATTTCAACCTCAAATAACGAGCATTAAACGAGCAAGAATACATTTTCACGATTATCCGAGGTTCGACGAATGCTGGTTTATGGCATACCGACACCCCCAAATGTGTTCCGTTGTTACTCAAATTTTGTGTGGCCGCTTTATCTGAAACGAGGAACTTTCTGTGTGATTTTCGGAGAACTTTGTTCCGGGACCCTGGAATCCCGAAAAACCGTGTATTATACACTTCAATTTGAGCCGTTCGGGAGGTCGTACCGGACCCTATTTTTTTTCTCCCTGTTTTTCAATCACGCGTACGAGGTCATTTCTGGAGTTAACCTATTCGATTCAAACCTCAAGTAACGAGCATTAAACGAGCAGTAATACATTTTTCACGATTATCCGAGATTCGACGAATGCTGGTTTATGGCATACCGGCACCCCCAAATGTCTTCCGTTGGAACTCAAATTTTGCGTTGCCGCTTTATCTGACCCGAGGAACTTTCTGTGTGATTTTCGGAGAACTTTGTTCCGGGACCCTGGAATCCCGAAAAACAGTGTATTATACACTTCAATTTGAGCCGTTCGGGAGGTCGTACCGGACCCTATTTCTTTTTCCTCGTTTTTCAATCACGCGTACGAGGTCATTTCAGGAGTTAACCTATTCGATTCACCTCAAGTAACGAGCATTAAACGAGCAAGAATACGTTTTTCACGATTATCCGAGATTCGACGAATCTTTGGTTTATGGCATACCGGCACCCCCAAATGTCTTTCGTTGCTACTCAAATTTTGCGTTGCCGCATTATCGAAACGAGGAACTTTTCTCGTGTGATTTTCGGAGAATTTTTTTTCCAGGCCCTGGAATTCCGAAAATCCGTGTATTATACACTTCAATTTGAGCCGTTCGGGAGGTTGTACCCGACCCAGTTTCTTTTTCTCCCTGTTTTTCAATCACGCGTCTGAGGTCATTTCAGGAGTTAACCTATTCGATTCAGCCTCAAATAATGAGCATTAATACATTTTTCACGATTATCCGAGGTTCGACGAATGCTGGTTTATGGTATACCGGCACCCCTATATGTCTTCCGTTGCTACTCAAATTTAGCGTGGCCGATTTATCTAACCCGAGGAACTTTCTATGTGATTTTCGGAGAATTTTGTTCCGGGACCCTGGAATCCCGAAAAACCGTGTATTATACACTTCAATTTGAGCCGTTCGGGAGGTCGTACCAGACCCTGTTTCTTTTTCTCCCGGCTTTTCAATCACGCGTACGAGGTCATTTCAGGAGTTAACCTATTCGATTTCAGCCTCAAATAACGAGCATTAAACGAGCAGTAATACATTTTTCACGATTATCCGAGATTCGACGAATGCTGGTTTATGGCATACCGGCACCCCCCAAATGTCTTCTGTTGCTACCCAAATTTTGCGTTGCCGCTTTATCGAAACGAGGAACTTTTCGTGTGATTTTAGGAGAATTTTGTTCGGGACCCGTGAAACCCGAAAAACCGTGTATTATACACTTCAATTTGAGCCGTTCGGGAGGTCGTACCCGACCCAGTTTCTTTTTCTCCCTGTTTTTCAATCACGTGTCTGAGGTCATTTCAGGAGTTAACCTATTCGATTCAGCCTCAAATAACGAGCATTAAACGAGCATTAATACATTTTTCACGATTATCCGAGGTTCGACGAATGCTGTTTTATGGTATACCGGCACCCCTAAATGTCTTCCGTTGCTACTCAAATTTTGTGTGGCCGCTTGATCTGACCCGAGGAACTTTCTATGTCATTTTCGGAGAATTTTATTAGGGACCCGGAATCCCGAAAAACCGTGTAGTATACACTTCAATTTGAGCCTTTCGGGAGGTTGTACCCGACCCTGTTTCTTTTTCTCCCTGTTTTCTAATCACGCGTACGAGGTCATTTCAGGAGTTAACCTATTCGATTCAGCCTCAAATAACGAGCATTAATACATTTTTCACGATTATCCGAGGTTCGACGAATGCTGGTTTATGGTATACCGGCACCCCTAAATGTCTTCCGTTGCTACTCAAATTTTGCGTGGCCGCTTTATCTGACCCGAGGAACTTTCTATGTGATTTTCAGAGAATTTTGTTCCGGGACCCTGGAATCCCGAAAAACCGTGTATTATACACTTCAATTTGAGCCGTTCGGGAGGTCGTACCAGACCCTGTTTCTTTTTCTCCCGGTTTTTCAATCACGCGTACGAGGTCATTTCAGGAGTTAACCTATTCGATTTCAACCTCAAATAACGAGCATTAAACGAGCAAAGAATACATTTTCACGATTATCCGAGGTTCGACGAATCTTTGGTTTATGGCATACCGACACCCCAAATGTGTTCCGTTGTTACTCAAATTTTGTGTGGCCGCTTTATCTGAAACGAGGAACTTTCTGTGTGATTTTCGGAGAACTTTGTTCCGGGACCCTGGAATCCCGAAAAACCGTGTATTATACACTTCAATTTGAGCCGTTCGGGAGGTCGTACCGGACCCTATTTTTTTTTTCTCCTGTTTTTCAATCACGCGTACGAGGTCATTTCAGGAGTTAACCTATTCGATTCAGCCTCAAGTAACGAGCATTAAACGAGCAGTAATACATTTTTCACGATTATCCGAGATTCGACGAATGCTGGTTTATGGCATACCGGCACCCCCAAATGTCTTCCGTTGGAACTCAAATTTTGCGTTGCCGCTTTATCTGACCCGAGGAACTTTTGTGTGATTTTCGGAGAATTTTGTTCCGGGACCCGGAATCCCGAAAAACCGTGTATTATACACTTCAATTTGAGCCGTTCGGGAGGTCGTACCGGACCCTATTTCTTTTTCTCCCTGTTTTTCAATCACGCGTACGAGGTCATTTCAGGAGTTAACCTATTCGATTCAGCCTCAAGTAACGAGCATTAAACGAGCAGTAATACGTTTTTCACGATTATCCGAGATTCGACGAATCTTTGGTTTATGGCATACCGGCACCCCCAAATGTCTTCCGTTGCTACTCAAATTTTGCGTTGCCGCATTATCTGAAACGAGGAACTTTCTGTGTGATTTTCGGAGAATTTTTTTCCAGGACCCTGGAATTCCGAAAATCCGTGTATTATACACTTTAATTTGAGCCGTTCGGGAGGTTGTACCCGACCCAGTTTCTTTTTCTCCCTGTTTTTCAATCACGCGTCTGAGGTCATTTCAGGTGTTAACCTATTCGATTCAGCCTCAAATAATGAGCATTAATACATTTTTCACGATTATCCGAGGTTCGACGAATGCTGGTTTATGGTATACCGGCACCCCTATATGTCTTCCGTTGCTACTCAAATTTAGCGTGGCCGATTTATCTAACCCGAGGAACTTTCTATGTGATTTTCGGAGAATTTTGTTCCGGGACCCTGGAATCCCGAAAAACCGTGTATTATACACTTCAATTTCAGCCGTTCGGGAGGTCGTACTGACTCGTTTCTTTTTCTCCCGCTTTTCAATCACGCGTACGAGGTCATTTCAGGAGTTAACCTATTCGATTTCAGCCTCAAATAACGAGCATTAAACGAGCAGTAATACATTTTTCACGATTATCCGAGGTTCGACGAATGCTGGTTTATGGCATACCGACACCCCCAAATATGTTTCGTTGTTACTCAAATTTTGCGTGGCCGCTTTATCTGAAACGAGGAACTTTCGTGTGATTTCGGAGAACTTTGTTCGGGACCGGAATCCCGAAAAACCGTATTATATATACACTTCAATTTGAGCCGTTCGGGAGGTCGTACCGGACCCTATTTCTTTTCCTCCCTGTTTTTCTATCACGCGTACGAGGTCATTTCAGGAGTTAACCTATTCGATTCAGCCTCAAGTAACGAGCATTAACGAGCAAGAATACATTTTTCACGATTATCCGAGATTCGACGAATGTTGGTTTATGGCATACCGGCACCCCCAAATGTCTTCCGTTGCTACTCAAATTTTGCGTTGCCGCTTTATCTCGAAACGAGGAACTTTTCGTGTGATTTTAGGAGAATTTTGTTCCGGGACCCGTGAAACCCGAAAAACCGTGTATTATACACTTCAATTTGAGCCGTTCGGGAGGTCGTACCCGACCAGTTTCTTTTTTCTCCTGTTTTTCAATCACGTGTCTGAGGTCATTTCAGGAGTTAACCTATTCGATTCAGCCTACAATAACCAGCATTAAACGAGCATTAATACATTTTTCACGATTATCCGAGGTTCGACGAATGCTGTTTTATGGTATACCGGCACCCCTAAATGTCTTCCGTTGCTACTCAAATTTTGTGTGGCCGCTTGATCTGACCCGAGGAACTTTCTATGTCATTTTCGGAGAATTTTATTCCGGGACCCTGGAATCTCGAAAAACCGTGTATTATACACTTCAATTTGATCCTTTCGGGAGGTTGTACCCGACCCTGTTTCTTTTTCTCCCTGTTTTCTAATCACGCGTACGAGGTCATTTCAGGAGTTAACCTATTCGATTCAGCCTCAAATAACGAGCATTAATACATTTTTCACGATTATCCGAGGTTCGACGAATGCTTTGGTTTATGGTATACCGCACCCCTAAATGTCTTCCGTTGTTACTCAAATTTTGCGTGGCCGCTTTATCCGACCCGAGGAACTTTCTATGTGATTTTCGGAGAATTTTGTTCCCGGACCCCGGAATCCCGAAAAACCGTGTATTATACACTTCAATTTCAGCCGTTCGGGAGGTCGTACCCGACCTGTTTCTTTTCTCCCGGTTTTTCAATCACGCGTACGAGGCTCATTTCAGGAGTTAACCTATTCGATTTCAAGCCTCAAATAACGAGCATTAAACGAGCGGTAAGAATACATTTTCACGATTATCCGAGGTTCGACGAATCTTTGGTTTATGGCATACCGACACCCCCAAATGTGTTCCGTTGTTACTCAAATTTTGTGTGGCCGCTTTATCTGAAACGAGGAACTTTCTGTGTGATTTTCGGAGAACTTTGTTCCGGGACCCTGGAATCCCGAAAAACCGTGTATTATACACTTCAATTTGAGCCGTTCGGGAGGTCGTACCGGACCCTATTTTTTTTTCTCCCTGTTTTTCAATCACGCGTACGAGGTCATTTCAGGAGTTAACCTATTCGATTCAGCCTCAAGTAACGAGCATTAAACGAGCAGTAATACATTTTTCACGATTATCCGAGATTCGACGAATGCTGGTTTATGGCATACCGGCACCCCCAAATGTCTTCCGTTGGAACTCAAATTTTGCGTTGCCGCTTTATCTGACCCGAGGAACTTTCTGTGTGATTTTCGGAGAACTTTGTTCCGGGACCCTGGAATCCCGAAAAACAGTGTATTATACACTTCAATTTGAGCCGTTCGGGAGGTCGTACCGGACCCTATTTCTTTTTCTCCCTTTTTTTCAATCACGCGTACGAGGTCATTTCAGGAGTTAACCTATTCGATTCAGCCTCAAGTAACGAGCATTAAACGAGCAAAGAATACATTTTTCACGATTATCCGAGATTCGACGAATCTTGGTTTATGGCATACCGCACCCCCAAATGTCTTCCGTTGTTGAAACTCAAATTTTGCGTTGCCGCTTTATCCGAAACGAGGAACTTTTCGTGTGATTTTCGGAGAACTTTGTTCCGGGACCCCGGAATCCCGAAAAAAACCGTGTATTATACACTTCAATTTGAGCCGTTCGGGAGGTCGTACCGGACCCTATTTCTTTTTCTCCCTGTTTTTCAATCACGCGTACGAGGTCATTTCAGGAGTTAACCTATTCGATTCAGCCTCAAGTAACGAGCATTAAACGAGCAGTAATACATTTTTCACGATTATCCGAGATTCGACGAATGCTGGTTTATGGCATACCGGCATCCCCAAATGTCTTCCGTTGCAACTCAAATTTTGCGTTGCCACTTTATCTGACCCGAGGAACTTTCTATGTGATTTCTGGAGAATTTTGTTCCGGGACCCTCGAATCCCGAAAAACTATGTATTATACACTTCAATTTTAGCCGTTCGGGAGGTCGTACCCGACCCAGTTTCTTTTTCTCCCTGTTTTTCAATCACGCGTCCGAGGTCATTTAAGGAGTTAACCTATTCGATTCAGCCTCAAATAACGAGCATTAAACGAGGAGTAATACATTTTTCACGATTATCCGAGGTTCGACGAATGCTGGTTTATGGCATACCAACACCCCCAAATGTGTTCCGTTGTTACTCAAATTTTGCGTGGCCGCTTTATCTGAAACGAGGAACTTTCTGTGTGATTTTCGAAGAACTTTGATCCGGGACCCTGAAATCCCGAAAAACCGTGTATTATACACTTCAATTTGAGCCGTTCGGGAGGTCGTACCGGACCCTATTTCTTTTCTCCCTGTTTTTCAATCACGCGTACGAGGTCATTTCAGGAGTTAACCTATTCGATTCAGCCTCAAGTAACGAGCATTAAACGAGCAGTAATACATTTTTCACGATTATCCGAGATTCGACGAATGCTGGTTTATGGCATACCGGCACCCCCAAATGTCTTCCGTTGCTACTCAAATTTTGCGTTGCCGCTTTATCTGAAACGAGGAACTTTCTGTGTGATTTTCGGAGAATTTTGTTCCGGGACCCTGAAACCCGAAAAACCGTGTATTATACACTTCAATTTGAGCCGTTCGGGAGGTCGTACCCGACCCAGTTTCTTTTTCTCCCTGTTTTTCAATCACGCGTCTGAGGTCATTTCAGGAGTTAACCTATTCGATTCAGCCTCAAATAACGAGCATTAAACGAGCATTAATACATTTTTCACGATTATCCGAGGTTCGACGAATGCTGGTTTATGGTATACCGGCACCCCTAAATGTCTTCCGTTGCTACTCAAATTTTGTGTGGCCGCTTGATCTGACCCGAGGAACTTTCTATGTCATTTTCGGAGAATTTTATTCCGGGACCCTGGAATCCCGAAAAACCGTGTATTATACACTTCAATTTGAGCCGTTCGGGAGGTTGTACCCGACCCTGTTTCTTTTTCTCCCTGTTTTTCAATCACGCGTACGAGGTCATTTCAGGAGTTAACCTATTCGATTCAGCCTCAAATAACGAGCATTAATACATTTTTCACGATTATCCGAGGTTCGACGAATGCTGGTTTATGGTATACCGGCACCCATAAATGTCTTCCGTTGCTACTCAAATTTTGCGTGGCCGCTTTATCGACCCGAGGAACTTTCTATGTGATTTTCGGAGAATTTTGTTCCGGGACCCTGGAATCCCGAAAAACCGTGTATTATACACTTCAATTTGAGCCGTTCGGGAGGTCGTACCAGACCCTGTGTCTTTTTCTCCCGGTTTTTCAATCACGCGTACGAGGTCATTTCAGGAGTTAACCTATTCGATTTCAGCCTCAAATAACGAGCATTAAACGAGCAGTAATACATTTTCACGATTATCCGAGGTTCGACGAATGCTGGTTTATGGCATACCGACACCCCCAAATGTGTTCCGTTGTTACTCAAATTTTGTGTGGCCGCTTTATCTGAAACGAGGAACTTTCTGTGTGATTTTCGGAGAACTTTGTTCCGGGACCCTGGAATCCCGAAAAACCGTGTATTATACACTTCAATTTGAGCCGTTCGGGAGGTCGTACCGGACCCTATTTTTTTTCTCCCTGTTTTTCAATCACGCGTACGAGGTCATTTATGGAGTTAACCTATTCGATTCAGCCTCAAGTAACGAGCATTAAACGAGCAGTAATAAATTTTTCACGATTATCCGAGATTCGACGAATGCTGGTTTATGGCATACCGGCACCCCCAAATGTCTTCCGTTGCAACTCAAATTTTGCGTTGCCGCTTTATCTGACCCGAGGAACTTTCTATGTGATTTCCGGAGAATTTTGTTCCGGGACCCTCGAATCCCGAAAAACTATGTATTATACACTTCAATTTTAGCCGTTCGGGAGGTCGTACCCGACCCAGTTTCTTTTTCTCCCTGTTTTTCAATCACGCGTCCGAGGTCATTTAAGGAGTTAACCTATTCGATTCAGCCTCAAATAACGAGCATTAAACGAGCAGTAATACATTTTTCACGATTATCCGAGGTTCGACGAATGCTGGTTTATGGCATACCGACACCCCCAAATGTGTTCCGTTGTTACTCAAATTTTGCGTGGCCGCTTTATCTGAAACGAGGAACTTTCTGTGTGATTTTCGGAGAACTTGTTCGGGACCCCGGAATCCCGAAAAACCGTGTATTATACACTTCAATTTCAGCCGTTCGGGAGGTCGACGGACCCTATTTTTTTCTCCCTGTTTTTCAATCACGCGTACGAGGTCATTTCAGGAGTTAACCTATTCGATTCAGCCTCAAGTAACGAGCATTAAACGAGCAGTAATACATTTTTCACGATTATCCGAGATTCGACGAATGCTGGTTTATGGCATACCGGCACCCCCAAATGTCTTCCGTTGGAACTCAAATTTTGCGTTGCCGCTTTATCTGAAACGAGGAACTTTCTGTGTGATTTTCGGAGAACTTTGTTCCGGGACCCTGGAATCCCGAAAAACCGTGTATTATACACTTCAATTTGAGCCGTTCGGGAGGTCGTACCGGACCCTATTTCTTTTTCTCCCTGTTTTTCAATCACGCGTACGAGGTCATTTCAGGAGTTAACCTATTCGATTCAGCCTCAAGTAACGAGCATTAAACGAGCAGTAATACATTTTTCACGATTATCCGAGATTCGACGAATGCTGGTTTATGGCATACCGGCACCCCCAAATGTCTTCCGTTGAAACTCAAATTTTGCGTTGCCGCTTTATCTGAAACGAGGAACTTTCTGTGTGATTTTCGGAGAACTTTGTTCCGGGACCCTGGAATCCCGAAAAACCGTGTATTATACACTTCAATTTGAGCCGTTCGGGAGGTCGTACCGGACCCTATTTCTTTTTCTCCCTGTTTTTCAATCACGCGTCCGAGGTCATTTCAGGAGTTAACCTATTCGATTCAGCCTCAAGTAACGAGCATTAAACGAGCAGTAATACGTTTTTCACGATTATCCGAGATTCGACGAATGCTGGTTTATGGCATACCGACACCCCCAAATGTGTTCCGTTGTTACTCAAATTTTGTGTGGCCGCTTTATCTGAAACGAGGAACTTTCTGTGTGATTTTCGGAGAACTTTGTTCCGGGACCCTGGAATCCCGAAAAACCGTGTATTATACACTTCAATTTGAGCCGTTCGGGAGGTCGTACCGGACCCTATTTTTTTTCTCCCTGTTTTTCAATCACGCGTACGAGGTCATTTCAGGAGTTAACCTATTCGATTCAGCCTCAAGTAACGAGCATTAAACGAGCAGTAATAAATTTTCACGATTATCCGAGATTCGACGAATGCTGGTTTATGGCATACCGGCACCCCCAAATGTCTTCCGTTGCAACTCAAATTTTGCGTTGCCGCTTTATCTGACCCGAGGAACTTTCTATGTGATTTCCGGAGAATTTTGTTCCGGGACCCTCGAATCCCGAAAAACTATGTATTATACACTTCAATTTTAGCCGTTCGGGAGGTCGTACCTGACCCAGTTTCTTTTTCTCCCTGTTTTTCAATCACGCGTCCGAGGTCATTTAAGGAGTTAACCTATTCGATTCAGCCTCAAATAACGAGCATTAAACGAGCATTAATACATTTTTCACGATTATCCGAGGTTCGACGAATCTTTGGTATGGCATACCAACACCCCCAAATGTGTTCCGTTGTTACTCAAATTTTGTGTGGCCGCTTTATCTGAAACGAGGAACTTTCTGTGTGATTTTCGGAGAACTTTGTTCCGGGACCCTGAAATCCCGAAAAACCGTGTATTATACACTTCAATTTGAGCCGTTCGGGAGGTCGTACTCGACCCTATTTTTTTCTCCCCGTTTTTCAATCACGCGTACGAGGTCATTTCAGGAGTTAACCTATTCGATTCAACCTCAAATAACGAGCATTAAACGAGCATTAATACATTTTTCACGATTATCCGAGATTCGACGAATCTTGGTTTATGGCATACCGCACCCCAAATGTCTTCCGTTGGAACTCAAATTTTGCGTTGCCGCTTTATCCGAAACGAGGAACTTTCTCGTGTGATTTTCGGAGAACTTTGTTCGGGACCCCGGAATCCCGAAAAACCGTGTATTATACACTTCAATTTGAGCGGTTCGGAAGGTCGTACCGGACCCTGTTTCTTTTTCTCCTTTTTTTCAATCACGCGTACGAGGTCATTTCAGGAGTTAACCTATTCGATTCACCTCAAGTAACGAGCATTAAACGAGCAAGAATACATTTTTCACGATTATCCGAGATTCGACGAATCTTGGTTTATGGCATACCGACACCCCCAAATGTCTTCCGTTGAAACTCAAATTTTGCGTTGCCGCTTTATCTGAAACGAGGAACTTTCTGTGTGATTTTCGGAGAACTTTGTTCCGGGACCCGGAATCCCGAAAAACCGTGTATTATACACTTCAATTTGAGCCGTTCGGGAGGTCGTACCGGACCCTATTTCTTTTTCTCCCTGTTTTTCAATCACGCGTACGAGGTCATTTCAGGAGTTAACCTATTCGATTCAGCCTCAAGTAACGAGCATTAAACGAGCAGTAATACATTTTTCACGATTATCCGAGATTCGACGAATGCTGGTTTATGGCATACCGGCACCCCCAAATGTCTTCCGTTGCAACTCAAATTTTGCGTTGCCACTTTATCTGACCCGAGGAACTTTCTATGTGATTTCTGGAGAATTTTGTTCCGGGACCCTCGAATCCCGAAAAACTGTGTATTATACACTTCAATTTGAGCCGTTCGGGAGGTCGTACCCGACCCAGTTTCTTTTTCTCCCTGTTTTTCAATCACGCGTCCGAGGTCATTTAAGGAGTTAACCTATTCGATTCAGCCTCAAATAACGAGCATTAAACGAGCAGTAATACATTTTTCACGATTATCCGAGGTTCGACGAATGCTGGTTTATGGCATACCGACACCCCCAAATGTGTTCCGTTGTTACTCAAATTTTGCGTGGCCGCTTTATCTGAAACGAGGAACTTTCTGTGTGATTTTCGGAGAACTTTGTTCCGGGACCCTGAAATCCCGAAAAACCGTGTATTATACACTTCAATTTGAGCCGTTCGGGAGGTCGTACCGGACCCTATTTCTTTTTCTCCCTGTTTTTCAATCACGCGTACGAGGTCATTTCAGGAGTTAACCTATTCGATTCAGCCTCAAGTAACGAGCATTAAACGAGCAGTAATACATTTTTCACGATTATCCGAGATTCGACGAATGCTGGTTTATGGCATACCGGCACCCCCAAATGTCTTCCGTTGCTACTCAAATTTTGCGTTGCCGCTTTATCTGAAACGAGGAACTTTCTGTGTGATTTTCGAAGAATTTTGTTCCGGGACCCAGGAAACCCGAAAAACCGTGTATTATACACTTCAATTTGAGCCGTTCGGGAGGTCGTACCCGACCCCGGTTTTTTCTCCCTGTTTTTCAATCACGCGTCTGAGGTCATTTCAGGAGTTAACCTATTCGATTCAGCCTCAAATAACGAGCATTAAACGAGCATTAATACATTTTTCACGATTATCTGAGGTTCGACGAATGCTGGTTTATGGTATACCGGCACCCCTAAATGTCTTCCGTTGTTACTCAAATTTTGTGTGGCCGCTTTATCTGACCCGAGGAACTTTCTATGTGATTTTCGGAGAATTTTGTTCCGGGACCCTGGAATTCCGAAAAACCGTGTATTATACACTTCAATTTGAGCCGTTCGGGAGGTTGTACCCGACCCAGTTTCTTTTTCTCCCTGTTTTTCAATCACGCGTCCGAGGTCATTTCAGGAGTTAACCTATTCGATTCAAACCTCAAATAAAGCATTAAACGAGCATTAATACATTTTTCACGATTATCCGAGGTTCGACGAATGCTGGTTTATGGTATACCGGCACCCCTAAATGTCTTCCGTTGTTACTCAAATTTTGCGTGGCCGCTTTATCTGAAACGAGGAACTTTCTGTGTGATTTTCGGAGAACTTTGTTCCGGGACCCTGGAATCCCGAAAAACCGTGTATTATACACTTCAATTTGAGCCGTTCGGGAGGTCGTACCGGACCCTATTTCTTTTTCTCCCGGTTTTTCAATCACGCGTACGAGGTCATTTCAGGAGTTAACCTATTCGATTTCAGCCTCAAATAACGAGCATTAAACGAGCAGTAATACATTTTCACGATTATCCGAGGTTCGACGAATGCTGGTTTATGGCATACCGACACCCCCAAATGTGTTCCGTTGTTACTCAAATTTTGCGTGGCCGCTTTATCTGAAACGAGGAACTTTCTGTGTGATTTTCGGAGAACTTTGTTCCGGGACACTGGAATCCCGAAAAACCGTGTATTATACACTTCAATTTGAGCCGTTCGGGAGGTCGCATCGACCCTATTTTTTTTTCTCCTGTTTTTCAATCACGCGTACGAGGTCATTTCGGAGTTAACCTATTCGATTCAGCCTCAAGTAACGAGCATTAAACGAGCAGTAATACATTTTTCACGATTATCCGAGATTCGACGAATGCTGGTTTATGGCATACCGACACCCCCAAATGTCTTCCGTTGCTACTCAAATTTTGCGTTGCCGCTTTATCTGAAACGAGGAACTTTCTATGTGATTTTCGGAGAATTTTGTTCCGGGACCCTCGAATCCCGAAAAACTATGTATTATACACTTCAATTTGAGCCGTTCGGGAGGTCGTACCCGACCCAAGTTTCTTTTTTCCCTGTTTTTCAATCACGCGTCCGAGGTCATTTAAGGAGTTAACCTATTCGATTCAGCCTCAAATAACGAGCATTAAACGAGCAGTAATACATTTTTCACGATTATCCGAGGTTCGACGAATGCTGGTTTATGGCATACCAACACCCCCAAATGTGTTCCGTTGTTACTCAAATTTTGCGTGGCCGCTTTATCTGAAACGAGGAACTTTCTGTGTGATTTTCGGAGAACTTTGTTCCGGGACCCAGGAAACCCGAAAAACCGTGTATTATACACTTCAATTTGAGCCGTTCGGGAGGTCGTACCGGACCCTATTTCTTTTTCTCCCTGTTTTTCAATCACGCGTACGAGGTCATTTCAGGAGTTAACCTATTCGATTCAGCCTCAAGTAACGAGCATTAAACGAGCAGTAATACATTTTTCACGATTATCCGAGATTCGACGAATGCTGGTTTATGGCATACCGGCACCCCCAAATGTCTTCCGTTGCTACTCAAATTTTGCGTTGCCGCTTTATCTGAAACGAGGAACTTTCTGTGTGATTTTCGGAGAATTTTGTTCCGGGACCCAGGAAACCCGAAAAACCGTGTATTATACACTTCAATTTGAGCCGTTCGGGAGGTCGTACCCGACCAGTTTTTTTTCTCCTGTTTTTCAATCACGCGTCTGAGGTCATTTCAGGAGTTAACCTATTCGATTCAGCCTCAAATAACGAGCATTAAACGAGCATTAATACATTTTTCACGATTATCCGAGGTTCGACGAATGCTGGTTTATGGTATACCGGCACCCCTAAATGTCTTCCGTTGCTACTCAAATTTTGCGTGGCCGATTTATCTCGAAACGAGGAACTTTCTATGTGATTTCTGGAGAATTTTGTTCCGGGACCCTCGAATCCCGAAAAACCGTGTATTATACACTTCAATTTGAGCCGTTCGGGAGGTGTACCCGACCCTATTTCTTTTTCTCCCTGTTTTTCAATCACGCGTACGAGGTCATTTCAGGAGTTAACCTATTCGATTCAGCCTCAAATAACGAGCATTAAACGAGCATTAATACATTTTTCACGATTATCCGAGGTTCGACGAATGCTGGTTTATGGTATACCGCACCCCTAAATGTCTTCCGTTGTTACTCAAATTTTGCGTGGCCGCTTTATCTGAAACGAGGAACTTTCTATGTGATTTTCGGAGAATTTTGTTCCGGGACCCTGGAATCCCGAAAAACCGTGTATTATACACTTCAATTTGAGCCGTTCGGGAGGTCGTACGCACCTATTTCTTTTTCTCCCGGTTTTTCAATCACGCGTACGAGGTCATTTCAGGAGTTAACCTATTCGATTTCAGCCTCAAATAACGAGCATTAAACGAGAAGTAATACATTTTCACGATTATCCGAGGTTCGACGAATCTTGGTTTATGGCATACCGGCACCCCCAAATGTGTTCCGTTGTTACTCAAATTTTGCGTGGCCGCTTTATCTGAAACGAGGAACTTTCTGTGTGATTTTCGGAGAACTTTGTTCCGGGACCCTGGAATCCCGAAAAACCGTGTATTATACACTTCAATTTGAGCCGTTCGGGAGGTCGTACCGGACCCTATTTCTTTTTCTCCCTGTTTTTCAATCACGCGTACGAGGTCATTTCAGGAGTTAACCTATTCGATTCACCTCAAGTAACGAGCATTAAACGAGCAGTAATACATTTTTCACGATTATCCGAGATTCGACGAATGCTGGTTTATGGCATACCGGCACCCCCAAATGTCTTCTGTTGCAACTCAAATTTTGCGTTGCCGCTTTATCTGAACCGAGGAACTTTCTATGTGATTTTGGGAGAATTTTGTTCCGGGACCCTGGAATTCAGAAAAACCGTGTATTATACACTTCAATTTGAGCCGTTCGGGAGGTCGTACCCGACAAGTTTTTTTTCTCCCTGTTTTTCAATCACGCGTCCGAGGTCATTTAAGGAGTTAACCTATTCGATTCAGCCTCAAATAACGAGCATTAAACGAGCAGTAATACATTTTTCACGATTATCCGAGGTTCGACGAATGCTGGTTTATGGTATACCAACACCCCCAAATGTGTTCCGTTGTTACCCAAATTTTGCGTGGCCGCTTTATCTGAAACGAGGAACTTTCTGTGTGATTTTCGGAGAACTTTGTTCCGGGACCCTGGAATCCCGAAAAACCGTGTATTATACACTTCAATTTGAGCCGTTCGGGAGGTCGTACCGGACCCTATTTCTTTTTCTCCCTGTTTTTCAATCACGCGTACGAGGTCATTTCAGGAGTTAACCTATTCGATTCAGCCTCAAGTAACGAGCATTAAACGAGCAGTAATACATTTTTCACGATTATCCGAGGTTCGACGAATGCTGGTTTATGGCATACCGACACCCCCAAATGTGTTCTGTTGTTACTCAAATTTTGCGTGGCCGCTTTATCTGAAACGAGGAACTTTCTGTGTGATTTTCGGAGAACTTTGTTCCGGGACCCTGGAATCCCGAAAAACCGTGTATTATACACTTCAATTTGAGCCGTTCGGGAGGTCGTACCGGACCCTATTTTTTTTCTCCCTGTTTTTCAATCACGCGTACGAGGTCATTTCTGGAGTTAACCTATTCGATTCAGCCTCAAGTAACGAGCATTAAACGAGCAGTAATACATTTTTCACGATTATCCGAGATTCGACGAATGCTGGTTTATGGCATACCGGCACCCCCAAATGTCTTCCGTTGCTACTCAAATTTTGCGTTGCCGCTTTATCTGAAACGAGGAACTTTCTGTGTGATTTTCGGAGAATTTTGTTCCGGACCCTGGAATCCCGAAAAACCGTGTATTATACACTTCAATTTGAGCCGTTCGGGAGGTCGTACCGACCCTGTTTCTTTTTCTCCCGGTTTTCAATCACGCGTCCGAGGTCATTTAAGGAGTTAACCTATTCGATTCAGCCTCAAATAACGAGCATTAAACGAGCATTAATACATTTTTCACGATTATCCGAGGTTCGACGAATGCTGGTTTATGGCATACCGACACCCCCAAATGTGTTCCGTTGTTACTCAAATTTTGCGTGGCCGCTTTATCTGAAACGAGGAACTTTCTGTGTGATTTTCGGAGAACTTTGTTCCGGGACCCTGGAATCCCGAAAAACCGTGTATTATACACTTCAATTTGAGCCGTTCGGGAGGTCGTACCGGACCCTATTTCTTTTTCTCCCTGTTTTTCAATCACGCGTACGAGGTCATTTCAGGAGTTAACCTATTCGATTCAGCCTCAAATAACGAGCATTAAACGAGCAGTAATACATTTTTCACGATTATCCGAGGTTCGACGAATGCTGGTTTATGGCATACCGACACCCCCAAATGTGTTCCGTTGTTACTCAAATTTTGCGTGGCCGCTTTATCTGAAACGAGGAACTTTCTGTGTGATTTTCGGAGAACTTTGTTCCGGGACCCTGAAATCCCGAAAAACCGTGTATTATACACTTCAATTTGAGCCGTTCGGGAGGTCGTACCGCACCTTATTTCTTTTTCTCCCGGTTTTCAATCACGCGTACGAGGTCATTTGAGGAGTTAACCTATTCGATTCAAACCTCAAAGTAACGAGCATTAAACGAGCAGTAATACATTTTTCACGATTATCCGAGATTCGACGAATGCTGGTTTATGGCATACCGGCACCCCCAAATGTCTTCCGTTGCTACTCAAATTTTGCGTTGCCGCTTTATCTGAAACGAGGAATTTCTGTGTGATTTTCGAAGAATTTTGTTCCGGACCCTGAACCCGAAAAACCGTGTATTATACACTTCAATTTGAGCCGTTCGGGAGGTCGTACCGCACCTTATTTCTTTTTCTCCCTGTTTTTCAATCACGCGTACGAGGTCATTTCAGGACTTAACCTATTCGATTCAGCCTCAAGTAACGAGCATTAAACGAGCAGTAATACATTTTTCACGATTATCCGAGGTTCGACGAATGCTGGTTTATGGTATACCGGCACCCCTAAATGTCTTCCGTTGCTACTCAAATTTTGCGTGGCCGCTTTATCTGACCCGAGGAACTTTCTATGTGATTTTCGGAGAATTTTGTTCCGGGACCCAGGAATCCCGAAAAACCGTGTATTATACACTTCAATTTGAGCCGTTCGGGAGGTCGTACCCGACCCCGGTTTTTTCTCCTTGTTTTTCAATCACACGTCTGAGGTCATTTCAGGAGTTAACCTATTCGATTTCAGCCTCAAATAACGAGCATTAAACGAGCAGTAATACATTTTTCACGATTATCCGAGGTTCGACGAATGCTGGTTTATGGCATACCGACACCCCCAAATGTGTTCCGTTGTTACTCAAATTTTGCGTGGCCGCTTTATCTGAAACGAGGAACTTTCTGTGTGATTTTCGGAGAACTTTGTTCCGGGACCCTGGAATCCCGAAAAACCGTGTATTATACACTTCAATTTGAGCCGTTCGGGAGGTCGTACCGGACCCTATTTCTTTTTCTCCCTGTTTTTCAATCACGCGTACGAGGTCATTTCAGGAGTTAACCTATTCGATTCAGCCTCAAGTAACGAGCATTAAACGAGCAGTAATACATTTTTCACGATTATCCGAGATTCGACGAATGCTGGTTTATGGCATACCGGCACCCCCAAATGTCTTCCGTTGCTACTCAAATTTTGCGTTGCCGCTTTATCTGAAACGAGGAACTTTCTGTGTGATTTTCGGAGAATTTTGTTCCGGGACCCTGGAATCCCGAAAAACCGTGTATTATACACTTCAATTTGAGCCGTTCGGGAGGTCGTACCCGACCCTGTTTCTTTTTCTCCCTGTTTTTCAATCACGCGTCCGAGGTCATTTAAGGAGTTAACCTATTCGATTCAGCCTCAAATAACGAGCATTAAACGAGCAGTAATACATTTTTCACGATTATCCGAGGTTCGACGAATGCTGGTTTATGGCATACCAACACCCCCAAATGTGTTCCGTTGTTACTCAAATTTTGCGTGGCCGCTTTATCTGAAACGAGGAACTTTCTGTGTGATTTTCGGAGAATTTTGTTCTGGGACCCCGGAATCCCAAAAACCGTGTATTATACACTTCAATTTGAGCCGTTCGGGAGGTCGTACCGACCCTGTTTCTTTTTCTCCCGGTTTTCAATCACGCGTACGAGGTCATTTCAGGAGTTAACCTATTCGATTCAGCCTCAAATAACGAGCATTAAACGAGCAGTAATACATTTTTCACGATTATCCGAGGTTCGACGAATGCTGGTTTATGGCATACCGACACCCCCAAATGTGTTCCGTTGTTACTCAAATTTTGCGTGGCCGCTTTATCTGAAACGAGGAACTTTCTGTGTGATTTTCGGAGAATTTTGTTCCGGGACCCGAGAAACCCGAAAAACCGTGTATTATACATTTCAATTTGAGACGTTCGGGAGGTCGTACCCGATCCAGTTTCTTTTTCTCCCTGTTTTTCAATCACGCGTCTGAGGCTATTTCAGGAGTTAACCTATTCGATTCAGCCTCAAATAACGAGCATTAAACGAGCATTAATACATTTTTCACGATTATCCGAGGTTCGACGAATGCTGGTTTATGGTATACCGGCACCCCTAAATGTCTTCCGTTGTTACTCAAATTTTGCGTGGCCGCTTTATCTGAAACGAGGAACTTTCTATGTGATTTTCGGAGAATTTTGTTCCGGGACCCTGGAATCCCGAAAAACCGTGTATTATACACTTCAATTTGAGCCGTTCGGGAGGTCGTACCCGACCCTATTTCTTTTTTCTCCCGTTTTTCAATCACGCGTACGAGGTCATTTCAGGAGTTAACCTATTCGATTCAGCCTCAAATAACGAGCATTAAACGAGCATTAATACATTTTTCACGATTATCCGAGGTTCGACGAATCTTTGGTTTATGGGTATACGGCACCCCTAAATGTCTTCCGTTGTTACTCAAATTTTGCGTGGCCGCTTTATCTGAAACGAGGAACTTTCTGTGTGATTTTCGGAGAACTTTGTTCCGGGACCCTCGAATCCCGAAAAACCGTGTATTATACACTTCAATTTGAGCCGTTCGGGAGGTCGTACCCGACCCAGTTTCTTTTTCTCCCTGTTTTTCAATCACGCGTCCGAGGTCATTTCAGGAGTTAACCTATTCGATTCAGCCTCAAATAACGAGCATTAAACGAGCATTAATACATTTTTCACGATTATCCGAGGTTCGACGAATGCTGGTTTATGGCATACCGACACCCCCAAATGTGTTCCGTTGTTACTCAAATTTTGCGTGGCCGCTTTATCTGAAACGAGGAACTTTCTGCGTGATTTTCGGAGAACTTTGTTCCGGGACCCAGGAAACCCGAAAAACCGTGTATTATACACTTCAATTTGAGCCGTTCGGAGGTCGTACCGGACCCTATTTCTTTTTCTCCCTGTTTTTCAATCACGCGTACGAGGTCATTTCAGGAGTTAACCTATTCGATTCAACCTCAAGTAACGAGCATTAAACGAGCAAGAATACATTTTTCACGATTATCCGAGATTCGACGAATGTCGGTTTATGGCATACCGGCATCCCCAAATGTCTTCCGTTGTTACTCAAATTTTGCGTGGCCGCTTTATCCGAAACGAGGAACTTTCTATGTGATTTTCGGAGAATTTTGTTCCGGGACCCTGGAATCCCGAAAAACCGTGTATTATACACTTCAATTTGAGCCGTTCGGGAGGTCGTACCAGACCCTGTTTCTTTTTCTCCCTGTTTTTCAATCACGCGTACGAGGTCATTTCAGGAGTTAACCTATTCGATTCAGCCTCAAATAACGAGCATTAAACGAGCATTAATACATTTTTCACGATTATCCGAGGTTCGACGAATGCTGGTTTATGGCATACCGGCACCCCTAAATGTCTTCCGTTGCTACTCAAATTTTGCGTGGCCGCTTTATCTGAAACGAGGAACTTTCTGTGTGATTTTCGGAGAATTTTGTTCCGGGACCCTGGAATCCCGAAAAACCGTGTATTATACACTTCAATTTGAGCCGTTCGGGAGGTCGTACCGGACCCTATTTCTTTTTCTCCCTGTTTTTCAATCACGCGTACGAGGTCATTTCAGGAGTTAACCTATTCGATTTCAGCCTCAAATAACGAGCATTAAACGAGCATTAATCAAGCATTAATACATTTTTCACGATTATCCGAGGTTCGACGAATGCTGGTTTATGGCATACCGACACCCCCAAATGTGTTCCGTTGTTACTCAAATTTTGCGTGGCCGCTTTATCTGAAACGAGGAACTTTCTGTGTGATTTTCGGAGAACTTTGTTCCGGGACCCTGGAATCCCGAAAAACCGTGTATTATACACTTCAATTTGAGCCGTTCGGGAGGTCGTACCGGACCCTATTTCTTTTTCTCCCTGTTTTTCAATCACGCGTACGAGGTCATTTCAGGAGTTAACCTATTCGATTCAGCCTCAAGTAACGAGCATTAAACGAGCAGTAATACATTTTTCACGATTATCCGAGATTCGACGAATGCTGGTTTATGGCATACCGGCACCCCCAAATGTCTTCCGTTGCTACTCAAATTTTGCGTTGCCGCTTTATCTGAAACGAGGAACTTTCTGTGTGATTTTCGGAGAATTTTTTTCCGGGACCCTGGAATTCCGAAAATCCGTGTATTATACACTTCAATTTGAGCCGTTCGGGAGGTCGTATACCCGACCCTATTTCTTTTTCTCCCGTTTTTCAATCACGCGTACGAGGTCATTTCAGGAGTTAACCTATTCGATTCAACCTCAAATAACGAGCATTAAACGAGCATTAATACATTTTTCACGATTATCCGAGGTTCGACGAATTTGGTTTATGGTATACCGACACCCCTAAATGTCTTCCGTTGTTACTCAAATTTTGCGTGGCCGCTTTATCTGAAACGAGGAACTTTCTATGTGATTTTCGGAGAATTTTGTTCCGGACCCCGGAATCCCTAAAAACCGTGTATTATACACTTCAATTTGAGCCGTTCGGGAGGTCGTACCGGACCCTATTTCTTTTTCTCCTGGTTTTTCAATCACACGTCTGAGGTCATTTCAGGAGTTAACCTATTCGATTTCAGCCTCAAATAACGAGCATTAAACGAGCAGTAATACATTTTTCACGATTATCCGAAGTTCGACGAATGCTGGTTTATGGCATACCGACACCCCCAAATGTGTTCCGTTGTTACTCAAATTTTGCGTGGCCGCTTTATCTGAAACGAGGAACTTTCTGTGTGATTTTCGGAGAATTTTGTTCCGGGACCCTGGAATCCCGAAAAACCGTGTATTATACACTTCAATTTGAGCCGTTCGGGAGGTCGTACCGGACCCTATTTCTTTTTCTCCCTGTTTTTCAATCACGCGTACGAGGTCATTTCAGGACTTAACCTATTCGATTCAGCCTCAAATAACGAGCATTAAACGAGCATTAATACATTTTTCACGATTATCCGAGATTCGACGAATCTTGGTTTATGGCATACCGGCACCCCCAAATGTCTTCCGTTGTTACTCAAATTTTGCGTTGCCGCTTTATCTGAAACGAGGAACTTTCTATGTGATTTTCGGAGAATTTTGTTCGGGACCCTTGGAATTCCTAAAAACCGTGTATTATACACTTCAATTTGAGCCGTTCGGGAGGTCGACCGACCCTATTTCTTTTTCTCCCGTTTTTCAATCACGCGTACGAGGTCATTTCAGGAGTTAACCTATTCGATTCACCTCAAGTAACGAGCATTAAACGAGCAGTAATACATTTTTCACGATTATCCGAGATTCGACGAATGCTGGTTTATGGCATACCGGCACCCCCAAATGTCTTCCGTTGCTACTCAAATTTTGCGTGGCCGCTTTATCTGAAACGAGGAACTTTCTGTGTGATTTTCGGAGAACTTTGTTCCGGACCTGGAATCCTAAAAACCGTGTATTATACACTTCAATTTGAGCCGTTCGGGAGGTCGTACCCGACCCTATTTCTTTTTCTCCCGGTTTTCAATCACGCGTACGAGGTCATTTCAGGAGTTAACCTATTCGATTCAGCCTCAAATAACGAGCATTAAACGAGCATTAATACATTTTTCACGATTATCCGAGGTTCGACGAATGCTGGTTTATGGTATACCGGCACCCCTAAATGTCTTCCGTTGCTACTCAAATTTTGCGTGGCCGCTTTATCTGACCCGAGGAACTTTCTATGTGATTTTCGGAGAATTTTGTTCCGGGACCCTGGAATCCCGAAAAACCGTGTATTATACACTTCAATTTGAGCCGTTCGGGAGGTCGTACCGACCCGGTTTCTTTTTCTCCCGGTTTTCAATCACGCGTACGAGGTCATTTCAGGAGTTAACCTATTCGATTCAGCCTCAAATAACGAGCATTAAACGAGCAGTAATACATTTTTCACGATTATCCGAGGTTCGACGAATGCTGGTTTATGGCATACCGACACCCCCAAATGTGTTCCGTTGTTACTCAAATTTTGCGTGGCCGCTTTATCTGAAACGAGGAACTTTCTGTGTGATTTTCGGAGAACTTTGTTCCGGACCCGGAATCCCTAAAAACCGTGTATTATACACTTCAATTTGAGCCGTTCGGGAGGTCGTACGGACCCTATTTCTTTTTTCTCCCGTTTTTCAATCACGCGTACGAGGTCATTTCAGGAGTTAACCTATTCGATTCAAACCTCAAAGTAACGAGCATTAAACGAGCATTAATACATTTTTCACGATTATCCGAGATTCGACGAATGCTGGTTTATGGCATACCGGCACCCCCAAATGTCTTCCGTTGCTACTCAAATTTTGCGTTGCCGCTTTATCTGAAACGAGGAACTTTCTGTGTGATTTTCGGAGAATTTTTTCCGGGACCCTGGAATTCCGAAAATCCGTGTATTATACACTTCAATTTGAGCCGTTCGGGAGGTCGTACCGACCCTATTTTTTTTCTCCCGTTTTTCAATCACGCGTCGAGGTCATTTCAGAGTTAACCTATTCGATTACCTCAAATAACGCATTAAAAGCATTAAACGAGCATTAATACATTTTTCACGATTATCCGAGGTTCGACGAATGCTGGTTTATGGTATACCGGCACCCCTAAATGTCTTCCGTTGCTACTCAAATTTTGCGTGGCCGCTTTATCTGACCCGAGGAACTTTCTATGTGATTTTCGGAGAATTTTGTTCCGGGACCCTGGAATCCCGAAAAACCGTGTATTATACACTTCAATTTGAGCCGTTCGGGAGGTCGTACCAGACCCTGTTTCTTTTTCTCCCGGTTTTTCAATCACGCGTACGAGGTCATTTCAGGAGTTAACCTATTCGATTTCAGCCTCAAATAACGAGCATTAAACGAGCAGTAATACATTTTTCACGATTATCCGAGGTTCGACGAATGCTGGTTTATGGCATACCGACACCCCCAAATGTGTTCCGTTGTTACTCAAATTTTGCGTGGCCGCTTTATCTGAAACGAGGAACTTTCTGTGTGATTTTCGGAGAACTTTGTTCCGGGACCCTGGAATCCCGAAAAACCGTGTATTATACACTTCAATTTGAGCCGTTCGGGAGGTCGTACCGGACCCTATTTTTTTCTCCATGTTTTTCAATCACGCGTACGAGGTCATTTCAGGAGTTAACCTATTCGATTCAGCCTCAAGTAACGAGCATTAAACGAGCAGTAATACATTTTTCACGATTATCCGAGATTCGACGAATGCTGGTTTATGGCATACCGGCACCCCCAAATGTCTTCCGTTGCAACTCAAATTTTGCGTTGCCGCTTTATCTGACCCGAGGAACTTTCTATGTGATTTTCGGAGAATTTTGTTCCGGGACCCTCGAATCCCGAAAAACCGTGTATTATACACTTCAATTTGAGCCGTTCGGGAGGTCGTACCCGACCTAGTTTCTTTTTCTCCCTGTTTTTCAATCACGGGTCCGAGGTCATTTAAGGAGTTAATCTATTCGATTCAGCCTCAAATAACGAGCATTAAACGAGCAGTAATACATTTTTCACGATTATCCGAGGTTCGACGAATGCTGGTTTATGGCATACCAACACCCCCAAATGTGTTCCGTTGTTACTCAAATTTTGCGTGGCCGCTTTATCTGAAAAGAGGAACTTTCTGTGTGATTTTCGGAGAACTTTTTGCGGGACCCTGAAATCTCGAAAAACCGTGTATTATACACTTCAATTTGAGCCGTTCAGGAGGTCGTACCGGACCCTATTTCTTTTTCTCCCTGTTTTTCAATCACGCGTACGAGGTCATTTCAGGAGTTAACCTATTCGATTCAGCCTCAAGTAACGAGCATTAAACGAGCAGTAATATATTTTTCACGATTATCCGAGATTCGATGAATGTTGGTTTATGGCATACCGGCACCCCCAAATGTCTTCCGTTGCTACTCAAATTTTGCGTTGCCGCTTTATCTGATACGAGGAACTTTCGTGTGATTTTCGGAGAATTTTGTTCCGGACCCGGAATCCCGAAAAACCGTGTATTATACACTTCAATTTCAGCCGTTCGGAAGGTCGTACCCGACCCTATTTCTTTTTCTCCCTGTTTTTCAATCACGCGTACGAGGTCATTTCAGGAGTTAACCTATTCGATTCAGCCTCAAATAACGAGCATTAAACGAGCATTAATACATTTTTCACGATTATCCGAGGTTCGACGAATGCTGGTTTATGGTATACCGGCACCCCTAAATGTCTTCCGTTGTTACTCAAATTTTGCGTGGCCGCTTTATCTGAAACGAGGAACTTTCTGTGTGATTTTCGGAGAACTTTGTTCCGGGACACTGGAATCCCGAAAAACCGTGTATTATACACTTCAATTTGAGCCGTTCGGGAGGTCGTACCGGACCCTATTTCTTTTTCTCCCGGTTTTTCAATCACGCGTACGAGGTCATTTCAGGAGTTAACCTATTCGATTTCAGCCTCAAATAACGAGCATTAAACGAGCAGTAATACATTTTTCACGATTATCCGAGGTTCGACGAATGCTGGTTTATGGCATACCGACACCCCCAAATGTCTTCCGTTGCTACTCAAATTTTGCGTGGCCGCTTTATCTCGAAACGAGGAACTTTCTCGTGTGATTTTCGGAGAACTTTGTTTGGGACCCGGAATCCCGAAAAACCGTGTATTATACACTTCAATTTGAGCCGTTCGGGAGGTCGTACCGGACCCTATTTCTTTTTCTCCCTGTTTTTCAATCACGCGTACGAGGTCATTTCAGGAGTTAACCTATTCGATTCAGCCTCAAGTAACGAGCATTAAACGAGCAGTAATACATTTTTCACGATTATCCGAGATTCGACGAATGCTGGTTTATGGCATACCGGCACCCCCAAATGTCTTCCGTTGCTACTCAAATTTTGCGTTGCCGCTTTATCTGAAACGAGGAACTTTCTGTGTGATTTTCGGAGAATTTTTTCCGGGACCCTGGAATTCCGAAAATCCGTGTATTATACACTTCAATTTGAGCCGTTCGGGAGGTCGTACCAGACCCTGTTTCTTTTTCTCCCGGTTTTTCAATCACACGTACGAGGTCATTTCAGGAGTTAACCTATTCGATTCAGCCTCAAATAACGAGCATTAAACGAGCATTAATACATTTTTCACGATTATCTGAGGTTCGACGAATGCTGGTTTATGGTATACCGGCGCCCCTAAATATCTTCCGTTGTTACTCAAATTTTGCGTGGCCGCTTTATCTGACCCGAGGAACTTTCTATGTGATTTTCGGAGAATTTTTTTCCGGGACCCTGGAATCCCGAAAAACCGTGTATTATACACTTCAATTTGAGCCGTTCGGGAGGTCGTACCAGACCCTGTTTCTTTTTCTCCCGGTTTTTCAATCACGCGTACGAGGTCATTTCAGGAGTTAACCTATTCGATTCAGCCTCAAATAACGAGCATTAAACGAGCAGTAATACATTTTTCACGATTATCCGAGGTTCGACGAATGCTGGTTTATGGCATACCGACACCCCCAAATGTGTTCCGTTGTTACTCAAATTTTGCGTGGCCGCTTTATCTGAAACGAGGAACTTTCTGTGTGATTTTCGGAGAACTTTGTTCCGGGACCCTGGAATCCCGAAAAACCGTGTATTATACACTTCAATTTGAGCCGTTCGGGAGGTCGTACCGGACCCTATTTCTTTTTCTCCCTGTTTTTCAATCACGCGTACGAGGTCATTTCAGGAGTTAACCTATTCGATTCAGCCTCAAGTAACGAGCATTAAACGAGC
This sequence comes from Silene latifolia, assembly GCF_048544455.1. Taxonomy (NCBI): domain Eukaryota; kingdom Viridiplantae; phylum Streptophyta; class Magnoliopsida; order Caryophyllales; family Caryophyllaceae; genus Silene; species Silene latifolia. The sequence goes on along the minus strand of NC_133535.1, from coordinate 7,294,348 downwards.
AGTAATACATTTTTCACGATTATCCGAGATTCGAGGAATGCTGGTTTATGGCATACCGGCACCCCCAAATGTCTTCCGTTGCTACTAGAATTTTGCGTTGCCGCTTTATCTGAAACGAGGAACTTTCTGTGTGATTTTCGGAGAATTTTGTTCCGAGACCCGAGAAACCCGGAAAACCGTGTATTATACATTTCAATTTGAGACGTTCGGGAGGTCGTACCGGACCCATTTCTTTTTTCCCCGTTTTTCAATCACGCGTCCGAGGTCATTTAAGGAGTTAACCTATTCGATTCAACCTCAAATAACGAGCATTAAACGAGCATTAATACATTTTTCACGATTATCCGAGGTTCGACGAATCTTGGTTTATGGCATACCGGCACCCCAAATGTCTTCCGTTGTTACTCAAATTTTGCGTGGCCGCTTTATCCGAAACGAGGAACTTTCTGTGTGATTTTCGGAGAATTTTTTCGGGACCCTGAAACCCGAAAAACCGTGTATTATACACTTCAATTTGAGCCGTTCGGGAGGTCGTATCGGACCCTATTTCTTTTTCTCCCTGTTTTTCAATCACGCGTATGAGGTCATTTCAGGAGTTAACCTATTCGATTCAACCTCAAATAACGAGCATTAAACGAGCATTAATACATTTTTCACGATTATCCGAGGTTCGACGAATGCTGGTTTATGGCATACCGGCACCCCTAAATGTCTTCCATTGCTACTCAAATTTTGCGTGGCCGATTTATCTGACCCGAGGAACTTTCTATGTGATTTTCGGAGAATTTTGTTCCGGGACCCTGGAATCCCGAAAAACCGTGTATTATACACTTCAATTTGAGCCGTTCGGGAGGTCGTACTGCACCCGTTTCTTTTTCTCCTGTTTTTCAATCACGCGTACGAGGTCATTTCAGGAGTTAACCTATTCGATTCAGCCTCAAATAACGAGCATTAAACGAGCATTAATACATTTTTCACGATTATCCGAGGTTCGACGAATGCTGGTTTATGGCATACCGACACCCCCAAATGTGTTCCGTTGTTACTCAAATTTTGCGTGGCCGCTTTATCCGAAACGAGGAACTTTTCGTGTGATTTTCGGAGAACTTTGTTCCGGGACCCGGAATCCCGAAAAACCGTGTATTATACACTTCAATTTGAGCCGTTCGGGAGGTCGTACCGGACCCTATTTCTTTTTCTCCCTGTTTTTCAATCACGCGTACGATGTCATTTCAGGAGTTAACCTATTCGATTCAACCTCAAGTAACGAGCATTAAACGAGCAGTAATACATTTTTCACGATTATCCGAGATTCGACGAATCTTGGTTTATGGCATACCGCACCCCCAAATGTCTTCCGTTGCTACTCAAATTTTGCGTTGCCGCTTTATCCGACCCGAGGAACTTTCTATGTGATTTTCGGAGAATTTTGTTCCGGGACCGGAATCCCGAAAAACCGTGTATTATACACTTCAATTTCAGCCGTTCGGAAGGTCGTACCGCACCCTATTTCTTTTTCTCCCTGTTTTTCAATCACGCGTCCGAGCTCATTTCAGGAGTTAACCTATTCGATTCAACCTCAAATAACGAGCATTAAACGAGCATTAATACATTTTTCACGATTATCCGAGGTTCGACGAATCTTTGGTTTATGGTATACCGGCACCCCTAAATGTCTTCCGTTGTTACTCAAATTTTGCGTGGCCGCTTTATCCGAAACGAGGAACTTTCTATGTGATTTTCGGAGAATTTTGTTCCGGGACCCCGGAATCCCGAAAAACCGTGTATTATACACTTCAATTTGAGCCGTTCGGGAGGTCGTACTGGACCCTTTTCTTTTTCTCCCGTTTTTCAATCACGCGTACGAGGTCATTTCAGGAGTTAACCTATTCGATTCAACCTCAAATAACGAGCATTAAACGAGCATTAATACATTTTTCACGATTATCCGAGGTTCGACGAATGTTGGTTTATGGCATACCGACACCCCCAAATGTCTTCCGTTGCTACTCAAATTTTGCGTGGCCGCTTTATCGAAACGAGGAACTTTCGTGTGATTTTCGGAGAACTTTGTTCCGGACCCGGAATCCCGAAAAACCGTGTATTATACACTTCAATTTGAGCCATTCGGGAGGTCGTACCGGACCCTATTTCTTTTTCTCCCGATTTTTCAATCACGCGTACGAGGTCATTTTAGAGTTAACCTATTCGATTCACCTCAAGTAACGAGCATTAAACGAGCAGTAATACATTTTTCACGATTATCCGAGATTCGACGAATGTTGGTTTATGGCATACCGACACCCCCAAATGTCTTCCGTTGTTACTCAAATTTTGCGTTGTCGCTTTATCCGAAACGAGGAACTTTCTCGTGTGATTTTCGGAGAATTTTGTTCCAAGACCTCGGAATCCCGAAAAACCGTTTATATACACTTCAATTTGAGCCGTTCGGGAGGTCGTACCAGACCCTGTTTCTTTTTCTCCCGGTTTTTCAATCACGCGTACGAGGTCATTTCAGGAGTTAACCTATTCGATTCAGCCTCAAATAACGAGCATTAAACGAGCAGTAATACATTTTTCACGATTATCCGAGGTTCGACGAATGCTGGTTTATGGCATACCGACACCCCCAAATGTCTTCCGTTGTTACTCAAATTTTACATTACCGCTTTATCTCGAAACGAGAAACTTTTTATGTAATTTTCGGAGAATTTTGTTCCGGACCCCGGAATCCCGAAAAACCGTGTATTATACACTTCAATTTGAGCCGTTCGGGAGGTCGTACCGGACCCTATTTCTTTTTCTCCTTGTTTTTCAATCACGCGTACGAGGTCATTTCAGGAGTTAACCTATTCGATTCAGCCTCAAATAACGAGCATTAAACGAGCATTAATACATTTTTCACGATTATCCGAGGTTCGACGAATGCTGGTTTATGGTATACCGGCACCCCTAAATGTCTTCCGTTGCTACTCAAATTTTGCGTGGCCGCTTTATCTGACCCGAGGAACCTTCTATGTGATTTTCGGAGAATTTTGTTCCGGGATCTTGGAATCCTGAAAAACCGTGTATTATACACTTCTATTTGAGCCGTCCGGGAAGTCGTACCGGACGCTGTCTCTTTTTCTCCCGGTTTTTCAATCACGCATACGAGGTCATTTAAGGAGTTAACCTATTCGATTGAGCCTCAAATAACGAGCATTAAACGAGCAGTAATACATTTTTCACGATTATCTGAAGGTCGACGAATGCTGGTTTATGGCATACCGACACCCCCAAATGTGTTCCGTTGTTACTCAAATTTTGCGTGGCCGCTTTATATGAAACGAGGAACTTTCTGTGTGATTTTCGGAGAACTTTGTTCTGGGACCCTGAAATCCCGAAAAACCGTGTATTATACACTTCAATTTGAGCCGTTCGGGAGGTCGTACCGGACCCTGTTTCTTTTTCTCCCGATTTTTCAATCACGCGAACGAGGTCATTTCAGAAGTTAACCTATTCGATTCAGCCTCAAACAACGAGCATTAAACGAGCAGTAATACATTTTTCACGATTATCTGAGGTTCGACGAATGCTGGTTTATGGCATACCGACACCCCCAAATGTGTTCTGTTGTTACTCAAATTTTGCGTGGCCGCTTTAATCGAAACGAGGAACTTTCGTGTGATTTTCGGAGAACTTTGTTCCAAGAGACCCCGGAATCCCGAAAAACCGTGTATTATATACACTTCAATTTGAGCCGTTCGGGAGGTCGTACCGGACCCTATTTCTTTTTCTCTTGGTTTTTCAATCACGCGTACGAGGTCATTTCAGGAGTTAACCTATTCGATTCAGCCTCAAGTAACGAGCATTAAACGAGCAGTAATACATTTTTCACGATTATCCGAGATTCGACTAATGTTGGTTTATGGCATACCGGCACCCCCAAATGTCTTCCGTTGCTACTCAAATTTTACATTACCGCTTTATCTGAACCGAGAAACTTTTTATGTAATTTTCGGAGAATTTTGTTAAAGGGACCCGGAATTCCGAAAAACCGTGTATTTTTATACACTTCAATTTGAGCCGTTCGGGAGGTCGTACCGGACCCTATTTCTTTTTCTCCTTGTTTTTCAATCACGCGTACGAGGTCATTTCAGGAGTTAACCTATTCGATTCAGCCTCAAATAACGAGCATTAAACGAGCATTAATACATTTTTCACGATTATCAGAGGTTCGACGAATGTTGGTTTATGGTATACCGGCACCCCTAAATGTCTTCCGTTGCTACTCAAATTTTGCGTGGCCGCTTTATCTGACCCGAGGAACTTTCTATGTGATTTTCGGAGAATTTTGTTCCGGGATCTTGGAATCCTGAAAAACCGTGTATTATACACTTCTATTTGAGCTGTCCGGGAAGTCGTACCGGACGCTGTCTCTTTTTCTCCCGGTTTTTCAATCACGCATACGAGGTCATTTAAGGAGTTAACCTATTCGATTGAGCCTCAAATAACGAGCATTAAACGAGCAGTAATACATTTTTCACGATTATCTGAAGGTCGACGAATGCTGGTTTATGGCATACCGACACCCCCAAATGTGTTCCGTTGTTACTCAAATTTTGCGTGGCCGCTTTATATGAAACGAGGAACTTTCTGTGTGATTTTCGGAGAACTTTGTTCTGGGACCCTGAAATCCCGAAAAACCGTGTATTATACACTTCAATTTGAGCCGTTCGGGAGGTCGTACCGGACCCTATTTCTTTTTCTCCCTGTTTTTCAATCACGCGTACGAGGTCATTTCAGGAGTTAACCTATTCGATTTAGCCTCAAGTAACGAGCATTAAACGAGCAGTAATACATTTTTCATGATTATCCGAGATTCGACGAATGCTGGTTTATGGCATACCGGTACCCCCAAATGTCTTCCGTTGCTACTCAAATTTTGCGTTGCCGCTTTATCTGAAACGAGGAACTTTCTGTGTGATTTTCGGATAATTTTGTTCCGAGACCCAGGAAACCCGAAAAACCGTGTATTATACACTTCAATTTGAGCCGTTCGGGAGGTCGTACCCGACCCAGTTTCTTTTTCTCCCTGTATTTCAATCACGCGTATGAGGTCATTTCAGGAGTTAACCTATTCGAATCAGCCTCAAATAACGAGCATTAAACGAGCATTAATACATTTTTCACGATTATCCGAGGTCCGACGAATGTTGGTTTATGGCATACCGACACCCCCAAATGTCTTCCGTTGTTACTCAAATTTTGCGTGGCCGCTTTATCTGAAACGAGGAACTTTCTGTGTGATTTTCGGAGAATTTTGTTACGGGACCCTGGAATCCCGAAAAACCGTGTATTATACACTTCAATTTGAGCGTTCGGGAGGTAGTACGGACCAGTTTCTTTTTCTCCGTTTTTTCAATCACGCATCCGAGGTCATTTCAGGAGTAAACCTATTCGATTGACCTCAAATAACGAGCATTAAACGAGCAAGAATACATTTTTCACGATTATCCGAGGTTCGACGAATGCTGGTTTATGGCATACCGACACACCTAAATGTCTTACGTTGTTATTCAAATTTTGTGTGGCCGCTTTCTCTGAAACGAGGAACTTTCTGTGTGATTTTCTGAGAATTTTGTTACGGGACCCTGGAATTCCGAAAAACCGTGTATTATACACTTCAATTTGAGCCGTTCGGGAGGTCGTACCGAACCCTGTTACTTTTTGTCCCGGTTTTTCAATCACACATACGAGGTCATTTTAGGAGTTAACATATTCGATTTAGCCTCAAATAACGATCATTAAACGAGCATTAATCCATTTTTCACGATTATCTTAGGTTTGACGAATGCTGGTTTATGGCATACCGGCACCCCCAAATGTCTTCTGTTGCTACTCAAATTTTGCATGGATGCTTTATCTGATCCGAGGAACTTTCTATGTGATTTTCGGAGAATTTTGTTACGGGACCCTGGAATCCCGAAAAACCGTGTATTATACACTTCAATTTGAGCCGTTCGGGAGGTCATACCCGACCCAGTTTATTTTTCTCCCTGTTTTTCAATCACGCGTCTAAGGTCATTTCAGGAGTTAACCTATTCGAGTCAGCCTCAAATAACGAGCATTAATACATTTTTCACGATTATCCGAGGTTCGACGAATACTGGTTTATGGCATACCGACACCCCCAAATGTCTTCCGTTGCTACTCAAATTTTGCGTGGCCGCTTTATCTGACCCGATGAACTTTCTATTTGATTTTCGGAGAACGTTGTTCCGGGAACCTGGAATCTCGAAAAAACGTGTATTATACACTTCAATTTGAGCTGTTCGGGAGGTAGTGCCGGACCCAGTTTCTTTTTCTCCCGTTTTTTCAATCACGCGTCCGAGGTCATTTCAAGAGTAAACCTATTCGATTCAGCCTCAAATAACGAACATTAAACGAGCATTAATACATTTTTCACGATTATCCGAGGTTTGACGAATGCTGGTATATGGCATACCGGCACCCCTAAATGTCTTCCGTTGCTATACATATATTGAGTGGCCGCTTTATCTTAACCGAGGAACTTTTTATGTGATTTCCGGAGAATTTTTTTCCGGGACCCTGGAATCCTGAAAAACCGTGTATTATACACTTCAATTTGAGTCGTTCGGGAGGTCGTATTGGACCCCGTTTCTTTTTCTCCCAGTTTTTCAATCACGCGTCTGAGGTCATTTCAGGAGTTAACCTATTCGATTCAGCCTCAAATAACGAGCATTAAACGAGCAGTAATACATTTTTCAAGATTATCCGAGGTTCGACGAATGCTGGTTTATTCGCATACCGGCACCCCCAAATGTCGTCCGTTGTTACTCAAATTTTGCGTGGCCGCTTTATCCGAAATGAGGACCTTTCTATGTGATTTTCGGAGAATTTTGTTACGGGACTCTGGAATCCCGAAAAACCGTGTATTATACACTTCAATTTGAGCCGTTCTGGAGGTCGTACCCGACCTAGTTTCTTTTTCTCCCTGTTTTTCAATCACGCGTCCGAGGTCATTTAAGGAGTTAACCTATTCGATTCAGCCTCAAATAACGAGCATTAAACGAGCATAAATACATTTTTCACGATTATCCGAGGTTTGACGAATGCTGGTTTATGGCATACCGGCGCCCCTAAATGTCTTCCGTTGCTACTCAAATTTTGCGTTGCCGCTTTATCTGAACCGAGGAACTTTCTATGTGATTTTGGGAGAATTTTGTTCCGGGACCCTGGAATTCAGAAAAACCGTGTATTATACACTTCAATTTGAGCCGTTCGGGAGGTCATACCCGAACCAGTTTATTTTTCTCCCTGTTTTTCAATCACGCGTCTGAGGTCATTTCAGGAGTTAACCTATTCGATTCAGCCTCAAATAACGAGCATTAATACATTTTTCACGATTATCCGAGGTTCTACGAATGCTGGTTTATGGCATACCGACACCCCCAAATGTCTTCCGTTGCTACTCAAATTTTGCATGGCCGCTTTATCTGACCCGATGAACTTTCTATGTGATTTTCGGAGAACTTTGTTCCGGGACCCTGGAATCTCGAAAAACCGTGTATTATACACTTCAATTTGAGCCGTTAGAGAGGTAGTGCCAGACCTAGTTTCTTTTTCTTCGGGTTTTTCAATCACGCGTCCGAGGTTATTTCAGGAGTAAACCTATCCGATTCAGCCTCAAATAATGAGTATTAAACGAGCATTAATCTATTTTTCACGATTATCTTAGGTTCGACAAATGCTGATTTATGGTATACCGGCACCCAAAATGTCTTTTGTTGCTACTCAAATTTTGCGTGGCCGCTTTATCTGACACGAGGAACTTTCTATGTCATTTCCGGAGAATTTTGTTCCGGGACCTTGGAATTCCGAAAAACCGTGTATTATACACTTCAATTTGAGCCGTTCAGGAGGTCATACCCGAACCAGTTTATTTTTCTCCCTGTTTTTCAATCACGCGTCTGAGGTCATTTCAGGAGTTAACCTATTCGATTCAGCCTCAAATAACGAGCATTAAACGAGCATTAATACATTTTTCACGATTATCCGAGGTTCTACGAATGCTGGTTTTGGCATACCGGCACCCCTAATTGTCTTCCGTTGCTACTCAAATTTTGCGTGGCCGCTTTATCTGACCCGAGGAACTTTCTAAGTGATTTTCGGAGAATTTTATTCCGGGACCCTAGAATCTCGAAAAACCGTGTATTATACACTTCAATTTGAGCCGTTCGAGAGGTAGTGCCAGACCCAGTTTCTTTTTCCTCGGGTTTTCAATCACGCGTACGAGGTCATTTCAGGAGTAAACCTATTCGATTCAGCCTCAAATAACGAGTATTAAACGAGCATTAATCAATTTTTCACGATTATCTTAGGTTCGACGAATGCTGATTTATGGCATACCGGCACCCCCAAATGTCTTCCGTTGCTACTCAAATTTTGCGTGGCCGCTTTATCTGAAACGAGGAACTTTCTGTGTGATTTCCGGAGAATTTTTTTCCGGGACCCTGGAATCCTGAAAAACCGTGTATTATACACTTCAATTTGAGTCGTTCGGGAGGTCGTACTGGACCCCGTTTCTTTTTCTCCCTGTTTTTCAATCACGCGTCCGAGGTCATTTCAGGAGTTAACCTATTCGATTCAGCCTCAAATAACGAGCATTAAACGAGCAGAAATACATTTTTCACGATTATCCGAGGTTCGACGAATGCTGGTTTATGGCATACCGGCACCCCTAAATGTCTTCCGTTGCTACTCAAATTTTACGTGGTCGCTTTATCTGACCCCAGGAACTTTCTATGTGATTTGCGGAGAATTTTGTTCCGGGAAACTGGAATCCCGAAAAACCGTGTATTATACACTTCAATTTGAGCCGTTGGGGAGGTCGTACTGAATCCTGTTTATTTTTCTCCCGGTTTTTCAATCACGCGTACGAGGTCATTTCAGGAGTTAACCTATTCGATTCAGCCTCAAATAACGAGCATTAAACGAGCAGTAATACATGTTTCACCATTATCTTACGTTCGATGAATGCTGGTTTATGGCATACCGGCACCCCCAAATGTCTTCCGTTGCTACTCAAATTTTGAGTGGCCGCTTTATCTGACCCGGGGAACTTTCTATGTCATTTCAGGAGAATTTTGTTCCGGGACCCTGGAATCTCGAAAAACCGTGTATTATACACTTCAATTTGAGCCGTTCGGGAGTCGTACCGAACCTTGTTTCTTTTTCTCCCGGTTTTTCAATCACGCATACGAGGTCATTTTAGAAGTTAACCTATTCGATTCAGCCTCAAATAACGAGCATTAAACGAGCATTAATACATTTTTCACGATTATCCGAGGTTCGACGAATCTTTGTTTTATGGCATACCGGCACCCCAAATGTCTTCCGTTGCTACTCAAATTTTGCGTGGCTTCTTTATGTAACCCGAGGAATTTTTTGTGTGATTTTCGGAGAACTTTTTCCGGGACTCGGAATCACGAAAAACCGTGTATCACTTCAATTTGAAATTCGGGAGGTAGTACTAGGACCCAGTTTCTTTTTCTCCCGTTTTTTCAATCACGCGTCCGAGGTCATTTCAGGAGTAAACCTATTCGATTCAGCCTCAAATAACGAACATTAAACGAGCATTAATACATTTTTCACGATTATCCGAGGTTTGACGAATCTTGGTTTATGGCATACCAAGCACCCCTAAATGTCTTCCGTCGCTATACATATTTTGAGTGGCGGCTTTATCTGAACCGAGGAACTTTTTATGTGATTTCCGGAGAATTTTTTTCCGGGACCCTGGAATCCTGAAAAACCGTGTATTATACACTTCAATTTGAGTCGTTCGGGAGGTCGTACTGGACCCCGTTTCTTTTTCTCCCAGTTTTTCAATCACGCGTCCGAGGTCATTTCAGGAGTTAACCTATTCGATTCAGCCTCAAATAACGAGCATTAAACGAGCAGTAATACATTTTTCACGATTATCCGAGGTTCGACGAATGCTGGTTTATGGCATACCGGCACCCCTAAATGTCTTCCGTTGCTACTCAAATTTTACGTGGTCGCTTTATCCGACCCCGGGAACTTTCTATGTGATTTGCGGAGAATTTTGTTCCGGAACCCGGAATCCCGAAAAACCGTGTATTATACACTTCAATTTGAGCCGTTGGGGAGGTCGATTGAACTCGTTTATTTTTCTCCCGGTTTTTCAATCACGCGTACGAGGTCATTTCAGGAGTTAACCTATTCGATTCAGCCTCAAAAAACGAGCATTAAACGAGCAGTAATACATATTTCACCATTATCTTACGTTCGATGAATGCTGGTTTATGGCATACCGGCACCCCCAAATGTCTTCCGTTGCTACTCAAATTTTGAGTGGCCGCTTTATCTGACCCGGGGAACTTTCTATGTCATTTCAGGAGAATTTTGTTCCGGGACCCTGGAATCTCGAAAAACCGTGTATTATACACTTCAATTTGAGCCGTTCGGGAGTCGTACCGAACCTTGTTTCTTTTTCTCCCGGTTTTTCAATCACGCATACGAGGTCATTTTAGGAGTTAACCTATTCGATTCAGCCTCAAATAACGAGCATTAAACGAGCATTAATACATTTTTCACGATTATCCGAGGTTCGACGAATGCTGTTTTATGGCATACCGGCACCCCCAAATGTCTTCCGTTGCTACTCAAATTTTGCGTGGCTTCTTTATGTAACCCGAGGAATTTTTTGTGTGATTTTCGGAGAACTTTTTTCCGGGACTCTGGAATCACGAAAAACCGTGTATCACTTCAATTTGAGCTGTTCGGGAGGTAGTACCGGACCCAGTTTCTTTTTCTCCCGTTTTTTCAATCACGCGTCCGAGGTCATTTCAGGAGTAAACCTATTCGATTCAGCCTCAAATAACGAACATTAAACGAGCATTAATACATTTTTCACGATTATCCGAGGTTTGACGAATGCTGGTTTATGGCATACCGGCACCCCTAAATGTCTTCCGTTGCTATACATATTTTGAGTGGCGGCTTTATCTGAACCGAGGAAATTTTTATGTGATTTCCGGAGAATTTTTTTCCGGGACCCTGGAATCCTGAAAAACCGTGTATTATACACTTCAATTTGAGTCGTTCGGGAGGTCGTACTGGACCCCGTTTCTTTTTCTCCCAGTTTTTCAATCACGCGTCCGAGGTCATTTCAGGAGTTAACCTATTCGATTCAGCCTCAAATAACGAGCATTAAACGAGCAGTAATACATTTTTCACGATTATCCGAGGTTCGACGAATGCTGGTTTATTCGTATACCGGCACCCCCAAATGTCGTCCGTTGTTACTCAAATTTTGTGTGGCCGCTTTATCTGAAATGAGGACCTTTCTATGTGATTTTCGGAGAATTTTGTTACGGGACCCTGGAATCCCGAAAAACCGTGTATTATACACTTCAATTTGAGCCGTTCTGGAGGTCGTACCCGACCTAGTCTCTTTTTCTCCCTGTTTTTCAATCACGCGTCCGAGGTCATTTAAGGAGTTAACCTATTCGATTCAGCCTCAAATAACGAGCATTAAACGAGCATAAATACATTTTTCACGATTATCCGAGGTTTGACGAATGCTGGTTTATGGCATACCGGCGCCCCTAAATGTCTTCCGTTGCTACTCAAATTTTGCGTTGCCGCTTTATCTGAACCGAGGAACTTTCTATGTGATTTTGGGAGAATTTTGTTCCGGGACCCTGGAATTCAGAAAAACCGTGTATTATACACTTCAATTTGAGCCGTTCGGGAGGTCATACCTGAACCAGTTTATTTTTCTCCCTGTTTTTCAATCACGCGTCTGAGGTCATTTCAGGAGTTAACCTATTCGATTCAGCCTCAAATAACGAGCATTAATACATTTTTCACGATTATCCGAGGTTCTACGAATGCTGGTTTATGGCATACCGACACCCCCAAATGTCTTCCGTTGCTACTCAAATTTTGCGTGGCCGCTTTATCTGACCCGATGAACTTTCTATGTGATTTTCGGAGAACTTTGTTCCGGGACCCCGGAATCTCGAAAAACCGTGTATTATACACTTCAATTTGAGCCGTTAGAGAGGTAGTGCCAGACCCAGTTTCTTTTTCTTCGGGTTTTTCAATCACGCGTCCGAGGTTATTTCAGGAGTAAACCTATCCGATTCAGCCTCAAATAATGAGTATTAAACGAGCATTAATCTATTTTTCACGATTATCTTAGGTTCGACAAATGCTGATTTATGGCATACCGGCACCCCAAATGTCTTTTGTTGCTACTCAAATTTTGCGTGGCCGCTTTATCTGACACGAGGAACTTTCTATGTCATTTCCGGAGAATTTCGTTCCGGGACCTTGGAATTCCGAAAAACCGTGTATTATACACTTCAATTTGAGCCGTTCAGGAGGTCATACCCGAACCAGTTTATTTTTCTCTCTGTTTTTCAATCACGCGTCTGAGGTCATTTCAGGAGTTAACCTATTCGATTCAGCCTCAAATAACGAGCATTAAACGAGCATTAATACATTTTTCACGATTATCCGAGGTTCTACGAATGCTGGTTTTGGCATACCGGCACCCCTAATTGTCTTCCGTTGCTACTCAAATTTTGCGTGGCCGCTTTATCTGACCCGAGGAACTTTCTAAGTGATTTTCGGAGAATTTTATTCCGGGACCCTAGAATCTCGAAAAACCGTGTATTATACACTTCAATTTGAGCCGTTCGAGAGGTAGTGCCAGACCCAGTTTCTTTTTCTTCGGTTTTTCAATCACGCGTCCGAGGTCATTTCAGGAGTAAACCTATTCGATTCAGCCTCAAATAAACAGTATTAAACGAGCATTAATCTATTTTTCACGATTATCTTAGGTTCGACGAATGCTGATTTATGGCATACCGGCACCCCCAAATGTCTTCCGTTGCTACTCAAATTTTGCGTGGCTGCTTTATCTGAAACGAGGAACTTTCTGTGTAATTTTTGGCGAATTTTGTTACGGGACCCTTGAATCCCGAAAAACCGTGTATTATACACTTCAATTTGAGCTGTTCGGGAGGTAGTACCGGACCCAGTTTCTTTTTCTCCCGTTTTTTCAATCACGCGTCCGAGGTCATTTCAGGAGTAAACCTATTCGATTCAGCCTCAAATAACGAACATTAAACGAGCATTAATACATTTTTCACGATTATCCGAGGTTTGACGAATGCTGGTTTATGGCATACCGGCACCCCTAAATGTCTTCCGTTGCTATACATATTTTGAGTGGCCGCTTTATCTGAACCGAGGAACTTTTTATGTGATTTCCGGAGAATTTTTTTCCGGGACCCTGGAATCCTGAAAAACCGTGTATTATACACTTCAATTTGAGTCGTTCGGGAGGTCGTACTGGACCCCGTTTCTTTTTCTCCCAGTTTTTCAATCACGCGTCCGAGGTCATTTCAGGAGTTAACCTATTCGATTCAGCCTCAAATAACGAGCATTAAACGAGCAGTAATACATTTTTCACGATTATCCGAGGTTCGACGAATGCTGGTTTATTCGCATACCGGCACCCCCAAATGTCGTCCGTTGTTACTCAAATTTTGCGTGGCCGCTTTATCTTAAATGAGGACCTTTCTATGTGATTTTCGGAGAATTTTGTTACGGGACCCTGGAATCCCGAAAAACCGTGTATTATACACTTCAATTTGAGCCGTTCTGGAGCTCGTACCCGACCTAGTTTCTTTTTCTCCCTGTTTTTCAATCACGCGTCCGAGGTCATTTAAGGAGTTAACCTATTCGATTCAGCCTCAAATAACGAGCATTAAACGAGCATAAATACATTTTTCACGATTATCCGAGGTTTGACGAATGCTGGTTTATGGCATACCGGCGCCCCTAAATGTCTTCCGTTGCTACTCAAATTTTGCGTTGCCGCTTTATCTGAACCGAGGAACTTTCTATGTGATTTTGGGAGAATTTTGTTCCGGGACCCTGGAATTCAGAAAAACCGTGTATTATACACTTCAATTTGAGCCGTTCGGGAGGTCATACCCGAACCAGTTTATTTTTCTCCCTGTTTTTCAATCACGCGTCCGAGGTCATTTCAGGAGTTAACCTATTCGATTCACCTCAAATAAGGAGCATTAATACATTTTTCACGATTATCCGAGGTTCTACGAATGCTGGTTTATGGCATACCGACACCCCCAAATGTCTTCCGTTGCTACTCAAATTTTGCGTGGCCGCTTTATCTGACCCGATGAACTTTCTATGTGATTTTCGGAGAACTTTGTTCCGGGACCCCGAAATCTCGAAAAACCGTGTATTATACACTTCAATTTGAGCCGTTAGAGAGGTAGTGCCAGACCCAGTTTCTTTTTCTTCGGGTTTTTCAATCACGCGTCCGAGGTTATTTCAGGAGTAAACCTATCCGATTCAGCCTCAAATAATGAGTATTAAACGAGCATTAATCTATTTTTCACGATTATCTTAGGTTCGACAAATGCTGATTTATGGCATACCGGCACCCAAAATGTCTTTTGTTGCTACTCAAATTTTGCGTGGCCGCTTTATCTGACACGAAGAACTTTCTATGTCATTTCCGGAGAATTTTGTTCCGGGACCTTGGAATTCCGAAAAACCGTGTATTATACACTTCAATTTGAGCCGTTCAGGAGGTCATACCCGAACCAGTTTATTTTTCTCTTTTTTTTTCAATCACGCGTCTGAGGTCATTTCAGGAGTTAACCTATTCGATTCAGCCTCAAATAACGAGCATTAAACGAGCATAAATACATTTTTCACGATTATCCGAGGTTCGACGAATGCTGGTTTTTGGCATACCGGCACCCCTAAATGTCTTCCGTTGCTACTCAAATTTTGCGTGGCCGCTTTATCTGACCCGAGGAACTTTCTATGTGATTTTCGGAGAATTTTATTCCGGGACCCTAGAATCTCGAAAAACCGTGTATTATACACTTCAATTTGAGCTGTTCGGGAGGTAGTACCGGACCCAGTTTCTTTTTCTACCGTTTTTTCAATCACGCGTCCGAGGTCATTTAAGGAGAAAACCTATTCGATTCAGCCTCAAATAACGAACATTAAACGAGCATTAATACATTTTTCACAATTATCCGAGGGTTGACGAATGCTGGTTTATGGTATACCGGCACCCCTAAATGTCTTCCGTTGCTATACATATTTTGAGTGGCCGCTTTATCTGAACCGAGGAACTTTTTATGTGATTTCCGGAGAATTTTTTTCCGGGACCCTGGAATCCTGAAAAACCGTGTATTATACACTTCAATTTGAGTCGTTCGGGAGGTCGTACTGGACCCCGTTTCTTTTTCTCCCTGTTTTTCAATCACGCGTCCGAGGTCATTTCAGGAGTTAACCTATTCGATTCAGCCTCAAATAACGAGCATTAAACGAGCAGTAATACATTTTTCACGATTATCCGAGGTTCGACGAATGCTGGTTTATGGCATACCGGCACCCCCAAATGTCATCCGTTGCTACTCAAATTTTGCATGGATACTTTATCTGATCCGAGGAACTTTCTATGTCATTTCCGGAGAATATTGTACCGGGACTCTGGAATCCCGAAAAACCGTGTATTATACGTTTCAATTTGAGCCGTTCGGGAGGTCGTACCGGACCCTGTTACTTTTTCTCCCGGTTTTTCAATCACGCGTACGAGGTCATTTTAGGAGTTAACTTACTCGATTCAGCCTCAAATAACGAGCATTAAACGAGCAGAAATACATTTTTCACGATTATCCGAGGTTCGACGAATGCTGGTTTATGGCATACCGACACCCCTAAATGTCTTCCGTTGCTACTCCGCCGCTTTATCTGACCCGAGGAACTTTCTGAGAGCTTTTCGGAGAATTTTATTCCAGAACCCTGTGTAACACCCCACGGTAATTGAAGAGATCCAGTGATAGGCTTAAATGACTAGTGCTTAAAGGGATTGGAAGTACTACTCATATCAACAAAGTGCACTTTCTTTTATGGTCATCCATGCAAAAGAACTCCACAGTTAAGCGTGCTTGGCTGTGAGTAGTCTTAGGATGGGTGACCTCCTGGGAAGGTTCCCGTGATGCGCATGAGTCAGCACAAAATGCGCTATAAAGGACCCGTGTTGATCTATGGGCCATGTACACAGCCTGGTGAGCTATCATAAGTAACCGCTCCCGGCCCGTTTTGGGCCGGGGTGTTACAAGTGGTATCAGAGCAACCCTGCGACCGTGTGGTGATGGGAGGCAGTTGTTATACGCTCCTGGAGGCAGTTGTTATACGCTCCATTGTGATCACACACCTAGTGGGGAGGATTCTGGGTTAGTGGTTATGCTCCCAGGCGCAACGAGGACGTTGCGTTTTTCAAGTGGGGGTGACTGTAACACCCCCATGGTAATTGAAGAGGTCCAGTGATAGGCTTAAATGAATAGTGCTTAAAGGATTTGGAAGTACTACTCATATCAACAAAGGGCACTTTCTTTTATGGTTATCCATGCAATAGAACTCCACAGTTAAGCGTGCTTGGCTGGGAGTAGTCATAGGATGGGTAACCTCCTGGGAAGGTTCCCTGGACGCACATGAGTGAGGACAAAATACACTATAAAGGACCCGTATTGATCTATGGGCCGTGTACACAGCCTGGTGAGCTCTCATAAGCATTAAATCATTTTTTACGATTATCCGAGGTTCGACGAATGCTGGTTTATGGCATACCGGCACACCTAAATGTCTTCCGTTGCTACTCAAATTTTACGTGGTCGCTTTATCTGACCCCAGGAACTTTCTATGTGATTTGCGGAGAATTTTGTTCCGGGAAACTGGAATCCCGAAAAACCGTGTATTATACACTTCAATTTGAGCCGTTGGGGAGGTCGTACCGAATCCTGTTTATTTTTCTCCCGGTTTTTCAATCACGCGTACGAGGTCATTTCAGGAGTTAACCTATTCGATTCAGCCTCAAATAACGAGCATTAAACGAGCAGTAATACATATTTCACCAGTATCTTACGTTCGATGAATGCTGGTTTATGGCATACCGGCACCCCCAAATGTCTTCCGTTGCTACTCAAATTTTGAGTGGCCGCTTTATCGACCGGGAACTTTCTATGTCATTTCGGGAGAATTTTGTTCCGGGACCCCGGAATCTCAAAAACCGTGTATTATACACTTCAATTTGAGCCGTTCGAGTCGATCAACCTTGTTTCTTTTTCCCGGTTTTCAATCACGCATACGAGGTCATTTTAGGAGTTAACCTATTCGATTCAGCCTCAAATAACGAGCATTAAACGAGCATTAATACATTTTTCACGATTATCCGAGGTTCGACGAATGCTGTTTTATGGCATACCGGCACCCCCAAATGTCTTCCGTTACTACTCAAATTTTGCGTGGCTTCTTTATGTAACCCGAGGAATTTTTTGTGTGATTTTCGGAGAACTTTTTTCCGGGACTCTGGAATCACGAAAAACAGTGTATCACTTCAATTTGAGCCGTTCGGGAGGTCGTACCCGACCTTGTTTTTTTTTTCTCCTTGTTTTTCAATCACGCGTCCGAGGTCATTTGAGGAGTTAACCTATTCGATTCAGCCTCAAATAACGAGCATTAAACGAGCATTAATATATTTTTCACGATTATCCGAGGTTCAATGAAATGCTGGTTTATGGCATACCGGCACCCCTAAAAGTCTACTATTGCTTCTCAAATTTTGTGTTTCCGTTTTATCTGAACTGAGGAACTTTCTACGTGATTTTCAAAGAATTTTGTTCCGGGACCGTGGAATCCCGAAAAATCGTGTATTATACACTTTAATTTGAGCCGTTCGGGAGGTCGTACCGGACCTTGTTTCACGATTATCCGAGGTTCGACGAATGCTGGTTTATGGAATACCGGCACCCCCAAATGTCTTTCGTTTCTACTCAATTTTTGCGTGGCCGCTATATCTGGCCCGAGGAACTTTTTGTGTGATTTTCGGAGAATTTTGTTCCGGGACCCTGGAATCCCGAAAAACCGTGTATTATATACACTTCAATTTGAGCCCGTCCGGGAGGTCATACCCGACCTAGTTTATTTTTCTCCATGTTTTTCAATCACGTTTCTTAGGTCATTTCAGGAGTTAACCTATTCGATTCAGCCTCAAATAACGAGCATTAACCGAGCATTAACACATTTTTCACGATTATCTAAGGTTCGACGAATGCTGGTTTATGGCATACCGGCACCCCTAAATGTCTTCAGTTTCTACTCAAATTTTGCGTTGCCGCTTTATCTGAACCGAGGAATTTTCTATGTGATTTTCGGAGAATTTTGTCCCGGGACCCTGGAATCCCGAAAAACCGTGTATTATATACACTTCAAATTGAGCCGTTCGAGAGGTAGTACCGGACCCAGTTTCTTTTTCTCCCAGTTTTTCAATCACGCGTCCGAGGTCATTTCAGGAGTAAACCTATTCGATTCAGCCTCAAATACGAGTAGTAATACATTTTTCACGATTATCCGAGGTTCGACGAATGCTGGTTTATGGCATACCGGCACCCCCAAATGTCTTCCGTTTCTACCCAAATTTTGCGTGGCCGCTTTATCTCACCCGAGGAACTTTCTGTGTGATTTTTGGAGAATTTTGTTCCGGGACACTGGAATCCCGAAAAACCGTGTATTATACACTTCAATTTGAGGCGTTCGGGAGGTCATACCCGACCCAGTTTATTTTTCTCCATGTTTTTCAATCACGCGTCTGAGGTCATTTCAGGAGTTAACCTCTTCGATTCAGCCTCAAATAACGAGCATTAACCGAGCATTAAATCATTTTTCACGATTATCCGAGGTTCGACGAATGCTGGTTTATGGCATACCGGCACCCTTAAATGTCTTCCGTTGCTACTCAAATTTTGCGTGGTCGCTTTATCTGACTCCAGGTTCTATGTGATTTGCGGAGAATTTTGTTCCGGGTAACTGGAATCCTGAAAAACCGTGTTTTATATACTTCAATTTGAGCCGTTCGGGAGGTCGTACTGAATCCTGTTTATTTTTCTCCCGGTTTTTCAATCACGCGTACGAGGTCATTTCAGGAGTTAACCTATTTGATTCAGCCTCGAATAACGAGCATTAAACGAGCAGTAATACATATTTCACCATTATCTTACGTTCGATGAATGCTGGTTTATGGCATACCGGCACCCCCAAATGTCTTCCGTTGCAACTCAAATTTTGAGTCGCCGCTTTATCTGACCCGGGGAATTTTCGATGTCATTTCCGGAAAATTTTGTTCCGGGACCCTGGAATCTCGAAAAACCGTGTATTATACACTTCAATTTGAGCCGTTCGGGAGGTCGTACCCGACCCAGTTTCTTTTTCTCCCTGTTTTTCAATCACGCGTCCGAGGTCATTTGAGGAGTTAACCTATTCGATTCAGCCTCAAATAACGAGCATTAAACGAGCATTAATACAATTTTCACGATTATCCGAGGTTCGACGAATGCTGGTTTATGGCATACCGGCACCCCCAAATGTCTTCCGTTGCTACTCATATTTTGCGGGGCCGCTTTATCTAACCCGAGGAACTTTTTGTGTGATTTTCAGAGAATTTCGTTCCGGGACCCTGGAATCCCGAAAAACCGTGTATTATACACTTCAATTTGTGCCTTTCTGGAGATCGTACTGGACCCTGTTCCTTTATCTCCCGGTTTTTGAAACACGCGACCGAGGTCATTTCAGGAGTTAACCTATTCGATTCAGCCTCAAATAACGAGCATTAAACGAGCAGTAATACATTTTTCACGATTATCCGAGGTTCGACGAATGCTGGTTTATGGCATACCGACACCCCCAAATGTCTTTCGTTGCTACTCAAATTTTGCGTGGCCGCTTTATCTAACCCAAGGAACTTTCTGTGTGATTTTCGGAGAATTTGTTTCGGGACCCTACAATCCCGAAAAACCGTGTATTATACACTTCAATTTGAGCCGTTCGGGAGGTCGTACCGGATCCTGTTTCTTTTTCACCCGGTTCTTCAATCACGCGTACGAGGTTATTTCAGAAGTTAACCTATTCGATTCAGCCTCAAATAACGAGCTGAAATACATTTTTCACGATTATCCGGGGTTCGACGATTGCTGGTTTATAGCATACCGGCACCCCCAAATGTCTTTCGTTGCTACTCAAATTTTGCGTGGCCGCTTTAACTAACCCGAGGAACTTTCTGTGTGATTTTCGGAGAATTTTCTTCCGGGACCCTACAATCCCGAAAAACCGTGTATTATACACTTCAATTTGAGCCGTTCGGGAGGTCGTAACCGACCCAGTTTCCTTTTCTCCCTGTTTTTCAATCACGAGTCCGAGGTCATTTCAGAAGTTAACCTATTCGATTCAGCCTCAAATAACGAGCATTAATACATTTTTCACGATTATCCGAGGTTCGACGAATGCTGGTTTATGGCATACCGGCACTCCTAAATTTCTTTTGTTTCTACTCAAATTTTGCGTGGCCGCTTTATCTGACCTGAGGAGCTTTCTATGTGATTTTCGGAGAATTTTGTTCCGAGAAACTGGAATCCCGAAAAACCGTGTATTATACACTTCAATTTGAGCCGTTCGGGAGGTCGTACCGGATCCTGTTTCTTTTTCACCCGGTTTTTCAATCACGTGTACGAGTATATTTCAGAAGTTAACCTATTCAATTCAGCCTCAAATAACGAGCATAATACATTTTTCGCGATTATCCGAGGTTCGATGAATGCTGGTTTATGGCATACCGGCACCCCTAAATGTCTTCTGTTGCTACTCAAATTTTGCGTCACCGATTTATCTGAACCGAGGAACTTTCTATGTGATTTTCAGAGAATTTTGTCCCCGGACCCTGGAATCCCGAAAAACCGTGTATACACTTCAAATTGAGCCGTTCGAGAGGTAGTACCGGACCCAGTTTCTTTTTCTCCATGTTTTTCAATCACGCGTCTGAGGTCATTTCAGGAGTTAACCTATTCGATTCAGCCTCAAATAACGAGCATTAACCGAGCATTAAATCATTTTTTACGATTATCCGAGGTTCGACGAATGTTGGTTTATGGCATACCGGCACCCCTAAATGTCTTCCGTTGCTACTCAAATTTTGCGTGGTCGCTTTATCTGATCCCAGGAACTTTCTATGTGATTTCCGGAGAATATTGTACCGGGAATCTGAAATCCCGAAAAACCGTGTATTATACACTTCAATTTGAGCCGTTCGGGAGGTCGTACCGGACCCTGTTACTTTTTCTCTCGGTTTTTCAATCACGCGTCCGAGGTCATTTGAAGAGTTAACCTATTCGATTCAGCCTCAAATAACGAGCATTAAACGAGCATTAATACATTTTTCACGATTATCCGAGGTTCGACGAATGCTGGTTTATGGCATACCGGCACCCCCAAATGTCTTCCGTTGCTACTCAAATTTTGCGTGGCTGCTTTATCTAACCCGGGGAACTTTCTGTGTGATTTTCAGAGAATTTCGTTCCGGGACCCTGGAATCCTGAAAAACCGTGTATTATACACTTCAATTTGAGCCTTTCCTGAGGTCGTACTGGACCTTGTTCCTTTATCTCCCGGTTTTTGAAACACGCGACCGAGGTCATTTCAGGAGTTAACCTATTCGATTCAGCCTCAAATAATGAGCATTAAACGAGCTGTAATACATTTTTCACGATTATCCGAGGTTCGACGAATACTGGTCTATGGCATACCGGCAGCCCTAAATGTTTTCCGTTGATACTCAAATTTTGCGTGGCCGGTTTATCTGACCCCAGGAACTTTCTATGTGATTTTCGGAAAATTTTGTTACGAGAAACAGGAATCCCGAAAAACCGTGTATTATACACTTCAATTTGAGCCGTTCGGGAGGTCGTACCGGACCCTGTTTCTTTTTCTCCCGGTTTTTCAATCACGCGTCCGAGGTCATTTCAAGAGTTAACCTATTCGATTCAACCTCATACGAGCATTAAACGAGCAGTAATACATTTTTCACGATTATCCGAGGTTCGACGAATGCTGGTTTATGGCATACCGGCACCCCTAAATGTCTTCCGTTGCTATACAAATTTTGCGTGGCCGCTTTATTTGACCCGAGGAACTTTCTGTGTGATTTCCGGAGAATTTTGTTCTGGGACCCTACAATCCCGAAAAACCGTGTATTATAAACTTCAATTTGAGCCGTTCGGGAGGTCGTACCCGACCCAGTTTCCTTTTCTCCCTGTTTTTCAATCACGCATTCGAGGTCATTTCAGGAGTTAACCTATTCGATTCAGCCTCAAATAACGAGCATTAAACGAGCATTAATACATTTTTCAAGATTATCCGAGGTTCGACGAATGTTGGTATACGACATACCGGCACCCCTAAATGTCTTCCTTTGCTACTCAAATTTTGCGTTGCCGCTTTATGATAACCGAGGAACTTTCTATGCGATTTTCGGAGAATTTTGTTCCGGGACCCTGGAATTCCGAAAAACCGTGTATTTATACACTTCAATTTGAGCTGTTCGGGAGGTCGTACCGGATCCTGTTTCTTTTTCACCCGGTTTTTCATTCACGCGTACGAGGTTATTTCAGAAGTTAACCTATTCGATTCAGCCTAAAATAACAAGCATTAAACGAGCAGTAATACATTTTTCACGATTATCCGAGGTTCGACGAATGCTGGTTTATGGCATACCGGCACCCCCAAATGTCTTTCGTTGCAACTCAAATTTTGCGTGGCCGCTTTATCTAACCCGAGGAACTTTCTGTGTGATTTTCGGAGAATTTTCTTCCGGGACCCTACAATCCCGAAAAACCTTGTATTATACACTTCAATTTGAGCCGTTCGGGAGGTCGTACCCGACCCAGTTTCCTTTTCTCCCTGTTTTTCAATCACGCGTCCGAGGTCATTTCAGGAGTTAACCTATTCGATTCAGCCTCAAATAACGAGCATTAATACATTTTTCACGATTATCCGAGGTTCGACGAATGCTGGTTTATGACATACCGGCACCCCTAAATGTCTACCGTTGCTACTCAAATTTTGCGTTGCCGCTTTATCTGAACCGATTAACTTTCTATGCGATTTTCGGAGAATTTTGTTCCGGGACCCTGGAATCCCGAAAAACCGTGTATTATACACTTCAATTTGAGCCGTTCGGGAGGTCGTACCCGACCCAGTTTTTTTTCTCCCTGTTTTTCAATCACGCGTCCGAGGTCATTTCAGGAGTTAACCTATTCGATTCAGCCTCAAATAACGAGCATTAAACGAGCATTAATACATTTTTCACCATTATCCGAGGTTCGACGAATGTTGGTTTATGGCATACCGGCACCCCCAACTGTCTTCCGTTGCTACTCAAATTTTGCGTGGCTTCTTTATCTGACCTGAGGAATTTTCTGTGTGATTTCCAGAGAATTTTATTCTGGGACCCTGGAATCCCAAAAAACCGTGTATTATACGCTTCAATTTGAGCCGTTCGGGAGGTCGTACCGAATCCTGTTTATTTTTCACCCGGTTTTTCAATCACGCGTACGAGGTTATTTCAGAAGTTGACCTATTCGATTCAGCCTCAAATAACGAGCATTAAACGAGCAGTAATATATTTTTCACGATTATCCGAGGTTCGACGAATGCTGGTTTATGAAATACCGGCACCCCCAACTGTCTTCCGTTGCTACTCAAATTTTGCGTGGCCGCTTTATCTAACCCGAGGAACTTTCTGTGTGATTTTCGGAGAATTTTCTTCCGGGACCCTACAATCCCGAAAAACCGTGTATTATACACTTCAATTTGAGCCGTTCGGGAGGTCGTACCCGACCCAGTTTATTTTTCTCCCGGTTTTTCAATCACGCGTCCGAGGTCATTTCAGGAGTAAACCTATTCGATTCAGCGTCAAATAACGAGCAGTAATACATATTTCACGATTATCTTACGTTCGATGAATGCTGGTTTATGGCATACCGGGACCCCCAAATGTCTTCCGTTGCTACTCAAATTTTGTTTGGCAGCTTTATCTGACCCGGGGAACTTTCTATGTCATTTCCGGAGAATTTTGTTCCGGGACCCTGGAATCTCGAAAAACCGTGTATTATACACTTCAATTTGAGCCGTTCGGGAGGTCGTACCGAACCTTGTTTCTTTTTCTCCCGGTTTTTCAATCACGCGTACGAGGTCATTTTAGGAGTTAACCCATTCGGTTCAGCCTCAAATAACGAGCATTAAACAAGCAGTAATACATTTTTCACGATTGTCCGAGGTTCGACGAATGCTGCTTTATGGCATACCGGCACCCCTAAATGTCTTCCGTTGCTATACAAATTTTGAGTGGCGGATTTATTTGACCCGAGGAACTTTTTATGTGATTTCCGGAGAATTTTGTTTCGGGACCCTGGAATCCCGAAAAACAGTGTATTATTCATTTCAATTTGAGCCGTTCGGGAGGTCGTACCCGACCTAGTTTCTTTTTCTCCCTGTTTTTCAATCACGGGTCCAAGGTCATTTCAGGAGTTAACCTATTCGATTCAGCCTCAAATAACGAGCATTAATACATTTTTCACGATAATCCGAGGTTCGACGAATGCTGGTTTATGACATACCGACACCCCCAAATGTGTTCCGTTTCTACTCAAATTTTGCGTGGCCGGTTTATCTGACCCCAAGAACTTTCTATGTGATTTTCGGAAAATTTTGTTACGGGAAACTGGAATCCCGAAAAACCGTGTATTATACACTTCAATTTGAGCCGTTCGGGAGGTCGTACCGGACCCTGTTTCTTTTTCTCCCGGTTTTTCAATCATGCGTCCGAGGTCATTTCAGGAGTTAACCTATTCGATTCAGCCTCATACGAGCATTAAACGAGTAGTAATACATTTTTCACGATTATCCGAGGTTCGACGAATGCTGGTTTATGGCATACCGGCACCCCTAAATGTCTTCCGTTGCTATACAAATTTTGCGTGGCCGCTTTATTTGACCCGAGGAACTTTATGTGTGATTTCCGGAGAATTTTGTTCCGGGACCCTACAATCCCGAAAAACCGTGTATTATACACTTCAATTTGAGCCGTTCGGGAGGTCGTACCCGACCCAGTTTTTTTTCTCCCTGTTTTTCAATCACGCGTCCGAGGTCATTTCAGGAGTTAACCTATTCGATTCAGCCTCAAATAACGAGCATTAAACGAGCATTAATACATTTTTCACCATTATCCGAGGTTCGACGAATGTTGGTTTATGGCATACCGGCACCCCCAACTGTCTTCCGTTGCTACTCAAATTTTGCGTGGCTTCTTTATCTGACCTGATTAATTTTCTGTGTGATTTCCAGAGAATTTTATTCTGGGACCCTGGAATCCCAAAAAACCGTGTATTATACGCTTCAATTTGAGCCGTTCGGGAGGTCGTACCGAATCCTGTTTCTTTTTCACCCGGTTTTTCAATCACGCGTACGAGGTTATTTCAGAAGTTGACCTATTCGATTCAGCCTCAAATAACGAGCATTAAACGAGCAGTAATATATTTTTCACGATTATCCGAGGTTCGACGAATGCTGGTTTATGAAATACCGGCAGCCCCAACTGTCTTCCGTTGCTACTCAAATTTTGCGTGGCCGCTTTATCTAACCCGAGGAACTTTCTGTGTGATTTTCGGAGAATTTTCTTCCGGGACCCTACAATCCCGAAAAACCGTGTATTATACACTTCAATTTGAGCCGTTCGGGAGGTCGTACCCGACCCAGTTTCATTTTCTCCCGGTTTTTCAATCACGCGTCCGAGGTCATTTCAGGAGTAAACCTATTCGATTCAGCGTCAAATAACGAGCAGTAATACATATTTCACGATTATCTTACGTTCGATGAATGCTGGTTTATGGCATACCGGGACCCCCAATTGTCTTCCGTTGCTACTCAAATTTTGTGTGGCCGCTTTATCTGACCCGGGGAACTTTCTATGTCATTTCCGGAGAATTTTGTTCCGGGACCCTGGAATCTCGAAAAACCGTGTATTATACACTTCAATTTGAGCCGTTCGGGAGGTCGTACCGAACCTTGTTTCTTTTTCTCCCAGTTTTTCAATCACGCGTACGAGGTCATTTTAGGAGTTAACCCATTCGGTTCAGCCTCAAATAACGAGCATTAAACAAGCAGTAATACATTTTTCACGATTGTCCGAGGTTCGACGAATGCTGCTTTATGGCATACCGGCACCCCTAAATGTCTTCCGTTGCTATACAAATTTTGAGTGGCGGATTTATTTGACCCGAGGAACTTTTATGTGATTTTAGGAGAATTTTGTTCCGGGACCCCAGAATCCCGAAAAAAAAGTGTATTATTCATTTCAATTTGAGCCGTTCGGGAGGTCGTACCCGACCTAGTTTCTTTTTCTCCCTGTTTTTCAATCACGGGTCCAAGGTCATTTCAGGAGTTAACCTATTCGATTCAGCCTCAAATAACGAGCATTAATACATTTTTCACGATAATCCGAGGTTCGACGAATGCTGGTTTTTGACATACCGACGCCCCCAAATGTGTTCCGTTTCTACTCAAATTTTGCGTGGCCGGTTTATCTGACCCCAGGAACTTTCTATGTGATTTTCGGAAAATTTTGTTACGGGAAACTGGAATCCCGAAAAACCGTGTATTATACACTTCAATTTGAGCCGTTCGGGAGGTCGTACCGGACCCTGTTTCTTTTTCTCCCGGTTTTTCAATCATGCGTCCGAGGTCATTTCAGGAGTTAACCTATTCGATTCAGCCTCATACGAGCATTAAACGAGTAGTAATACATTTTTCACGATTATCCGAGGTTCGACGAATGTTGGTTTATGACATACCGGCACCCCTAAATGTCTTCCGTTGCTACTCAAATTTTGCATTGCCGCTTTATCAGAACCGAGGAACTTTCTATGCGATTTTCGGAAAATTTTGTTCCGGGACCCTGGAATCTCGAAAAACCGTGTATTATACACTTCAATTTGAGCCATTCGGGAGGTCGTACTGGATCCTGTTTCTTTTTCACCCTGTTTTTCATTCACGCGTACGAGGTTATTTCAGAAGTTAACCTATTCAATTCAGCCTCAAATAACGAGCATTAAACGAGCATAATACATTTTTCGCGATTATCCGAGGTTCGACGAATGCTTAATTATGGCATACCGGCACCCCTAAATGTCTTCTGTTGCTACTCAAATTTTGCGTTGCCGCTTTATCTGAACCGAGGAACTTTCTGTGTGATTTTCGGAGAATTTTGTCCCCGGACCCTGGAATCCCGAAAAACCGTGTATTATATACACTTCAAATTGAGCCGTTCGAGAGGTAGTACCGAACCCAGTTTCTTTTTCTCCCGGTTTTTCAATCACGCGTCCGAGGTCATTTCAAAAGTAAACCTATTCGATTCAGGGTCAAATAACGAGCAGTAATACATATTTCACCATTATCTTACGTTCGATGAATGCTGGTTTATGGCATACCGGCACCCCCAAATGTCTTCCGTTGCTACTCAAATTTTTAGTGGCCGCTTTATCTGACCCGGTGAACTTTCTCTGTCATTTTCGGAGAATTTTGTTCCGGGACCCTGGAATCTCGAAAAACCGTGTATTATACACTTCAATTTGAGCCGTTCGGGAGTCGTACCGAACCTTGTTTCTTTTTGTCCCGGTTTTTCAATCACGCGTACGAGGTCATTTCAGGAGTTAAACTATTCGGTTCAGCCTCAAATAACGAGCATTAAACGAGCAGTAATACATTTTTCACGATTGTCCGAGGTTCGACGAATGCTGCTTTATGGCATACCGGCACCCCTAAATGTCTTCCGTTGCTATACAAATTTTGAGTGGCGGCTTTATTTGACCCGAGGAACTTTTTATGTGATTTCCGGAGAATTTTGTTCCGGGACCCTGGAATCCCGAAAAACCGTGTATTATTCACTTCAATTTGAGCCGTTCGGGAGGTCGTACCCGACCCAGTTTCTTTTTCCCCCTGTTTTTCAATCACGCGTTCGAGGTCATTTCAGGAGTTAACCTATTCGATTCAGCCTCAAATAACGAGCATTAATACATTTTTCACGATTATCCGAGGTTCGACGAATGCTGTTTTATGGCATACCGGCACCCCCAAATGTCTTCCGTTGCTACTCAAATTTTGCGTGGCCGCTTTATCTAGCCCGGGGAACTCTCTGTGTAATTTTCGGAGAATTTTGTTCCGTGACCCTGGAATCCCGAAAAACCGTGTATTATACACTTCAATTTGAGACGTTCGGGAGGTCGTACCCGACCCAGTTTCTTTTTCTCACTGTTTTTCAATCACGCGGCCGAGGTCATTTGAGGAGTTAACCTATTCGATTCAACCTCAAATAACGAGCATTAAACGAGCATTAATACATTTTTCATGATTATCCGACGTTCGACGAATGCTAGTTTATGGCATACCGGCACCCCCAAATGTCTTCCGTTGCTACTCAAATTTTGCGTGGCCGCTTTATCTAACCCGAGGAACTTTCTGTGTGATTTTCGGAGAATTTCGTTCCGGGACCCTGGAATCCCGAAAAACCGTGTATTATACACTTCAATTTGAGCCGTTCCGGAGGTCGTACCGGACCCTGTTCCTTTATCTCCCGGTTTTGGAACACGCGGCCGAGGTCATTTCAGGAGTTAACCTATTCGATTCAGCCTCAAATAACGAGCATAAATACATTTTTCACGATTATCCGAGGTTCGACGAATGCTAGTTTATGGCATACCGGCACCCCTAAATGTTTTCCGTTGATACTCAAATTTTGCGTGGCCGGTTTATCTGACCCCAGGAACTTTCTATGTGATTTTAGGAAAAATTTGTTACGGGAAATTGGAATCCCGAAAAACAGTGTATTATACACTTCAATTTGAGCCGTTCGGGAGGTCGTACCGGACCCTGTTACTTTTTCTCTCGGTTTTGCAATCACGCGTCCGAGGTCATTTCGGGAGTTAACCTATTCGATTCAGCCTCATGTGGACAGCGGGCCGCCCACGGGGGCGCTTGGTGAGAACGAAACAAGCGTTTGCATTTTGTATGGAGTCGCCACCAATTTTTATGGGAAATTGGAACCGTTCGAATACCTCGTGTCATGTCAAGACACAAAGTAGTGACATGAACACTAAGCAATCGTTACCCTTAGCATTCTATGTCTAGAATGACTCTCGTGGATGCCAATGAACACGGGTGCTCACGGAGATCTGGAGTAAGGGGTGAGGGTACGTATTAGGAAGCTCTTTTGATCGAACACCTAATCCCGCCCGCCTCGATAGCGGCCTCTACTAATGATTAGGGAATTTATTCGTACTTGATATATCGTCGGCTATATGCATGCAATGCAACATCCAAGTTTTAATCCTAACATGTGAGAATTAGACTAAACCGGTGAGACAACTAATTTAGCATACAATTGATGTCGAAGTAGGAATTAATGTTGATTTACATGTGAAAACATACAAACAATAAAAGCAATACAATAACGATAAATTACAATAATGGAAATTACATTAATTACATTGGAATAGGCGATTTATGTCGAAAATACCTTTAAAACGGATAATTTGAGAAAAAGGAATAAAAGAATAAAATAACGAACGAAACAGAAGGTGATAATACGAATAATAGTTAGTTAATACGTAAACTAATCAACCTAAGTCAAGGCAGAAACGGAGTTCAGGGACAGAACTCAGCCAGGAACAGGCGCAGCAGAGCTGCGTCCTTTGGAATAGGCGCAGCAGACGCTGCGTCTGTTCCTTGGTTCAGTTCTGGCTGTGAAGCCGTATTTGCGAACCGTTAATGCTATTTGGTGATTTTAATGATGGATTAAAATAATTAGTCGGAAGAAAGTGATTAACAGGTTATTTAACATATGAATGGGTCATAAAAACAGTAAAACATGGATGAGACGGAATTAAGATGGATTAATTGACGTGAATGAACGATATTAATGAGTCCTCTATTGAAATCAATTAACTAGTCTAAACATGATGAATTAACAACAAATTAAGGATGAGCATGTGAATAAACAGGTGAAAACTATATCAAAGACGAATTCCAGAAACCCAATATGAACAAATTGAATCTCTACAACCCGGAATTGAATTTAATGACGAAAACCCGCAAATATTGGATTACTTGGGATCTAAGTCGGATTTATGACGATTAAAACATATTAATGAATGATGAATTTATATACATGTGAATTATATGCGAAGGAATTAAAGACAAACATATGAAAACAAATAAGGAAGACGGAATTTACAGAGGACGAAGAAGAAGAAAAGAAGCAGGAACTGCGACAGCCTCACGAAGAGGCGCAGCAGGAACTGCGCTCCTTCCAAGAGGCGCAGCAGTTGCTGCGTCTTTTCTCGACTGTCAGTCTTCTGAAAATCCGTAAAAAAGAGTTTTAAAGACGGTTTTAGAAATCGGTTTTAATGAGGTATTTTCGACATAAACCTTACAATTGATTGATACAATAATTAAAATACAATAAATAAATAAGGATTATACACCCTCAGACT
This sequence comes from Silene latifolia, assembly GCF_048544455.1. NCBI lineage: Eukaryota > Viridiplantae > Streptophyta > Magnoliopsida > Caryophyllales > Caryophyllaceae > Silene > Silene latifolia. Next base: position 7,263,827 of record NC_133535.1, on the reverse strand, counting down.
TACATGTTGGCGAAACGAGAAGAACTAAGATATCGATTAGTGATGCTCGACGCGAATGCAAAGAAAGTGCCCTCGTAAGAGGAAAACGATTGAGTTGATTGATTAAGTTGATTGATGTGTAGTTGGTCAAATTGGTCGGTCATGCAACGGAGAGGCTGGTACCCGGAAGGATCCGAGTTTACGTGGTCGAATGTTCAAGCACGTAGGCGCCAATAAGTAAGAACAAAGTCTAGAATGCAAAGGGAGAAGAGAAGGGCGGACACTCGCGTGAGAAATATGAGGAGCGAAGACTCCTATTTATACTAATCACGTGAAGGAATTATGGTAAGACTAGGATACGGAAGGAAAGATCCGGAAACAACCGACTTAGGTTAAACGCGGAAACTTGGACAAAAAGAAAGCCCTGGGAAAAGGCGCAGCAGAGCTGCGTCCCTTGGAAGAGGCGCAGCACTTGCTGCGTCCTTTCTCGGGTAGGTTCCTCTGCGCGTAGAAGACGCGTTTGACAGCCTGTCGTATTTTAGGCATAACTTTCTCTACAAGACTCGGATTAAGGTGATTTTGGTGGCGTTGGAAAGCTAAAAGAAATATCTAGAACTTTCTGTGAAATAGGCCTGACCCAACAAAGTTGTTATGACCTCGTAAAACGGGCCTAAAGGTCGGGTTATCATTTTAACTAAATGAAATGCACATTTTGTAATGTAAACTTTTAGTTTAGCCTAATGAAGTGACATGGGACTCAATGAGATATAATCTCAACATTTTATGACATCCTAACCTTAGGTAGACAAGCACATTGCTTTGACTCGGGATTTGACGGTTTTAGGAAATGAAGACGGTTTTTGACCCGGACTCCAAATGTACTCTAATTACTGTCAAAACGACCGTATTGGCGCGTAGATGACATTTATGAGGTAGACATTAATGTTTGAGCAATCACTTGACGATAATCTTACGAACTGTCACAAATCGTTCCGCGAACCAAACATGCGGCCCAATCATCACTGGGTGGTTTGCGGGAGGTGCAGAAACGAGGTGTCTACAGAGCCCCCACTTTGACTTAGGCTTGGACAAGGCGAAAGTCAAAGTATAGCCATCAGGTCAATCGAAGATTACAACCTGACGACTATGGCGACGCGAGGCGGCTCAAGGGGTCTGAACCAAGGACCTGTCGTCGGGAACATTTTAGAGTCTGTCGACTATCGGGGAGGGTCGTTTAAAGTCTATTAGACTACGTAAGGAAGCTCGCCAGCCATAAGAAGAGACCGTACCTGAGACTTCTTCTCGAGATGCTTCCGGAGGTGCATAGGAGCTAAGGTTAAGCATAGGAGCTAAGGGTAAGACCTAAAAGATATATAAGGATTGGTACTAGGGTGTGGGGCCCTAAAGGAAAGCATTGACGGGAAGGAGGCCAAATATAAGTTCAACTTAAGGGGTAACCAAGGTTTAGATGCAGGAACTCTAAGGAAGTGATGATCCTAAAGGAATATGATCCTAAAGTGAAAAGGTGATCCTAAAGGAATATGATCCTAAGGGGAAAAGTTTATGAACTCTAGGGAGTTTGGGAACCTAAAAGAAGCTAGGTGTTTGAACATGGGTATATGAACCTAAAAGGACGGCTGGTATGAGAACTTAAAGGCTTGTGAACCTAAGAGGATTTGGGATCCTAGGGTTAAGTTTAGGAACAACTGGGTACTAATTCTTGTTTTAAACACGTGCGCTTAAGCTTTCTAAGGTATGAGAACTCCAAAAGGATTTATGGGTTTATGAACCTAAGGATATTGGTGTGGGAGCTTAAAGGCTTGTGAACCTAAAGGAAGCCATTTTGGGATCTAAGAATCTAGGGGTACGAATCGTAACTTTGGGTTTACGAACCTAAGGAAGGAGGCGCTGGTTTGGGAACTTCTGGAGAACGACACCTTTGCCGAACTCTGAGGGGAAACAAGAAATATTGTGAGTAGCAGGACGTCGGTAGAACCTGCTGGTGAATCTGCTTGCGTCAGTCTCAAGCGAACTCTTGCTGGGGAATATATTGACGACTAGGAACATCTTGATCGTCATGGGAGAAATCTTGAGTGAGCAGTACTGCAAAATACTACTGCGCTGGATATAAAGATTTGAGCAATACTGCAAAATACTGCTGCGCCGGATATAAAGATTTGAGCAATACTGCAAAATACTGCTGCACTGGATGTAATGAATAGGGGTGTGTCGAAACATTGTCAGATAAAATCCGCTCGTTGTTGCAAGCGAAGTCTTGATAAAGTACTGCTTCTGATACTCACCTGCATGGTTAGTAGCCATACAAGAATGCAATCTAATATGTGCACGTAAGCAATTATCACATGGACCTCGAATGAGGAAACACACAGGCTTTGCAAAACTTGTTTCTTTATAAAAGTTGTTTAAAACTTGTTCGAAGAAGTTGTTGCTTGTAATGCATTATGCATACTCAAATGGGCTTTAGACATAGGGCTTGACACGACATTGATCTACTAGGATGCGACGCGAAATGTATACTTAGGTTTGACTGACGCGACACTAACTTAGATTTGACGCGACACAGGGATGACTTTGACAGACTTTGTTTAAGTATGCGCAACCCCTAGCCAAGTGTGGGTGACAATGCGTATCAGTTCCAAAGGTGTAAGAATTGCAAGAAAGATGAAGGCATATAAAGGAAAGGCATGAGCCATGGATCATCTGTCTACTAGGACTTCTTTCACCACCGTTTGCTTTAAAAGAGACCCCTCTTGAGGCACGATGACTTGGAGAATTGATCTAAGACCTTTGTCATTATCCGGAATGAGTACTAGCTAGACTTAAATGAGAGAGGAATAAAGGAATTGTGGCATCTTGAAAGAGAAGCCCCCAGGATGAGAAGATGGCTCTGGAATTTGGTAAAAAGAGACTGGGCGACAATAAGGAGCCCCCAGTATAGAGGTGTTGGTCGTGGAGGGGATGTTAATTGAGGTTGGATGGTTGTGTCCTTGAGGACTGCCTACGTATTCACGTGAAGTGAAATCAAACCAGATCGTAGTTCTGAGGTTTGGTTAATTTTATCTGGATATCGTGGTTGTATCCTTCTTGTGTGAGAAAGGACTGCCTACGTATCCACCTAAAGAGGTGAAATCAAACCAGATCGTAGTTCAAGTGTGTGCCTAAGCTATGTTGTTAGGGCCTTAAAGTGCATGGGTCACAAGGGTAATATTCCTTTGGTGACTCGAAGAATCGATTTGAGATGACTCCCTCTGATCATAGACCAAAGAGGTATAATTAATTTTGTAAAAAAAATCTTGTCATGTGAGTACACTCAGTGGGCCCTAAGGATGATATGGGTATGTCCCGTTCTGGGTAGCAAAGTATTTGAAGACTCCATGTATGGGTCAAGGTGAAACTGGATTGGATATTTGGGAATGTGGAGCTTGGACATAACAGGCTTTGATGAACAAATCTCTGGAGTTTAATTTTGTGGAGTTAAGGCTTGATGGGGTTATAGCTTGTAATGTGGCTTGGAAATGGAGTTTCTTGGCTTGATATAGCCTGAGCACATAAAGGTAGGTTAAAATTACGTGGGATCAAGTTTCCATGTCTTGGCCCTAAAGGATGGGTATATTTGACAAGCTTGAGAGGATTCTCAAAATTCCTAACTGTCTCCCTATAACGGTCTCGAGAAGGACTTAGGGTGTGTGATGTGTGGAAGGCTAAGTGAGGGTGCTAGCTAACCATCTTCATCAATTTCTTGATTCTATATAGAATTCAGCAGTATTCTGTTCAATATTTGATTTTATACTCGTTCTACATTCAGACTCAGATTTTTGGTCTGGAATATACCTCGGCTTTTGCTCATATTTTTGATTCGGGTTTTTTGAGGATAACTTCGTCTGGAGATATAGACATAGGCTGATTGATTGAGCCTTCTTCTTTTGACTATTTTGTCTTGGATTATGGGCATAACTGCGGCCTCGGATATTGATCTTGGGTATTGACCTCAATTCTCTTGATTGAGCCTTTGTCTTTGATCATGGCTCGTATTGTCTTGGATTTGCTTGCTACCATGGATTTGGGTCAGACTAGCACCTTTCGATGTGAAACAGGTTGGTCTTTTAGTAAACTGGGTTGTTTATTGTGGGGAATGGGCTTGCCTTCCGTCATGGATTGTTAACAAGGGAGATGGTCTGGATTCGTCCTAGAATCTTTTGAGATAGGCTCGTCTAAACTGGGGTCATATTGTGGTTTCTATTGCCAGACATGGAATAGGTAAGGAAAATGAACACGGAGTCTTAGGTCATGTATGACTTAGAATGGAACATCGTTTAAGTGCACTCACATCGACTGTCGTACGTTGTTTTTGTTGTTCATTTTAAAATATCTCAAATCAATTCTTGTTGTCACAGGAAAAGGGTAAAGGAAGAGATAGGATATAATATGTGGAGTGAAAATTGTATTTTTATTGAAATGAGTAATGAATGTATTTAACATAGACTCAAGAAGACACGTGACTCCTGGGACAGCCCCCAGATTGTCACGAAGAAAGACATTAAAACCATTATGGGAAAGAAAGCCTTAGGACTCAGACTCGGACTTTGGCTCGATTTCGGATCCAGACTCGTAATCATCGGTCCATGCTTGATCATTTACTCTTCCAGCAACTGGCTTTGGCATCTGACTTTGAGCATTCACCCATTTGAGCACCTCGTCCTCATCATTGGGAATACTGGAAGGATAATAGTCAAGAAAAGTTTCTTGATAAGGGGTATATCCATGGGGATTGCCTAAGCTACCTTGTGGGTTAAAAGTTGAGAGGGACAACTTCCCGCTTTCGATCATATCTTGGATCATATGCTTCAAACAAAAGCATGCTTCTGTATCATGTCCCCTACCACGATGATATTGGCAATATGCATTACTGTTCCATCTAGGTAGTATGTTTTCAGGGTCTGGAGTTGGACCGATTAGGTGTATTTTGCCATGTGATACTAACATTTGTAGCGCCGCCGCATAGGTGATGCCAAGGTTAGCGAATGATCTAGGAGTTCGTCCTGGTCTTCTGGGTGGAACTTCCATGAGTTTAGCCCTATCACACTTAATGTCATCTTGAGCAAAGGTCGATACATGGTACTTGCCATTCTCGATATTATCTTGGATGATATTCTTTAGTTTGTAGCAATTCTCGGTGTCATGCCCCCTTCCTCTATGGTATTGACAATACGAATTGCCATCCCAAAACTTAGACTTCCTTTCCGGATCTGGGGTGGGCCCTATTGGTTGAAGAATACCTAGAGAGGATAATTTGTTTAAGGCTAGGGCGTACGGTATGCCTAGACTTGTGAATGACCTGGGAGAGTTCTTTGACAAAGGCTCCATGAGGTTGACTTTGTTGATTTTGATGCTTGGATTGGAAGAACTAGGGATAATTGTCTCGTTTGTTGCTTTAGGACTGTCAGGTTGAGGTTTTGTCTGGACACTTTTCATTTTGAGAGATTGGGCATCAAGCTTCTTACCTATTTCAGCAAACTGTTTCTCCATGCTGGAAAGTCGAGAGTTTAGGCTATCAATAGTCCCCTCCATTTTGGCAAATCTATTGTTGAAGGCAATGGAAAGCATGAGCATTCCATTTTGGATATCGTCGTCTTCAAGCACGTTGACATCTCCGTTGTCATAAGGATCGAGGAGATGAGAACAGTCTAGAGATGATTCTTCATCATGTTTAATGATATTAGACCCAAGAGGGTCGATTTCCTGGATTTCTTGACAGAAGGTGGCTCTGGAAGCATCCCCCCTTCGATCATATCTTGGATGGTGTGTTTCAAGAGAAAACACTCTTCAATGTCATGGCCTCTACCTTGGTGATATAAGCAGTATTTGTTGCCCTTCCAGAGGTTCACCTGTTTCTCTAATGGTGGATCCGGAGTCGGTCCTATTGGATGTAGCTTACCTTGGGCAGAAAGTCTCTTGAAAGCATCGGCATAAGACATGCCTAAATCGGTAAGCACCCTTTGATGCCTCCCAGGTTTCGTTTCAGCTGTTTTTGGCTTTCTAGGACGATGGTTATTGCAAGAGGTAAGCTTTGGACGACCTAGACTAGAGGTTTCTCTAGGTGGGATGTTCTTTTCCACCATTCCATTTTCAAGGGTGAGGACGCGAATGCTCAAATTTTCCACTGTAGCTTGAACTGGTAGGACCATGGCGTAAACGTCCCGGAGAGACATGGTGATTGTGGCTTGAACCGCTTCGTGACCCTGCTGATTGACGGAACTTGTTGGATTCCTACTCGACAGAAAAGACGCGCATTACTACTCGATTCGACATGGGATCACGCATACCAAGGCAACAAACAAAGGAAGGGACAAGATGACACGTCTAGACTTGACTTGTGAATTCGTGAAATGTCGTGAGCGACTTCTCGTGTTTGAATTCACGGTGATTGACTTTAATTTAGACTCGAGTGTTGACTTTGACAGAGTGACCCTTATGTGGTTGACTTGATTGACGGGATTGATGACACATGTTGATTCTAGACTCGAGGTTTACTTATAGGTGTTAAGAAGACTGTTGTAGCTTAGACTCAAATACGAGGCCCATTGAGACTCGTGTATTGAGCCTCGAAACGTGTGCCTCGATGTGTCGAAAATGCTTAGATCCTAACTGAATTGGGGTAGGGAGTCCAAAATGACGGCGTGACACCTTAGGACTTGACTTGAATTTGAAAAGACCAAAAAATGTAAAGGAAGACGGGTTTATGACTCGACAGAGTTCCGACTAGGACATAGTCGGTTTGAACTTTGACTCTAACTTGGCCCAATTAAATTTACATATTTACATTTACATGTTGGAAAATATTTTGAATAAAACGTTTTTTTTTTTTTTTTTTTTTTTTTTTTTTTTTTTTTTTTTTTTTTAGAAAACGTTTTGTTTTTTTTTTTGGGTTTTTTGAAATGGGTTTTAGGCCCGAAGTTTTGACTCGACAAACTGACAGAGTTTTGCGCTAATCAAATGGCCTATTTCGAAATTTTGTTTAAAAAAGGGTTTTGATTTTTGAAAACTCGTCATGGTTTTGTTTAGAAGTGGTGATCACGCAAGGTACAAATATTTATACAAGCATTATAACGGGATGCTGAGTGCATTTAAAAGGGTTTTGGTTTAAAGAGTGGGTTGCCATACCGAACCATCAAACCCGAAGTCTGTGGAGAGGCTCGTACCAAACAAGAGTAAGGCCGATTCCTAGTCCATTTCCTCAAGTAGTGAAGGCCCTTGATACAAACAGGAGTAAGCATCATGGTATGGATGACGTCAATCGCTATCCATCCTTAGGCCCAAATAAGAATTAGGACCGTTTAGACGGGACGATTGGTCGAATGGGTTGGGTTGGGCCTAGGAAGGCCGAATAAAACGGTCTAGGAAGACCGAGTTATGAAAACCGACAATTGTCTTGTACAAACTATTCCCTAACCTTGTTCAAGTTTCACCCCTGCTACACGTAAGTGTATTATCCCCAGCAGAGTCGCCAAACTGTGGACAGCGGGCCGCCCACGGGGGCGCTTGGTGAGAACGAAACAAGCGTTTGCATTTTGTATGGAGTCGCCACCAATTTTTATGGGAAATTGGAACCGTTCGAATACCTCGTGTCATGTCAAGACACAAAGTAGTGACATGAACACTAAGCAATCGTTACCCTTAGCATTCTATGTCTAGAATGACTCTCGTGGATGCCAATGAACACGGGTGCTCACGGAGATCTGGAGTAAGGGGTGAGGGTACGTATTAGGAAGCTCTTTTGATCGAACACCTAATCCCGCCCGCCTCGATAGCGGCCTCTACTAATGATTAGGGAATTTATTCGTACTTGATATATCGTCGGCTATATGCATGCAATGCAACATCCAAGTTTTAATCCTAACATGTGAGAATTAGACTAAACCGGTGAGACAACTAATTTAGCATACAATTGATGTCGAAGTAGGAATTAATGTTGATTTACATGTGAAAACATACAAACAATAAAAGCAATACAATAACGATAAATTACAATAATGGAAATTACATTAATTACATTGGAATAGGCGATTTATGTCGAAAATACCTTTAAAACGGATAATTTGAGAAAAAGGAATAAAAGAATAAAATAACGAACGAAACAGAAGGTGATATTACGAATAATAGTTAGTTAATACGTAAACTAATCAACCTAAGTCAAGCGTAAACGGAGTTCGGGGGTGAGAACTCGACCAGAACAAGCAGCAGAGCTGCGTCCTTTGGAATAAGCGCGTGACGCCGCGTCTCATTTCCTTGGTTGATTCCGCCATTTGTGAAGCCGTATTTGCGAACCGTTAATGCTATTTGGTGATTTTAATGATGGATTAAAATAATTAGTCGGAAGAAAGTGATTAACAGGTTATTTAACATATGAATGGGTCATAAAAACAGTAAAACATGGATGAGACGGAATTAAGATGGATTAATTGACGTGAATGAACGATATTAATGAGTCCTCTATTGAAATCAATTAACTAGTCTAAACATGATGAATTAACAACAAATTAAGGATGAGCATGTGAATAAACAGGTGAAAACTATATCAAAGACGAATTCCAGAAACCCAATATGAACAAATTGAATCTCTACAACCCGGAATTGAATTTAATGACGAAAACCCGCAAATATTGGATTACTTGGGATCTAAGTCGGATTTATGACGATTAAAACATATTAATGAATGATGAATTTATATACATGTGAATTATATGCGAAGGAATTAAAGACAAACATATGAAAACAAATAAGGAAGACGGAATTTACAGAAGACGAAGAAGAAGAAAAGAAGCAGGAACTGCGGCAGCCTCACGAAGAGGCGCAGCAGGAACTGCGCTCCTTCCAAGAGGCGCAGCAGTTGCTGCGTCTTTTCTCGACTGTCAGTCTTCTGAAAATCCGTAAAAAAGAGTTTTAAAGACGGTTTTAGAAATCGGTTTTAATGAGGTATTTTCGACATAAACCTTACAATTGATTGATACAATAATTAAAATACAATAAATAAATAAGGATTATACACCCTCAGACTTACATGTTGGCGAAACGAGAAGAACTAAGATATCGATTAGTGATGCTCGACGCGAATGCAAAGAAAGTGCCCTCGTAAGAGGAAAACGATTGAGTTGATTGATTAAGTTGATTGATGTGTAGTTGGTCAAATTGGTCGGTCATGCAACGGAGAGGCTGGTACCCGGAAGGATCCGAGTTTACGTGGTCGAATGTTCAAGCACGTAGGCGCCAATAAGTAAGAACAAATTCTAGAATGCAAAGGGAGAAGAGAAGGGCGGACACTCGCGTGAGAAATATGAGGAGCGAAGACTCCTATTTATACTAATCACGTGAAGGAATTATGGTAAGACTAGGATACGGAAGGAAAGATCCGGAAACAACCGACTTAGGTTAAACGCGGAAACTTGGACAAAAAGAAAGCCCTGGGAAAAGGCGCAGCAGAGCTGCGTCCCTTGGAAGAGGCGCAGCACTTGCTGCGTCCTTTCCCGGGTAGGTTCCTCTGCGCGTAGAAGACGCGTTTGACAGCCTGTCGTATTTTAGGCATAACTTTCTCTACAAGACTCGGATTAAGGTGATTTTGGTGGCGTTGGAAAGCTAAAAGAAATATCTAGAACTTTCTGTGAAATAGGCCTGACCCAACAAAGTTGTTATGACCTCGTAAAAGGGGCCTAAAGGTCGGGTTATCATTTTAACTAAATGAAATGCACATTTTGTAATGTAAACTTTTAGTTTAGCCTAATGATGTGACATGGGACTCAAAATGAGATATAATCTCAACATTTTATGACATCCTAACCTTAGGTAGACAAGCACATTGCTTTGACTCGGGATTTGACGGTTTTAGGAAATGAAGACGGTTTTTGACCCGGACTCCAAATGTACTCTAATTACTGTCAAAACGACCGTATTGGCGCGTAGATGACATTTATGAGGTAGACATTAATGTTTGAGCAATCACTTGACGATAATCTTACGAACTGTCACAAATCGTTCCGCGAACCAAACATGCGGCCCAATCATCACTGGGTGGTTTGCGGGAGGTGCAGAAACGAGGTGTCTACACCTCATACGAGCATTGAACGAGCAGTAATACATTTTTCACGATTATCCGAGGTTCGACGAATGCTGGTTTATGGCATACCGGCACACCAAATGTCTTCCGTTGCTACTCAAATTTTTCGTGGCCGCTTTATCTAACCCGAGGAACTTTCTGTGTGATTTTCGGAGAATTTTCTTCCGGGACCCTACAATTCCGAAAAACCGTGTATTATACACTTTAATTTGAGCCGTTCGGGAGATCGTACCCGACCCAGTTTCCTTTTCTCCCTGTTTTTCAATCACGCGTCCGAGGTCATTTCAGGAGTTAACCTATTCGATTCAGCCTCAAATAACGAGCATAAATACTTTTTTCACGATTATGTGAGGTTCGACGAATGCTGGTTTATGACATACCGGCACCCCTAAATGTCTTCCGTTGCTACTCAAATTTTGTGTTGCCGCTTTATCTGAACCGAGGAACTTTCTATGCGATTTTCGGAGAATTTTGTTCCGGGACCCTGGAATCCGGAAAAACCGTGAATTATACTCTTCAATTTGAGCCGTTCGGGAGGTCGTACCGGATCCTGTTTCTTTTTCACCCGGTTTTTCATTCACGCGTACGAGATTATTTCAGAAGTAAACCTATTCGATTCAGCCTCAAATAACGAGCATTAAACGAGCAGTAATACACTTTTCACGATTATCCGAGGTTCGACGAATGCTGGTTTAAGGAATACCGGCACCCTCTAATGTATTTCGTTGCTACTCAAATTTTGCGTGGCCGCTTTATCTAACCCGTGGAACTTTCTGTGTAATTTTCGGAGAATTTTATTCCGAGATCCTACAATCCCGAAAAACCGTGTATTATACTATTCAATTTGAGCCGTTCGGGAGGTCGTAACCGACCCAGTTTCCTTTTCTCCCAGTTTTTCAATCACGCGTCCGAGGTCATTTCAGGAGTTAACCTATTCGATTCAGCCTCAAATAACGAGCATAAATACATTTTTCACGATTATCCGAGGTTCGGCGAATGTTGGTTTATGACATACCGGCACCCCTAAATGTCTTCCGTTGCTACTCAAATTTTGTGTTGCCGCTTTATCTGACCCGGGGAACTTTCTGTGTGATTTTCGGAGAATTTTATTCCGGGACTCTCGAATCCCGAAAAACCGTGTATTATACACTTCAATTTGTGCCGTTCGGGAGGTCGTAACTGACCCAGTTTCATTTTCTCCCTGTTTTTCAATCACGCGTCCGAGGTCATTTCAGGAGTCAACCTATTCGATTCAGCCTCAAATAACGAGCATTAAACGAGCATAATACATTTTTCGCGATTATCCGATGTTCGACGAATGCTGGTTTATGGCATACCGGCACCCCTAAATGTTTTCTGTTGCTACTCAAATTTTCGTTGCCGCTTTATCTGAACCGAGGAACTTTCTATGTGATTTTCGGAAAATTTTGTCCCCGGACCCTGGAATCCCGAAAAACCGTGTATTATATACACTTCAAATTGAGCCGTTCGTGAGGTAGTACCGGACCCAGTTTCTTTTTCTCCATGTTTTTCAATCACGCGTCTGAGGTCATTTCAGGAGTTAACCTATTCGATTCAGTCTCAAATAACGAGCATTAACCGAGCATTAAATCATTTTTCACGATTATCCGAGGTTCGACGAATGCTGGTTTATGGCATACCGGCACCCCCAAATGTCTTCCGTTGCTACTCAAATTTTGCGTGGTCGATATATCTGACCCCAGGAACTTTCTATGTGATTTGCGGAGAATTTTGTTCCGGGCAACTGGAAACCCGAAAAACCGTGTATTATACACTTCAATTTGAGCCGTTCGGGAGGTCGTACCGAATCCTGTTTATTTTTCTCCCGGTTTTTCAATCACGCGTACGAGGTCATTTCAGGAGTTAACCTATTCGATTCAGCCTCAAATAACGAGCATTAAACGAGCAGTAATACATATTTCACCATTATCTTATGTTCGATTAATGCTGGTTTATGGCATACCGGCACCCTCAAATGTCTTCCGTTGCAACTCAAATTTTGAGTGGCCGCTTTATCTGAACCGGGGAACTTTCTATGTCATTTCCGAAGAATTTTGTTCCGGGACCCTGGAATCCCGAAAAACCGTGTATTATACACTTCAATTTGAGACGTTCGGGAGGTCGTAACCGACCCAGTTTCTTTTTCTCCCTGTTTTTCAATCACGCGTCCGAGGTCATTTGAGGAGTTAACCTATTCGATTCAGCCTCAAATAACGAGCATTTAACGAGCATTAAGACATTTTTCAAGATTATCCGAGGTTTGACGTATGTTGGTTTATGACATACCGGCACCCCTAAATGTCTTTCGTTGCTACTCAAATTTTGCGTTGCCGCTTTATCTGAACCGAGGAACTTTCTATGCGATTTTCGGAGAATTTTGTTCCGGAACCCTGGAATCCCGAAAAACCGTGTATTATACACTTTTATTTGAGCCGTTCGGGAGGTCGTACCTGATCCTGTTTCTTTTTCACCCGGTTTTTCATTCACGCGTACCAAGTTATTTCAGAAGTTAACCTATTCGATTCAGCCTCAAATAACGAGCATTAAACGAGCAGTAATACACTTTTCACGATTATCCGAGGTTCGACGAATGCTGGTTTATGGAATGCCGGCACCCTCAAATGTCTTTCGTTGCTACTCAAATTTTGCATGGCCGCTTTATCTAACCCGAGGAACTTTCTGTGTGATTTTCGGAGAATTTTGTTCCGGTACCCTACAATCCCGAAAAACCGTGTATTATACACTTCAATTTGAGCCGTTCGGGAGGTCGTACCGGATCCTGTTTCTTTTTCACCCGGGTTTTCAATCACGCGTACGAGGTTATTTCAGAAGTTAACCTATTCGATTCAGCCTCAAATAACGAGCAGTAATACATTTTTCACGATTATCCGGGGTTCGACGAATGCTGGTTTATGGCATACCGGCACCCCCAAATGTCTTTCGTTGCTACTCAAATTTTGCGTGGCCGCTTTATCTAACCCGAGGAACTTTTTGTGTGATTTTCCGAGAATTTTCTTCCGGGACCCTACAATCCCCAAAAACCGTGTATTACACTTCAATTTAAGCCGTTCGGGAGGTCGTACCCGACCCAGTTTCCTTTTCTCCCTGTTTTTCAATCACGCGTCCGAGGTCATTTCAGGAGTTAACCTATTCGATTCAGCCTCAAATAACGAGCATTAATACATTTTTCACGATTATCCGGGGTTCGACGAATGCTGGTTTATGGCATACCGGCACCCCCAAATGTCTTTCGTTGCTACTCAAATTTTTCGTGGCCGCTTTATCTAACCCGAGGAACTTTCTGTGTGATTTTCGGAGAATTTTCTTCAGGGACCCTACAATCCCGAAAAACCGTGTATTATACACTTCAATTTGAGCCGTTCTCGGGAGGTCGAACCGACCCAGTTTCCTTTTCTCCTGTTTTTCAATCACGCGTCCGAGGTCATTTCAGGAGTTAACCTATTCGATTCAGCCTCAAATAACGAGCATTAATACATTTTTCACGATTATCCGAGGTTCGACGAATGCTGGTTTATGACATACCAGCACCCCTAAATGTCTTCCGTTGCTACTCAAATTTTGCGTTGCCGCTTTATCTGACCCGCGGAACTTTCTGTGTGATTTTCGGAGCATTTTCTTCCGGGACCCGGAATCCCGAAAAAGCGTGTATTATACACTTCAATTTGAGCCGTTCGGGAGGTCGTAACCGACCTAGTTTCCTTTTCTCCCTGTTTTTCAATCTCGCGTCCGAGGTCATTTCAGGAGTTAACCTATTCGATTCTGCCTCAAATAACGAGCATTAATACATTTTTCACGATTATCCGAGGTTCGACGAATGCTGGTTTATGACATACCGGCACCCCTAAATGTCTTCCGTTGCTACTCAAATTTTGCGTTGCCGCTTTATCTGACCCGTGGAACTTTCTGTGTGATTTTCGGAGCATTTTCTTCCGGGACCCTGGAATCCCGAAAAAGCGTGTATTATACACTTCAATTTGAGCCGTTCGAGAGGTCGTAACCGACCCAGTTTCGTTTTCTCCCTGTTTTTCAATCACGCGTCCGAGGTCATTTCAGGAGTTAACCTATTCGATTCAGCCTCAAATAACGAGAATAAATACATGTTCACAATTATCCGAGGTTCGACGAATGCTAGTTTATGGCATACCGGCACCCCTAAATGTTTTCCGTTGATACTCAAATTTTGCGTGGCCAGTTTATCTGACCCCAGGAACTTTCTATGTGATTTTCGAAAAATTTTGTTACGGGAAATTGGAATCAAGAAAAACCGTGTATTATACACTTCAATTTGAGCCGTTCGGGAGGTCGTACCGGACCCTGTTTCTTTTTCTCCCGGTTTTTCAATCACGCGTCCGAGGTCATTTCAGGAGTTAACCTATTCGATTCAGCCTCATACGAGCATTGAACGAGCAGTAATACATTTTTCACGATTATCCGATGTTCGACGAATGCTGGTTTATGGCACACCGGCACACCAAATGTCTTCCGTTGCTACTCAAATTTTTCGTGGCCGCTTTATCTAACCCGAGGAACTTTCTGTGTGATTTTCGGAGAATTTTCTTCCGGGACCCTACAATCCCGAAAAACCGTGTATTATACACTTTAATTTGAGCCGTTCGGGAGATCGTACCCGACCCAGTTTCCTTTTCTCCCTGTTTTTCAATCACGCGTCCGAGGTCATTTCAGGAGTTAACCTATTCGATTCAGCCTCAAAAAACGAGCATAAATACATTTTTCACGATTATCCGAGATTCGACGAATGCTGGTTTATGACATACCGGCACCCCTAAATGTCTTCCGTTGCTACTCAAATTTTGCGTTGCCGCTTTATCTGAACCGAGGAACTTTCTATGCGATTTTCGGAGAATGTTGTTCCGGTACCCTGGAATCCCGAAAAACCGTGTATTATACTCTTAAATTTGAGCCGTTCGGGAGGTCGTACCGGATCCTGTTTCTTTTTCACCCGGTTTTTCATTCACGCGTACAAGGTTATTTCAGAAGTTAACCTATTCGATTCAGCCTCAAATAACGAGCATTAAACGAGCAGTAATACACTTTTCATGATTATCCGAGGTTCGACGAATGCTGGTTTATGGAATACCGGCACCCTCAAATGTCTTTCGTTGCTACTCAAATTTTGCGTGGCCGCTTTATCTAACCCGAGGAACTTTCTGTGTGATTTTCGGAAAATTTTCTTCCGGGACCCTACAATCCCGAAAAACCGTGTATTATACACTTTAATTTGAGCCGTTCGGGAGGTCGTACCCGACCCAGTTTCCTTTTCTCCCTGTTTTTCAATCACGCGTCCGAGGTCATTTCAGGAGTTAACCTATTCGATTCAGCCTCAAATAACGAGCATAAATACATTTTTCACAATTATCCGAGGTTCGACGAATGCTGGTTTATGACATACCGGCACCCCTAAATGTCTTCCGTTGATACTCAAATTTTGCGTGGCCGGTTTATCTGACCCCAGGAACTTTCTATGTGATTTTCGGAAAATTTTGTTACGGGAAATTGGAATCTCGAAAAACCGTGTATTATACACTTTAATTTGAGCCGTTCGGGAGGTCGTACCGGACCCTGTTTCTTTTTATCCCGGTTTTTCAATCACACGTCCGAGGTCATTTCAGGAGTTAACCTATTCGATTCAGCCTCATACGAGCATTGAACGAGCAGTAATACATTTTTCACGATTATCCGAGGTTCGACGAATGCTGGTTTATGGCATACCGGCACACCAAATGTCTTCCGTTGCTACTCAAATTTTTCGTGGCCGCTTTATCTAACCCGAGGAACTTTCTGTGTGATTTTCGGAGAATTTTCTTCCGGGACCCTACAATCCCGAAAAACCGTGTATTATACACTTCAATTTGAGCCGTTCGGGAGGTCGTAACTGTTGGGAAATGTGTCCTTAACAATAGTGCGATCACATGATTTAAATATCATTATTAAATCTCATGCCAAGAATACGGAAGGGATGATACATTACATATATAGTCAACTGGTCCACACATATCGGTAATGATTGGCTGGCTAGAGTTTGACATTACTGTCATGCGACGGTGGTGATCAGTTGATCCCTTGAGGTCACACCTAAAGGACGATTCCCTTAATTGAAAAGGTTAATTAGTTGTATACCGATACAGATTAATTAATTCCTTAAAATTGAACAATTCGATTTGTGAGAGAGAGAATATTGATATCTTATTGTAATGGGATTAAATAAGATTATTTTAGTAATAAAATGCTTTGTTGCTAAAATTATCTATTGTTTGAGAAACAATAAAGATAAGAATGAATGGTTAATTATAATTACAAGAAGTTGTGAATTATAACTATATGACCCATTTTATTTATGTGATCAAGTATCACTAGTAAATTTGTTGTATGTAATTTAATTAATTCATGAAATGATATTTATGTGATAAATATGCATTAAATTTAATTGATAACATGTAGCTTACTACATGTGACATATTGTGTGACAAATGACAAATTGACAAAATAAAATGGTAGTCCATTTTAAGTATATGGACCGAAAATGGAGGGTGTGTTAGTGGGTTTTGGTTGTTTTATTTTATTTGATAAAATAAACATAATGATGCCTACCTGCAACTAGTCTTACACATCTTACACACCTAGTATTTTTGAGAAGAGTAAAAGAAAAAGAAATGATGCCAATTTAGGCTCTTCCAACCGTGACACTCCCTCTTAATTGAGTAGTGTTGGTTCTTTTCTTTTTCTTACACTACCATTCAATTAACATGCAAAATGTTCATGAATATTCTCTCTTTTCTCTCCTTAATCTTCATCAAAAAGATGAGTATTTGATTCAAATTGTTCATATGAATTACTAAGATTACTAGAAGTAGTATGTGGGTATTAGTAATAGATTTTAAGGTAAACTACATTACAAACATCTAGTACATGTTTATTTGTGGGTTTAAGGGATTGTCCTGGGTGCAACTAATTGGAGGGCTTCTAATTTGAAGTCAAGAATGTTCATCCATTAATGGAAAGCTCAAAAACTAACAAGAAGGAGATCTTGTTAGTGCCCAATATGACCGAAATTATTATGGTGAGAAAATGATTTCTTCTCTTACCTTTTTAGTTTGCATGCATAAGATCCATCTTTAATTTTATGACAAATTAATTTTATGACATATATGAGTATGTTAGCAAATATAGATCTATTTTTCCTTCAGTAACCGACCCAGTTTCCTTTTATCCCTGTTTTTCAATCACGCGACCGAGGTCATTTCACGAGTTAACCTATTCGATTCAGCCTCAAATAACGAGCATTAATACATTTTTCACGATTAGCCGGGGTTCGGCGAATGCTGGTTATGGCATACCGGCACTCCCAAATGTCTTTCGTTGCTACTCAAATTTTGCGTGGCCGCTTTATCTAACCCGAGGAACTTTCTATGTGATTTTCGGAGAATTTTATTCCGGGACCCTACAATCCCGAAAAACCGTGTATTATACACTTCAATTTGAGCCGTTCGGGAGGTCGTACCCGACCCAGTTTCCTTTTCTCTTTGTTTTTCAATCACGCGTCCGAGGTCATTTCAGGAGTTAACCTATTCGATTCAGCCTCAAATAAGGAGCATTAACACATTTTTCACGATTATCCGAGGTTCGACGAATGCTGGTTTATGGCATACCGGCACCCCTAAATTTCTTTTGTTGCTACTCAAATTTTGCGTGGCCGCTTTATCTGACCCGAGGAACTTTCTATGTGATTTTCGGAGAATTTTGTTCCGAGAAATTGGAATTCCGAGAAACCGTGTATTATACACTTCAATTTGAGCCGTTCGGGAGGTCTTACCGGATCCTGTTTCTTTTTCACCCGGTTTTTCAATCACGTGTACGAGGTTATTTCAGAAGTTAACCTATTCAATTCCGCCTCAAATAACGAGCATTAAACGAGCATAATACATTTTTCGCGATTATCCGAGGTTCGACGAATGCTGGTTTATGGCATACCGGCACCCCTAAATGTCTTCTGTTGCTACTCAAATTTTGCGTTGCCGCTTTATCTGAACCGAGGAACTTTCTATGTGATTTTCGGAGAATTTTATTCCGGGAAACTGGAATCCCGAAAAACCGTGTATTATACACTTCAATTTGAGCCGTTCGGGAGGTCGTACCGAATCCTGTTTATTTTTCTCCGTGTTTTTCAATCACGAGTACGAGGTCATTTCAGGAGTTAACCTATTCGATTCAGCCTCAAATAACGAGCATTAAACGAGCAGTAATACATATTTCACCATTATCTTACGTTCGATGAATGCTGGTTTATGGCAGACCGGCACCCGCAAATGTCTTCCGTTGCAACTCAAATTTTGAGTGGCCACTTTATCTGACCCGGGGAACTTTCTATGTTATTTCCGGAGAATTTTGTTCCGGGACCCTGGAATCCCGAAAAACCGTGTATTATACACTTCAACTTGAGACGTTCGGGAGGTCGTACCCGACCCAGTTTCTTTTTCTCCCTGTTTTTCAATCACGCGTCCGAGGTC
The DNA here is from genome assembly GCF_048544455.1 of Silene latifolia. Classification (NCBI taxonomy): domain Eukaryota; kingdom Viridiplantae; phylum Streptophyta; class Magnoliopsida; order Caryophyllales; family Caryophyllaceae; genus Silene; species Silene latifolia. The sequence goes on along the minus strand of NC_133535.1, from coordinate 7,245,152 downwards.
ATTTGAGGAGTTAACCTATTCGATTCAGCCTCAAATAACGAGCATTAAACGAGCATTAATACATTTTTCAAGATTATCCGAGGTTCGACGAATGTTGGTTTATGACATACCGGCACCCCTAAATGTCTTCCGTTGCTACTTAAATTTTGCGTTGCCACTTTATCTGAACCGAGGAACTTTCTATGCGATTTTCGGAGAATTTTGTTCCGGGACCTTGGAATCCCGAAAAACCGTGTATTATACACTTTAATTTGAGCCGTTCGGGAGGTCGTACCGGATCCTGTTTCTTTTTCACCCGGTTTTCATTCACGCGTACGAGGTTATTTCAGAAGTTAACCTATTCGATTCAGCCTCAAATAAAGAGCATTAAACGAGCAGTAATACACTTTTCACGATTATCCGAGGTTCGACGAATGCTGGTTTATGTTGTACCGGCACCCCCAAATGTCTTTCGTTGCTTCTCAAGTTTTGCGTGACCGCTTTATCTAACCCGAGGAACTTTCTGTGTGATTTTCGGAGAATTTTGTTTCGGGACCCTACAATTCCGAAAAACCGTGTATTATACACTTAAATTTAAGCCGTTCGGGAGGTCGTACCGGATCCTGTTTCTTTTTCACCCGGTTTTTCAATCACGCGTACGAGGTTATTTCAGAAGTTAACCTATTCGATTCAGCCTCAAATAACAAGCAGTAATACATTTTTCACGATTATCCGGGGTTCGACGAATGCTGGTTTATGGCATACCGGCACCCCCAAATGTCTTTCATTGCTACTCAAATTTTGCGTGGCCGCTTTATCTTACCCGAGTAACTTTCTGTGTGATTTTCGGAGAATTTTCTTCCGGGACCCTATAATCCCGAAAAACCGTGTATTATACACTTCAATTTAAGCCGTTCGGGAGGTCATACCCGACCTAGTTTATTTTTTTCACTGTTTTTCAATCACGCGTCTCAGGTCATTTCAGGAGTTAACCTATTAGATTCAGCCTCAAATAACGAGCATTAAACGACCATTAATACATTTTTCACGATTATCCGAGGTTCGACGAATGCTTGTTTATGACATACCGGCACCCCTAAATGTCTTCCTTTGCTACTCAAATTTTGCGTTGCCGCTTTATCTGAACCGAGGAACTTTCTATGCGATTTTCGGAGAATTTTGTTCCGGGACCCTGGAATCCCGAAAAACCGTGTATTATACACTTCAATTTGAGCCGTTCGGGAGGTCATACCTGACCCAGATTATTTTTCTCCCTGCTTTTCAATCACGCGTCTGAGGTCATTTCAGGAGTTAACCTATTCGATTCAGCCTCAAATAACGAGCATTAATACATTTTTCACGATTATCCGAGGTTCGACGAATGCCGGTTTATGGCATAACGGCACCCCTAAATGTCTTCCGTTGCTACTCAAATTTTGCGTATCCGCTTTATCTGAACCGAGAAACTTTCTCTGTGATTTTCGGAGAATTTTGTTCCGGGACCCTGGAATCCCGAAAAACCGTGTATTATACACTTCAATTTGAGCCGTGCGGGAGGTCGTACCGGATCCTAGTTCTTTTTCTCCCGGTTTTTCAATCACGCGTACGAGGTAATTTCAGGAGTTAACCTATTCAATCACCTTAAATAACGAGCATTAAACGAGCAGTAATACATTTTTCACGATTATCCGAGATTCGACGAATGTTGGTTAATGGCATACCGGCACCCCCAAATGTCTTCCGTTTTTACTCAAATTTTGCGTGGAAGCTTTATCTGACCTAAGGAACTTTCTGTGTGATTTTCGGAGAACTTTGTTCCGGGACCCTGGAATCTCGAAAAACCGTGTATTATACACTTCAATTTGAGCCGTTCGGAAGGTCATACCCGACCCAGTTTCTTTTTCTCCCTGTTTTTCAATCACGCGTACGAGATCATTTCAGCAGTAAACCTATTCGATTCTGCCTCAAATAACGAGCATTAATACATTTTTCACGTTTATCCGAGGTTCGACGAATACTGGTTTATGGCATACCGGCACCCCTAAACGTCTTTCGTAATCCCGAAAAACCGTGTATAATACACTTCAATTTGAGCCGTTCGGGAGGTCGTACCGGACCCTGTTTCTTTTTCTCCCGATTTTTCAATCACTCGTCCGAGGTCATTTCAGGAGTAAAACCTATTCGATTCAGCCTCAAATAACGAGCATTATTACATTTTTCACGATTATCCGAGGTTCGACGAATGTTGGTTTATGGCATACCTACACCCCCAAATGTCTTCCGTTTCTAGTCAAATTTTGCGTGGCCGCTTTATCTGACCCGAGGAACTTTCTATGTCATTGCCGGAGAATTTTGTTCCGGGACCCTGGAATCCCGAAAAACCGTGTATTATACACTTTAATTTGAGCCGTTCGGGAGGTCATACCCGACCCAGTTTATCTTTCTCCCTGTTTTTCAATCACGCGTCTGAGGTCATTTTAGGAGTTAACCTATTCGATTCAGTCTCAAATAACGAGCATTAAACGAGCATTAATACATTTTATACGATTATCCGAGGTTCGACGAATGCTGGTTTATGGCATACCGGCACCCCTAAATGTCTTCCGTTGCTACTCAAATTTTGCGTGACCGCTTTACCTGGCTCGAGAAACTTTCTATGTGATTTTCGGAGAATTTTGTTCCGGAAACCTAGAATCCCGAGAAACCGTATATTATACACTTCAATTTGAGCCGTTCAGGAGGTAGTACCGGACCCAGTTTCTTTTTCTCCCGGTTTTTCAATCACGCGTCCGAGGTCATTTCAGGAGTAAACCTATTCGATTCAGCCTCAATAACGAGAATTAAACGAGCTTAATCCATTTTTCACGATTATTTTAGGTTCGACGAATGCTGGTTTATGGCATACCGGCACCCCTAAATGTCTTTCGTTGCTACTCAAATTTTGCGTGGCCGCTTTGTCTGACTCGAGGTACTTTCTATGTGATTTTCGGAGAATTTTGTTCCGGGACCCTGGAATCCCGAAAAACCGTGTATTATGCACTTCAATTTGAGCCGTTCGGGAGGTCGTACCGGACCCTGTTTCTTTTTCTCCCGGTTTTTCAATCACGCGTCTGAGGTCATTTCAAGAGTAAAACCTATTCGATTCAGCCTCAAATAACGAGAATTAAACGAGCATTAATCCATTTTTCACGATTATATTAGGTTCGGCGAATGCTGGTTTATGGCATACCGGCACCCCCAAATGTCTTCCTTTGCTACTCAAATTTTGCGTGGCCGCTTTATCTGACCCGAGGAACTTTCTATGTCATTTCCGGAGAATTTTGTTCCGGGACCCTGGAATCCCGAAAAACCGTGTATTATACACTTTAATTTGAGGCGTTCGGGAGGTCGTACCGGACCCTGTTTCTTTTTCTCCCGGTTTATCAATCACGCGTACGAGGTCATTTCAGGAGTTAACCTATTCGCTTCAGTCTCAAATAACGAGCATTAAACGAGAAGTAATACATTTTTCACGATTATCCAAAGTTCGGCGAATGCTGGTTTATGGCATACCGGCACCCCAAATGCCTTCCGTTTCTACTCAAATTTCGCGTGGCCTCTTTATCTGACACGAGGAACTTTCTGTGTGATTTTCGGAGAATTTTGTTCTGGGACCCCGGAATCCCAAAAAAGTGTGTATTATACACTTCAATTTGAGCCGTTCGTGAGGTCGTACCCGACCCAGTTTATTTTTCACTCTGTTTTTCACTAACGCGTCTGAGGTCATTTCAGGAGTTAATTTATTCGATTCAGCCTCAAATAACTTGCATTAAACGAGCATTAATACATTTTTCACGATTATCCGAGGTTCGACGAATGCTGGTTTATGGCATACCGGCACTCCTAAATGTCTTCTGTTGCTACTCAAATTTTGCGTGGCCGCTTTATCTGACTCGAGGAACTTTCTATGTGATTTTCGGAGAATTTTGTTCTGGGTTCCTGGAATCTCGAAATTAAGCCGTTCGTGAGGTCGTACCCGACCAAGTTTCTTTTTCTCCCAGTTTTTCAATCACGCGTCCAAGGTCATTTCAGGAGTTAACCTATTCGATTCAGTCTCAAATAACGAGCATTAAACGAGCATTAATCCATTTTTCACGATTATCCGAGGTTCGACGAATACTGGTTTATGGCATACCGGCACCTCTAAACGTCTTTCGTTGCTACTCAAATTTTGCGTTTCCGCTTTATCTGAACCGATAAACTTTCTATACGATTTTCGGAGAATTTTGTTCCGGGACCCTGGAATCCCGAAAAACCGTGTATAATACACTTCAATTTGAGCCGTTCGGGCGGTCGTATCGGACCCTGTTTCTTTTTCTCCCGATTTTTCAATCACGCGTCCGAGGTCATTTCAGGAGTAAAACCTATGCGATTCAGCCTCAAATAAAGAGAATTATTACATTTTTCACGATTATCCGAGGTTCGACGAATGTTGCTTTATGGCATACCTACACCCCCAAATGTCTTCCGTTTCTAGTCAAATTTTGCGTGGCCGCTTTATCTGACCCGAGGAACTTTCTATGTCATTGCCGGAGAATTTTGTTCCGGGACCCTGGAATCCCGAAAAACCGTGTATTATACACTTTAATTTGAGCCGTTCGGGAGGTCATACCCGACCCAGTTTATCTTTCTCCCTGTTTTTCAATCACGCGTCTGAGGTCATTTTAGGAGTTAACCTATTCGATTTAGTCTCAAATAACGAGCATTAAACGAGCATTAATACATTTTATACAATTATCCGAGGTTCGACGAATGCTGGTTTATGGCATACCGGCACCCCTAAATGTCTTCCGTTGCTACTAAAATTTTGCGTGACCGCTTTATCTGGCCCGAGAAACTTTCTATGTGATTTTCGGAGAATTTTGTTCCGGAAACCTAGAATCCCGAGAAACCGTATATTATACACTTCAATTTGAGCCGTTCAGGAGGTAGTACCGGACCCAGTTTCTTTTTCTTCCGGTTTTTCAATCACGCGTCCGAGGTCATTTCAGGAGTAAACCTATTCGATTCAGCCTCAAATAACGAGAATTAAACGAGCATTAATCCATTTTTCACGATTATTTTAGGTTCGACGAATGCTGGTTTATGGCATACCGGCACCCCCAAATGTCTTCCGTTGCTACTCAAATTTCGCGCGGCCGCTTTATCTGACCCGAGGAACTTTCTATGTCATTTCCGAATAATTTTGTTCCGGGACCGTAGAATCCTAAAAAACCGTGTATTATACACTTCAATTTGAGCCGTTCGGGAGGTCGTACCGGACCCTGTTTCTTTTCCTCCCGGTTTTTCAATCACGCGTCCGAGGTCATTTCAGGAGTAAACCTATTCAATTACCTTAAATAAAGAGCATTAAACGAGCAATAATACATTTTTCACGATTATCCGAGATTCGACAAATGCCGGTTTATCGCATACCGGCACCCCTAAATGTCTTTCGTTGCTACTCAAGTTTTGCGTGGCCGCTTTATCTGACTCGAGAAACTTTCTATGTGATTTTCGGAAAATTTTATTCCAGGAACCTCGAATCCTGAAAAACCGTGTATTATACACCTCAATTTGAGACGTTCGGGAGGTAGTACCGGACCAGTTTCTTTTTCTCCCGGTTTTTCAATCACGCGTCCGAGGTCATTTCAGGAGTAAAGCTATTCGATTCAGCCTCAAATAACGAGCATTAAACGAGCATTAATACATTTTTCACGATTATCCGAGGTTCGACGAATGCTGGTTTATGGCATACCGGCACCCCTTAATGTCTTCCGTTGCTACTCAAATTTTGCGTTGCCGCTTTATCTGAACCGAGAAACTTTCTATGCGATTTTTGGAGAATTTTGTTCCGGGACCCTGGAATCCCGAAAAACCGTGTATTATGCACTTCAATTTGAGCCGTTCGGGAGGTCGTACCGGACCCTGTTTCTTTTTCTCCCGGTTTTTCAATCACGCGTCTGAGGTCATTTCAAGAGTAAAACCTGTTCGATTCAGCCTCAAATAACGAGAATTAAACGAGCATTAATCCATTTTTCACGATTATATTAGGTTCGGCGAATGCTGGTTTATGGCATACCAGCACCCCCAAATGTATTCTGTTGCTACTCAAATTTTGCGTGGCCGCTTTATCTGACCCGAGGAACTTTCTATGTCATTTCAGGAGAATTTTGTTCCGGGACCCTGGAATCCCGAAAAGCCGTGTATTATACAATTCATTTTGAGCCGTTCGGGAGGTCGTACCCGACCCAGTTTCTTTTTCTCCCTGTTTTTCAATCAAGCGTCCGAGGTCATTTCAGGAGTTAACCTATTCGATTCAGCATCAGATAACGAGCATTAAACAAGCATTAATCAATTTTTCACGATTATCCGAGATTCGACGAATGCTGGTTTATGGCATACCGGCACCCCCATATGTCTTCAGTTGTTACACAAATTTTGCGTTGCCGCTTTATCTAACTCGAGGAAATTTCTGTGTGTTTTTCGGAGAATTTCGTTCCGGGACCCTGGAATCCTGAAAAACCGTGTATTATACACGTCAAATTTGAGTCGTTCGGGAGGTTGTACCAGACCCTGTTTCTTTTTTCCCTGATTTTCAATCACGTGTCCGACGTCATTTCAGGAGTTAACCTATTCAATTCAGCTTCAAATAACAAGCATTAAACGAGCATTAATACATTTTTCACGATTATCCGAGCTTCGACGAATGCTGGTTAATGACATACCGGCACCTCCAAATGTCTTCCATTGCTACTCAAATTTTGCGTGGCCTCTTTATCTTACCCGAGGAACTCCTTGTGTGATTTCCAGAGAATTTTGTTCCGGGACCCTGGAATCCCGAAGAACCGTGTATTATACACTTCAATTTGAGCCGTTCGTGAGGTCGTACCAGACCCTGTTTCTTTTTCACCTTGTTTTTCAATCACGCATCCGAGGTCATTTCAGGAGTTAACCTATTCGATTCAGCCTCAAATAACGAGCATTAAACGAGCATTAATACATTTTTCACGATTATCCAAGGTTCGACGAATGCTGGTTTATGGCATACCGGTACCCCCAAATGTGTTCCGTAGCTACTTAAATTTTGCGTGGCCGCTTTATCTGACCCGAGGAACTTTCTATGTCATTTTCGAAGAATTTTTTTCTGGGACCCTGGAATCCTGAAAAACCGTGTATTATACACTTCAATATGAGCCGTTCGGGAGGTCGTACCGGACCCAGTTTCTTTATCTCCCATTTTTTCAATCACGCGTCCGAGGTCATTTCAGGCGTTAACCTATTCAATTCAGCATCAAATAACGAGCATTAAACGAGCATTAATCCATTTTTCACGATTATCCGAGATTCGACGAATGCTGGTTTATGGTATACCAGCACCCCCAGATGTCTTCCGTTGCTACTCAAATTTTGCGTGGCCACTTTATTTGACTCGAGGAACTTTCTATGTGATTTCCTGAGAATTTTGTTCCGGGACCCTGGAATCCCGAAAAACCGTGTATTATACACTTCAATTTGAGCCGTTCGGGAGCTCGTACCGGACCCAGTTTCTTTTTCTCCCGGTTTTTCAATCACGCGTCCGAGGACATTTCAGGAGTTAACCTATTCGATTCAGTATCAAATAACGAGCATAAAACGAGTATTAATCAATTTTTCACGATTATCGAGGTTCGACGAATGCTGGTTTATGGCATACCGGCACCCCCAAATGTCTTCCGTTGCTACACAAATTTTGCGTGGCCGCTTTATCTAACCCGAGGAACTTTCTGTGTGATTTTCGGAGAATTTTGTTCCAGGATCCTAAAATCCTGAAAAACCGTGTATTGTACACGTCAAATTTGAGCCGTTCGGGAGGTTGTACCCGACCCTGTTTCTTTTTCTCCCTGGTTTTCAATCACGTGTCCGACGTCATTTCAGGAGTTAACCTATTCGATTCAGCCTCAAATAACGAGCATTAAACGAGCATTAATACATTTTTCACGATTATCCGAGGTTCGACGAATCCTGGTTAATGACATACCGGTACCCCCAAATGTCTTCCGTTGCTACTCAAATTTTGTGTGGCCTCTTTATCTGACCCGAGGAACTCTCTTTGTAATTTCCGGAGAATATTGTTCCGGGACCCTGGAATCCCGAAAAACCGTGTATTATACACTTCAATTTGAGCCGTTCGGGATGTTGTACGTGACCCCGTTTCTTATTCAACTTGTTTTTCAATCACGCGTCCGAGGTCATTTTAGGAGGTAACCTATTCGATTCAGCCTCAAATAACGAGCATTAATACATTTTTCACGATTATCCAAGGTTCGACGAATACTGGTTTATGGCATACCGGTACCCTCAAATGTCTTCCGTTGCTACTCAAATTTTGTGTGGCCGCTTTATCTGACCGGAGGATCTTTCTATGTCATTTCCGAAGAATTTTGTTCTGGGACCCTGGAATCCCGAAAAACCGTGTATTATACACTTCAATTTGAGCCGTTCGGGAGGTCGTACCGGACCTTGTTTCTTTTTCTCCCGGTATTTCAATCACGCGTACGAGCTCGTTTCAGGAGTTAACCTATTCGACTCAGCTTCAAATAACGAGCATTAAACGAGCAGTAATACATTTTTCACGATTATTCAAGGTTCGACGAATGTTGGTTTATGGCATATCGGCACCCCCAAATGTCTTCCGTTGCTACTTAAATTTTGCGTGGCCGCTTTATCTGACCGGAGGAACTTTCTATGTCATTTCCGAAGAATTTTTTTTTGGGACCCTGGAATCCCGAAAAACCGTGTATTATACACTTCAATTTGAGCCATTCGGGAGGTCGTACCGGACCTTGTTTCTTTTTCTCCCGGTATTTCAATCACGCGTACGAGATCATTTCAAAAGTTGACCTATTCGATTCAGCTTCAAATAACGACCATTAAACGAGCACTAATAAATTTTTCACGATTATCCGAGATTCGACGAATGTTGGTTTATGGCATACCGGCACCCCCAAATGTCTTCCGTTGCTACTCAAATTTCGCGTGGCTGCTTTATCTAACCCGAGGTCATTTCAGGAGTTAATCTATTCGATTCATCCTCAAATAACGAGCATTAAACGAGCATTAATACATTTTTCACGATTATCCGAGGTACGACGAATGCTGGTTAATGGCATACCGGCATCCCCAAATGTCTTCCGTTGCTACACAAATATTGCGTGACCGCTTTATCTAACCTGAGGAACTTTGTGTATGATTTTCAGAGAATTTTGTTCCGGGACCCTGGAATCCCGAAAAACCGTTTATTTATACACTTCAATTTGAGCCGTTCGGAAGGTTGTACCCGACCCTGTTTCTTTTTCTCCCTGTTTTTCAATCACATGTCTGAGGTCATTTCAGGAGTTAACCTATTCGATTCAGCCTCAAATAACGAGCATTAAACGAGCATTAATACATTTTTCACGATTATCCGAGGTTCGACGAATGCTGGTTTATGGCATACTGGCACCCCTAAATGTCTTCCATTGCTACTCAAATTTTGCGTGGCCGCTTTATATGACCCGAAGAACTTTCTATGTGATTTTCGGAAAATTTTGTTCCGGGACCCTGGAATCCCGAAAAACCGTGTATTTATACACTTCAATTTGAGCCGTTCGGGAGGTAATACCGGACCAGTTTTTTTTTCTCTCGGTTTTTCAATGACGCGTCTGAGGTCATTTCAGGAGTAAATCTATTCGATTCAGCCTCGAATAACGAGCATTAATCCATTTTTCACGATTATCTTAGGTTCGACGAATGCTGGTTTATGGCATACCGGCACCCCTAAATGTCATCCGTTGCTAGTCAAATTTTGCGTTGCCGCTTTATTTGACCCGAGGAACTTTCTATGTCATTTCCGTAGAATTTTATTCCGGGACCTTGGAATCCCGAAAAACCATGTATTATAAACTTCAATTTGAGCCGTTCGGAAGGTCGTACCGGACCCTGTTTATGTTTATCCCGGTTTTTCAATCACTCATACGAGATCATTTCAGGAGTTAACCTATTTGATTCAGCCTCAAATAACAAGCACTAAATGAGAAGTAATACATTTTTCACGATTATCCGAGGTTCGACGAATGCTGGTTTATGGCATACCGGCACCCGCAAATGTCTTCCGTTGCTACTCAAATTTTGCGTGGCCGCTTTATCTTACCCGAGGAACTTTCTGTGTGATTTTCGGAGAATTTTGTTCCGGGACCCTGGAATCACGAAAAACAGTGTATTTATACACTTCAATTTGAGCCGTTCGGGAGGTTGTACCCGACCCTGTTTCTTTTTCTCCTTGTTTTTCAATCTCGTGTCTGAGGTCATTTCAGGAGTTAACCTATTCGATTCAGCCTCAAATAACGAGCATTAAACGAGCATTAATACATTTTTCACGATTATCCGAGGTTCGACGAATGCTGGTTTATGGCATAGTGGCACCCCTAAATGTCTTCCGTTGCTACTCAAATTTTCCGTGGCAGCTTTATCTGACCCAGTGAACTTTCTATGTGATTTTCAGAAAATTTTGTTCCGGGACCCTGGAATCCCGAAAAACAGTGTATTATATACATTTCAATTTGAGCCATTCGGAAGGTAGTACCGGACCAGTTTCTTTTTCTCTCGGTATTTCAATCACGCGTCTGAGGTCGTTTCAGGAGTAAATCTATTCGATTCAACCTCAAATAACGAGCATTAAACGAGCATTAATCCATTTCTCACGATTATCTTAGGTTCGACGAATGCTGGTTTATGGCATACCGGCACCCCTAAATGTCTTCCGTTGCTAGTCAAATTTTGCGTTGCCGCTTTATTTGACCCGAAGAACTTTCTATGTCATTTCCGTAGAATTTTTTTCCGGGACCTTGGAATCCTGAAAAACCGTGTATTATAAACTTCAATTTGAGCCGTTCGGGAGGTCGTACCGGACCCTGTTTCTTTTTATCCCGGTTTTTTAATCACTCATAGGAGATCAGTTCAGGAGTTAACCTATTCGATTCAATTTCAAATAACGAGCATTAAACGAGCAGTAATACATTTTTCACGATTATCCGAGGTTCGACGAATGTTGGTTTATGGCATACCGGCACCCCCAAATGTCTTCCGTTGCTACACAAATATTGCGTGGCCGCTTTATCTAACCTGAGGAACTTTCTGTGTGATTTTCGGAGAATTTTGTTCCGGGACCCTGGAATTTCGAAAAACCGTGTATTTATACACTTCAATTTGAGCCGTTCGGGAGGTTGTACCGGGCCCCATTTCTTTTTCACCTTGTTTTTCAATGACGCGTCCGAGGTCATTTCAGGAGTTAACCTATTCGATTCAGCCTCAAATAACGAGCATTAAACGAGCATTAATACATTGTTCACGATTATCCGAGGTACGACGAATGCTGGTTAATGGCATACCGGCATCCCCAAATGTCTTCCGTTGCTACACAAATATTGCGTGACCGCTTTATCTAACCTGAGGAACTTTGTGTGTGATTTTCAGAGAATTTTGTTCCGGGACCCTGGAATCCCGAAAAACCGTGTATTTATACACTTCAATTTGAGCCGTTTGGGAGGTTGTACCCGACCCTGTTTTTTTTTCTCCCTGTTTTTCAATCTCGTGTCTGAGGTCATTTCAGGAGTTAACCTTTTCGATTCAGCCTCAAATAACGAGCATTAAACGAGCATTAATACATTTTTCACGATTATCCGAGGTTCGACAAATGCTGGTTTATGGCATAGTGGCACCCCTAAATGTCTTCCGTTGCTACTCAAATTTTGCGTGGCAGCTTTATCTGACCCGAGAAACTTTCTATGTGATTTTCAGAAAATTTTGTTCCGGGACCCTGAAATCCCGAAAAACCGTGTATTATATACATTTCAATTTGAGCCATTCGGGAGGTAGTACCGGACCAGTTTCTTTTTCTCTCGGTATTTCAATCACGCGTCTGAGGTCGTTTCAGGAGTAAATCTATTCGATTCAGCCTCAAATAACGAGCATTAAACGAGCATTAGTCCATTTTTCACGATTATCTTAGGTTCGACGAATGCTAGTTTATGGCATACCGGCACCCCTAAATGTCTTCCGTTGCTAGTCAAATTTTGCGTTGCCGCTTTATTTGACCCGGGGAACTTTCTATGTCATTTCCGTAGAATTTTTTTCCGGGACCTTGGAATCTTGAAAAACCGTGTATTATAAACTTCAATTTGAGCCGTTCGGGAGGTCGTACCGGACCCTGTTTCTTTTTATCCCGGTTTTTTAATCACTCATAGGAGATCAGTTCAGGAGTTAACCTATTCGATTCAGCTTCAAATAACGAGCATTAAACGTGTTGGGGTTGGTGTCCTTAACAGTTAGTGCAAGGACTTATAAATCTCTAAAAGGATCAAAGGGCATACTTTTGGTATTATTATCAGTTGATCCACGTTTATCAATAACGGTTGGCTTGCTAGATAAGTTTGACGTTATTGTCATACAGATGGCGGTGATCAACTGGTCCCTAAAAGTCACACCTATAGGATACGTTTGAGAGATGTGACGGTATGAAAATACAGTCATGTAGATGCCAATTTTGACTAACCAGTTAGTCTGAGTTATTTGACTAATAATTAGTCAAAAATGTGATGTTGAGATATTTTATTTAACACGGATTAAATAATAATGGCTAAGGCGAATTAAGCAGTTAATTCGTAAAATTGAATATAAACGTTTTATATTTAATTGAATGTATATTGAATATAATTATACAATACTGTTTTGTCGGACACGTATTAATAATTCAGCTAACCCGTATTATTAGTTGATGCCTTAATTTCCGATAACCGATAACAGTTTATAATCAGACCGTGTCATATACATTTAGCAATTGGGATTCGGACCACGAGTTTATATGAAGAGGAAATGAAAAAGCCCGTGAGGCTCCCTCTCACTCGGTTTGGCCGAGCCAAACATAGACAAAAGGAGCCATCCCCTCTTTTGTTAACCTAAGCATTTTCATTTGTATGAAAACTAGGGTTTTGGGAATTGTGCCTCTCGAAACTCGGATCTCTCATCCAACACAAACTCACAAAACAATCCCCTCAATATTGCAAGGCAATTAGGGGATTCTCTCTAGCACAAGGGCATTTCTCGGACCATCTTGGGTGCATCGTTTAGGAGGAGATCTACCTTGATCTCTCATTGCCATTTTGCACTAGGACCGAAGGTTATTTCTATATCTTAATCGTTTCATTATGTTTTTCGTTTTATGACTATAATCACATGTAAATTTTGCGTTATAGTCCTACAATTAAAGGGTAGTATACGGATATTAACCCACAAGTGGTATCAGAGCGAGGCCACGTAATTTTTATATGTGATTTTCATCAAACGATTTTTGAATCGATGATTTTTGTTCAAAAAAATGTCACGGCTGGAATTTTTTTTCCCTCGGCATTTAATTTTTTTTTGCTGCGTGCTGCGTTTTTTTGAGCCTTGGGATCCGTGTCAAGTTTACACGGTAACATTTGTCTTTTGTTTTGTTTCATTTTCGATCTTTGCATATTGTATTGTAATCGATATTCATTGCAATTTGTTAAAGATCGATCAAAATGATTGCATAAAATTTCGTGTGGCTAATTTTTTTTTTTTTTTTAGAAAACCGTGTGGCCTTCTATTACACGGCCTGTTTTTATGTTTTTTTGCATCGTTATGCGTGCCACACAATTTTGTTAGATCGTTCGATCTCTTGTTTTTCGTTTTGTTCTTTGCGAATTGTTGTTTTAAACGATAATTACAACAATATGTGAAGAACATGTCAATTGTAATTTTGTTTTAATCCGGATTAGAATAAATTGCAATTGTGTTTTATCAAACCGTTTTGTTTTGATCTTTAGTTGCTCACGATTTTGAGCCGTATAAATTTTTTTTGGCCTTTTTGATGCTCTCGGTTTTTACAGCATTTAAAAAAAAAAAAAATTTCGTGGTACTGGTACTGTTCACGTACAGCAGTACAGTGAAGAAAAAAAAAAAATTTTTTTGTTTTTTTTTCTTTCGGCCATTTATGCATAAAACGGATTTATGCTCTCGCTTGATGGTGAAACGGTTCACCCACGAACTTTTAAAATACTTTAAAACAATTTAAAGTAACGGATTATATCGGATTAAAATTAACTTGACTAAAGCGGTTGTGTCATGTAATTTTAATTATCTTTGGTAGTTTGGATAAAAAATTTAACATAATTACGGAATTATGTCATGAATAAATTTAATTTTTAGTTGATGCATTTCATTTATCGTTCTTATTTATTTTGAATGCTTTTAATTACGTATTTATTTATTTTTGCAATCGGTTGTAACTTAGTGTGGCCTTAGTAGAACGTGTTACCGTAATGATGGAACACGGTCTTGGTTGTATTTTGAGATCTCGTATCTCCATTTTTATTTCTTTTAATTACAGTTTTTATTTAGAATGTAAATAGGTTTATATTTGTAAATTTTAAATTGTAATTTTTGAGAAGACCAAAGATGGAGACCGGATGCTCACTCCCGCTACATGGATCAAGATGGAACATCAAGACAAGCTTCTCGGGTCCAACGGTGGATTCCAAAGTTGTTTTATGTTTTATTTTACTAGGATAGGCCACACTAGGAATTTTTATTTACGTATTGCATTCATTTATTTATTTTTCGTAACGATAATATGCATCATATTCCGCCTAAAAACCAAACCATATAATTATTGCATGAAAACTGACACATATAGAGGTCACGAGTTAGTTTTCATTGACATTCTCATGTCACACGTTTTTTTAAGCCATCACCTAAATAAATTCATTCACGCAGACGCTAGTTATTCGTTCACTTAATATGAATTATAATTTAGTTGATGGGATCTTCCTCGTATAAACAAAAATTGAGAACGGTCTTTATAGGTCAAACTCCAATGAGTCCCTTCTTCGTCGGTAGGCATAATATGACCCCTTCTACGTCGGGTAAGTTGGAACTGATTGACTTATTTTATCTCAACACTATGGTCACTCAAACGATCCCTGTGACTATGGTGGACTATAGATAGGATTTACGGAAATCTATCGACCAAGAGTTCTTACGGAAGAATTAGCTAAACAGTTGGCTTATCAATTTACGGAAATTGAGTCTTGGGATCACTTGTATTATTCTTGAGGGAGATCAATTATACAAATGCAATGAGTCTACACGATTAAAATGAATTTTAATAGACTTAAATCACCTCGATGAGTTGCTTATTTTGTTTTTGTTTTTCTTTCTTTTTCAGTGTAGATCACGTTAATTTAAACTGCTAATAACAAATGGCTGGTTCTACTGATAACCCAATGCCAAGTGCCACATTGGACCGTGAGTCCTGGCTTCGGATCTTCATGAATCAGATGAATCAGTCCACTCGACTGAAGAATGATGGATCAAACTTCGCGGATTGGGAGGCGGCATTACGGAATGCTGCCGCAGCTGATGGGAAGCTCAAATATCTATTGGAGCCCCTCCCGGCAAACCCAGGTCCCACGGCTAGAGCTGCTGAAATCGCCAAGTTTAACGATTTCTGTATGGAAGCGGGTGCGATTAAAAACGTACTCATTTTTGCAATGGAATCCAATTTGCAGAAACGCTTCATAGCCCATGGTGCGAACAAGATTTTCACCACGCTCACCAAGGAATTCTCGAAAGCACCGAGAATCGTGACCTATGAGCATACCACTCGTTTCTTTGATGCGAGACTCCAGAAGGGCCAACCAGTTAGCCCACACATTCTCAGCATGATTGAGAATGTCGAGAAGCTGGAGACCTTTAATTGTAACATTAACGAGAACATTGTTATCGACCGCATGCTTCATTCACTCCACGATGGTTTTTCGCAATTTAGAGCGAATTACTATATGAATGATTTGAAGAAAACCCCACATGAATTGCACTCCCTTCTCGTATGCACCGAGAAGGACATGAAGTTCAGTGGGAGCTTGAAACAGGATGTTCTCGTTGTGTCAAACAAAGGGAAAGGTAAGGGCAAAGCTCAGGCAAACCTAGCAGTAGGTAAACCGAAGTTCAAGAAGTCAGGTTCAGGTAAGAGTGGGCCTGGTGAGTCGAGCACCTCATCAGGCGCGACAAAGAGCAAGAATGATAACATGGAGTGCCATCATTGCCACAAGACTGGGCATTGGAGGCGTACATGTCCTGTTTATCATGAGGACTTAAAGGCAGTCGTGTTAAACCCGTTGGTATGTCTTCTCTCTCTTCTACTTTTATTCATATGATTGAGATTAACCACGCAAGTTACGGAACTTGGGTACTAGATCCTGGTTGTGGTTCTCATCTGTGTAATCATGTGCGGGGGCTCCGAAACATCGAACCCCTCGTAAAGGGTGAGGTGGACTGCGTGTCGGGAATGGAGCAAGAGTGGCTGCCATCTCAAAGGGGACATATGTGATCCAGCTTCCTAGCGGATTTGAGTTGTCATTATATGACTGCTATTATGTACCTAGTCTTTCGAAAAACATTATTTCGGTTTCGCACTTGATAAACTTGGTTTTTCATTTGTAATAGAAAATAATACTTGCATTTTCTCATTACACGATATGATTTCTGCAAGGCGAGTCTCCATGAACGGAATTTATGTTTTAGATCGACCACGGAAATATTACACGTAATGAATAAAAAGTTAAAGGTTGGTGACAAAGATCAAACGTATCTATGGCACTGCCGTATGGGACACATTAATGAGAAACGCGTAAAACAGCTCATCAAGAATGGAGCTATCTCGGCCTTTGATTTTCAATCATTTGGCACGTGTGAATCATGTCTCATCGGTAAGATGACTCGGATTTCCTTCAAAGGTGTTGGAATGCGCGCTGCCGACCTATTAGGACTCATACACACGGATGTATGTGGTCCTATGTCAATCACCGCACGAGAAGGCTATAGGTATTTCATCACTTTCACGGACGATTTAAGTAGATATGGCTATGTCTACTTAATGAAGCACAAAAGTGAATCCTTTGAGAAATTCAAGGAATACCAGAATAGGGTACAGAACCTATTGGGTAGAAAGATTAAAACACTACGTTCAGATCGTGGTGGCGAGTATCTTTCTCACGAGTTTGATCAACACCTAAAGGACTGTGGGATTGCCCTACAGTTAACTCCACCTGGAACGCCTCAATTGAATGGTGTGTCCGAACGGAGAAATCGAACTTTACTTGATATGGTTCGATCCATGATGAGTCACACGGTTTTACCTGATTCATTATGGGGTTATGCTCTTCTGTCAGCTGCTCTAATACTTAACCGAAGTCCGTCTAAAGCTGTTGACAAGACTCCATATGAACTATGGAAGGGAACGGTCCCTAACTTGTCCTTTATACGGATTTAGGGCTGCGAGGCATATGTCAAGTGGAGACACGAGGATAAGCTCGGCCCGCGATCGGTCAAGACGTACTTTATAGGTTATCCTAAAGGAACGCTTGGTCATTACTTTTATTCGCCAACCGAACAACGTGTTTTTGTTGCGGCTAGTGCGACATTCTTAGAGAAGGAATTTCTCGAGAATGCAAAGAGTGATAGAACCTTCGAACTGTCGGAGATTCCAGAACCAAGTACCGAGCAACTATTGGAGGAACCTATTCCTTCAATCCCGGCTGCGGTTAACATTCCTGAGGAACCTAGGAGGTCGGGAAGAGTCTCTATTCCTCCGGACAGATACATTGGTATGGTCGAGGAACATGACATAGATGACATTATACTCTTAACGAGTAGTGAACCCGCAACCTATAAAGGTGCCATGACTAGTTCTGACTCAAAGCTATGGCTAGAGGCCATGCAATCCGAGATGGACTCCATGTATGAGAACAACGTGTGGGATCTTGTTGACTTACCTGCTAAGGTTCGTCCCCTTCAATGCAAATGGCTTTACAAGATAAAGCATTCTGTGGAAGGTCAACAAGATATCTACAAAGCGCGACTAGTTGCTAAAGGTTTCACCCAAGTGCCAGGTTTGCACTACGATGAGATTTTTGCACCCGTAGTCATCTTTGCGTTCCATTCGGATTATCTTAGCGATTGCCGCTTTCATGACTATGAAATTTGGCAAATGGACGTGAAAACCGCCTTCTTAAACGGCTTTTTGGAGGAAGAGTTGTACATGGTACAACCCGAAGGTTTCATCGATCCAGTACATCCTAAGAAAGTGTGCAAGCTTAAGCGTTCCATTTATGGACTTAAGCAAGCATCAACGAGTTGGAATCATCGCTTCGACCAAGTGATAAAAGAAAATGGATTTACTCGATCGGTCGAGGAACCATGTCTATATATCAAGTCGAGTGGGAGCAAGATTGTCTTCCTAATATTGTATGTTGACGACATACTCCTGATTGGGAATGACATACCTCTCTTAACTTCGGTGAAAGTATGGTTGAAAAACCATTTCCGGATGAAAGATCTGGGAGAGGCACAAAGAATTCTAGGCATCCGTATCTATCGAGATAGATCACGACGGATGTTATCTCTCGATCAGAGTCTTACATAGACAAAGTCCTAGAGAGATTCAGCATGACTAACTCCAAGAAGGGGTTCCTTCCTATGGCTCCAGGGGTGCATTTGAGCAAGTCTCAGGCACCAGAGACACCGGAAGAGAAAGAGCGCATGGCACGGATTCCTTATGCTTCGGCTATAGGATCAATCATGTATGCCATGATATGCACACGTCCGGACGTGGCATATGCATTGAGTATGACAAGTCGATTCCAACAGCATCCAGGTGAATCACATTGGTTGGCTGTCAAGAACATTCTTAAGTACCTCCGGAGGACTAAAGATTGGGCATTGACTTATGGAGGCTCTCAAAAGCTATGCGCAACCGATTCTGTGAGATGCTAGCTTCCAAACGGATCGAGATGACTCGAAATCTCGGTCTGGATTCGTTTTTACTCTTAAATGGCTGCTGATCATCGGTGGAAGAGTTCGAAACAAATGTTACAAAGCAGATTCTACGATCGAGTCCGAGTACTATGCCGCGTACGAAGCTACAAAGGAAGCGATATGGATGCGTCAATTCTTACATGGGCTATCTGTAGTGCCTAGTTCGAATGACCCGATCACCATCTATTGCGACAATAGTGGTGCCATCTTCCAAGCTAAGGAGCCAAAGTCTAGCAACAAGTCTAGACATGTACAACGGAAAGCTCATCTAATCAGAGATTACGTGGAGCAAAAGGAAGTAGTGATAGAAAAGATTGCTACAGATGATAACATAGCAGATCCTCTCACTAAAGCATTACGACAAGATAAGCATGAAGGGCACGTTAATTCCATGGGAATTAAACGTGTTCCTAAGTTGTAGTACTCTTTTATGGATTAGATTCATTCCCTTTTGTACTCTATACGACATCATCATTTTGATATTTATATATTTTGTTTTTCATGTGGAATTGTGCGACAATTTTTGAACACCACAAAGTGAACTGAACAAACATTATATTTTTAGTCCTTAATCGCCCACATGAGCTGATAACTCTGGCAATTATTTTGTGACGTTGGTTGATGGTGGGTTCAACGAGCCATAAGTCAACCGGTTGACTGACCAATCACAGAGGCGAGTTATACGGATATCTCGTAGGACACCATTGTGACATCGACGTGGAGTCCTAAATGTTTTATAACATTCGCTGCCCGGTCGTGGATAGGACTTCCATGGTGATCCTAAGAGTCGATTCTTTTGACTATCGACTGTCTCTTGAGACTAAGGCAGATTTTGGGTGACTTTGGTTTCTTTCTCACGGTCATCCGTAACGGGGGGCCAAGTAGATTTTTTTCGGGTCATTTCATGCTTTGTGCTTAGATCGGAAGGAGTCGAGTTGAAGGAAATATTCAGCCTTTATCGGGTACTCGATATTTCTCAGGGCCACTCGAGGAGTCAGAATCGAAATGCATGGCCATGCTCGGATACGGATTCGTTTTATCGGTTAAGTTACTCTCTAGTCGGGGAAACCACTCTAGATACGGATCGATTGTAAAATACGACCTTTGTGGATCCAGATCTGCAAATTGTTTTACATTGAGTGGGAGAAATTTTAAATGAATATGAGAATCGGTTATCGCACATACACTTGTACGGACAAGTGGGAGTTTGTTGGAGCTTGTGTCCTCCAGTTAGTGCGGATAACGTCATTGCACATACACTTGTACGGACAAGTGGGAGCTTGTTGGGGTTGGTGTCCTTAACAGTTAGTGCAAGGACTTATAAATCTCTAAAAGGATCAAAGGGCATACTTTTGCTATTATTATCAGTTGATCCACGTTTATCAATAACGGTTGGCTTGCTAGATAAGTTTGACGTTATTGTCATACAGATGGCGGTGATCAACTGGTCCCTAAAAGTCACACCTATAGGATACGTTTGAGAGATGTGACGGTATGAAAATACAGTCATGTAGATGCCAATTTTGACTAACCAGTTAGTCTGAGTTATTTGACTAATAATTAGTCAAAAATGTGATGTTGAGATATTTTATTTAATACGGATTAAATAATAATGGCTAAGACGAATTAAGCAGTTAATTCGTAAAATTGAATATAAACGTTTTATATTTAATTAAATGTATATTGAATATAATTATACAATACTGTTTTGTCGGACACGTATTAATAATTCAGCTAACCCGTATTATTAGTTGATGCCTTAATTTCCGATAACCGATAACAGTTTATAATCAGACCGTGTCATATACATTTAGCAATTGGGATTCGGACCACGAGTTTATATGAAGAGGAAATGAAAAAGCCCATGAGGCTCCCTCTCACTCGGTTTGGCCGAGCCAAACATAGACAAAAGGAGCCATCCCCTCTTTTGTTAACCTAAGCATTTTCATTTGTATGAAAACTAGGGTTTTGGGAATTGTGCCTCTCGAAACTCGGATCTCTCATCCAACACAAACTCACAAAACAATCCCCTCAATATTGCAAGGCAATTAGGGGATTCTCTCTAGCACAAGGGCATTTCTCGGACCATCTTGGGTGCATCGTTTAGGAGGAGATCTACCTTGATCTCTCATTGCCATTTTGCACTAGGACCGAAGGTTATTTCTATATCTTAATCGTTTCATTATGTTTTTCGTTTTATGACTATAATCACATGTAAATTTTGCGTTATAGTCCTACAATTAAAGGGTAGTATACGGATATTAACCCACAAAACGAGCAGTAATACATTTTTCACGATTATCCGAGGTTCGACGAATGTTGGTTTATGGCATACCGGCACCCCCAAATGTCTTCCGTTGCTACACAAATATTGCGTGGCCGCTTTATCTAACCTGAGGAACTTTCTGTGTGATTTTCGGAGAATTTTGTTCCGTGACCCTGGAATCCCGAAAAACCGTGTATTTATACACTTCAATTTGAGCCGTTCGGGAGGTCGTACCGGACCCCATTTCTTTTTCACCTTGTTTTTCAATGACGCGTCCGAGGTCATTTCAGGAGTTAACCTATTCGATTCAGCCTCAAATAACGAGCATTAAACGAGCATTAATCCATTTTTCACGATTATCTTAGGTTCGACGAATGCTAGTTTATGGCATACCGGCACCCCTAAATGTCTTCCGTTGCTAGTCAAATTTTGCGTTGCCGCTTTATTTGACCCGAGGAACTTTCTATGTCATTTCCGTAGAATTTTTTTCCGGGACCTTGGAATCTTGAAAAACCGTGTATTATAAACTTCAATTTGAGCCGTTCGGGAGGTCGTACCGGACACTGTTTCTTTTTATCCCGGTTTTTTAATCACTCATAGGAGATCAGTTCAGGAGTTAACCTATTCGATTCAGCTTCAAATAACGAGCATTAAACGAGCAGTAATACATTTTTCACGATTATCCGAGGTTCGACGAATGTTGGTTTATGGCATACCGGCATCCCCAAATGTCTTCCGTTGCTACACAAATATTGCGTGACCGCTTTATCTAACCTGAGGAACTTTGTGTGTGATTTTTAGAGAATTTTGTTCCAGGACCCTGGAATCCCGAAAAACCGTGTATTTATACACTTCAATTTGAGCCGTTCGGGAGGTTGTACCCGACCCTGTTTCTTTTTCTCCCTGTTTTTCAATCACATGTCTGAGGTCATTTCAGGAGTTAACTTATTCGATTCAGCCTCAAATAACGAGCATTAAACGAGCATTAATACATTTTTCACGATTATCCGAGGTTCGACGAATGCTGGTTTATGGCATAGTGGCACCCCTAAATGTCTTCCGTTGCTACTCAAATTTTGCGTGGCAGCTTTATCTGACCCGAAGAACTTTCTATGTGATTTTCAGAAAATTTTGTTCCGAGACCCTGGAATCCCGAAAAACCGTGTATTATATACATTTCAATTTGAGCCGTTCGGGAGGTAGTACCCGACCCTGTTTCTTTTTCTCCCTATTTTTCAATCACGTGTCTGAGGTCATTTCAGGAGTTAAACTTTTCGATTCAGCCTCAAATAACGAGCATTAAACGAGCATTAATACATTTTTCACGATTATCCGAGGTTCGACGAATGCTGGTTTATGGCATTCTGGCACCCCTAAATGTCTTCCGTTGCTACTCAAATTTTTGCGTGGCCGCTTTATCTGACCCGAGGAACTTTCTATGTGATTTTCGAAAAATTTTTTTCCGGGACCTAGGAATCCCGAAAAACCGTGTATTATATACACTTCAATTTGAGCCGTTCGGGAGGTAATACCGGACCAGTTTTTTTTTCTCTCGGTTTTTCAATCACGCGTCTGAGGTCATTTCAGAAGTAAATCTATTCGATTCAGCCTCGAATAACGAGCATTAAACGAGCATTAATCCATTTTTCACGATTATCTTAGGTTCGACGAATGCTGGTTTATGGCATACCGGCACCCCTAAATGTCTTCCGTTGCTACTCAAATTTTGCATGGTCGCGTTATCTAATCCGAGAAACTTTCTGTGTGATTTTCGGAGAATTTGGTTCCGGGACTCTGGAATCTCGAAAAACCGTGTATTATACACTTTAATTTGAGTCGTTCAGGAGGTTGTACCCGACCCTGTTTCTTTTTCTCCCTATTTTTAAATCACATGTCCAAGGTCATTTCAGGAGTTAACCTATTCGATTCAGCCTCAAATAACGAGTATTATACGAGCATTAACACATTTTTCACGATTATCCAAGGTTCGACGAATGCTGGTTTATGGCATACCGGTACCCCCAAATATCTTCCGTTGCTACTCAAATTTTGCGTGGCCGCTTTATCTGACCCGAGGAACTTTCTATGTCATTTCCGAATAATTTTGTTCTAGGACCCTGGAATCCCGAAAACCGTGTATTATACACTTCAATTTGAGCCGGTCGGGAGGTCGTACCGGACCCAGTTTCTTTTTCTCCAAGTTTATCAATCACGCGTCCGATGTCATTTCAGGAGTTAACCTATTGGATTCAGCATCAAATAACAAGCATTAAACGAGCATTAATCATTTTTCACGATTATCCGAGATTTGACGAATGCTGGTTTATGGCATACCGGCACTCCCAAGTGTCTTCCCTTGCTACTCAAATTTTGTGTGGCCGCTTTATCTGGCCCAAGGAACTTTATATGTGATTTCCGGAGAATTTTGTTCCGGGACCCTGGAATCCCGAAAAACCGTGTATTATACACTTCAATTTGAGTCGTCCGGGAGGTCGTACCGGACCTAGTTTCTTTTTCTCTCGGTTTTTCTATCACGCGTCCGAGGTCATTTCAGGAGTTAACCTATTCGATTCAGCCTCTAATAACGAGCATAAAACGAGCATTAATCCATTTTTCACGATTATCCGAGGTTCGACGATTGTTGGTTTATGGCATACCGGCACCCCCAAATCGAATAGATTAACTCCTGAAAAAACCTCGGACACGTTGTAGAAAAATCGGGAGAAAAGAAACGTGGTTCGGTACGATCTCCCGAACGGCTCAATTTAAAGTGTATAATACACGGTTTGAAAGACTTCAGGGTCCCAGAACAAAACTTTTCGAAAATCACGCATAAGGTTTCTTGGATTAGGTAAAGAAGCGATACAAAGATTGAGGAGCAACGAAAGACATTTAGGGGTGCCGTTATGCAATAAACCATCATTCGTTGAACCTCGGACAATCAAGAATAATGGATTAATAGTCATTATTTCTGGCTGAAATCGAATTGATTAACTCCTGAAATAACGTCTGACACGTAGTAGAAAACCGGGAAAAAAACAAATGTGGTTCAGTACGACCTCCCGAACAGCTCAAATTGAAGTGAATAATACACAGTTTTTGAGATTTCAGGGTACCGGAACAAAATTCTTCGAAAATCACACAGAAGGTTCCTCGGATTAGGTAAAGAAGCCACGTAAAATTTGAGGAGCAACGGAAGACATTTGGGGGCGACGGTATACAATGACCGAGCTTTCGTTAACTCCTTAAATAACCTCCAACACATAGTAGAAAAACCAGGAAAAAATGAAACGTGGTCCGGTACGACCTCTTGAACGGCTTAAATTTAAGTGTATAATACACGGTTTTCGAGATTTCAGTCCCGGAATATAATTCTTGAAAAATCTCACAGAAGGTTCCTCGGATTAGGTAAAGAAGCCACACAAAATTTGAGGAGCAACGGAAGACATTTGGGGTGCCGGTATGCAATAACTCCACATTTGTCGAACCTCGGATAATCGTGAAAAATGGATTAATGCTCGTTATTAGAGACTGAATCGAATAGGTTAACTCCTAAAATGACCTCGAACGCGTGATAGAAAAACCAGGAGAAAAATAAACTGGGTCCTGTACAACCTCCCAAGCGGTTCAAAATGAAGTGTATACTACATGGTTTTCGAGATTTCAGGGGCCCGGATCAAAATTCTCAGGAAATCACACAGAAGGTTCCTCGGACCAGGTAAAAAAGCCACACAAAATTTGAGGAGCAACGGGAGACATTTGGGGGTGCTGGTATGAAGTAAACCTGAATTCGTCGAACTTCGGATAATCGTGCAGAATCGATTAATACTCGTTATTTGAGGCTGAAATCGAATAGGTTAACTCCTGAAATAATCTCGGACACTTTGTAGAAAAATCGGGTGAAAAGAAATGTGGTTCAATACGACCTCTCGAACGGCTCAAATTGAAGTGTATAATACACGATTTTTGAGATTTTAGAGTCCTGGAACAAAAATCTTCGGAAATGACACAGAAGGTTCCTCGGATTAGGTAAAGAAGCGATACAAAATTTGTGGAGCAACGGAACACATTTGGGGGTGCCGGTATGCAATAAACCAGCATTCGTCGAACCTTGTATAATCGTGCAGAATCGATTAATACTCATTATTTGAGGCTGAAATCGAATAGGTTAAATCCTAAAATAACCTCGGATACGTAGTAGAAAAATCGGAAGAAAAAGAAACGTGATTCAGAACTACCTCTCGAACGGCTCAAATTGAAGTGTATATAATACACGGTTTTCGAGATTTCAGAGACCCGGAACAAAATTCTTTGGAAATCACAAAGAAGGTTTATCGGATTAGGTAAAGAAGCCACACAAAGTTTGAGGAGCAACGGAAGACGTTTGGGGGTGCCGGTATGCAATAAAACAGCATTCGTCGATCCTCGGACAATCGTGAAGAATGGATTAATAGTCGTTATTTGAGGCTAAAATCGAATAGGTTAACTCCTGAAATAACCTCGCAGAGGTAGTAGAAAAACCGGGAGAAAAACAAACGTGGTATGGTACGAACTCCCGAACGGCATAAATTGAAGTGTATAATACACGGTTTTCGAGAGTTCAGGGTCCCTGTGTAATACCCCCCTTGTTTAAGCACTTGTTGACTGAACGTTTAACTAAGGGAGACCCGTAGCAAGAGATATGGGAAAGGATAAGAGACCTACGCTACTGTTTACTCGACCTAGTAGGGGTTACTCGCCCGAGTAGTGGATACACTCGACCGAGTAGGGTTTACTCGGCCGAGTATGACTATACTCGGCCGAGTACCACGACTGCTAACGCGTATGTGTGAGTAGAATTTCATCCATTGTGAGATTTAGGGAAATTGTTTCCAATCTTGTAAATGATTGCAAAATTGTTGAATGTTTAAATGATTGCAAAATTGTTGGGAAATTGTTTCCAATCTTGTACATGTAATGTGTGTGATGAACTGCCTAAATGAAAGTTTAGTGTTTTTCTATGTTATTAGCTTATCTGAGGGTGAAAACCTTGACTTATATTGACATTGTGCATTATAATTGGTAGGTTTGATTTAATTGAAGTGGCAGCTCGATTAGATTCGGCCCAAGGGATCGTCTCGGGTAGAAAGATTGAGACCTACCTAGATTACCCCAACATTCTAGCTTTCGTTTGATTAAGATTCAACCCGTCCTACATTGGTGAACCCAATAACCCTAAACTTTCTCCAATTTGATAAAACTCATCTTTATTATATATCATACTTAATCTTTATCTCTAGTTTAATTGCTTATTTTGCTTAGTAGTTAATAATTTAGATCATCAATCAATCAAGTTTTATTGTTAGACTAAACATAGATCTCGAGCAAGCTAAACATTACCCCCGCCATCTTTGTGTTCAACCTTAACTTGCGTACTATATTTGTTGAGTTTATATATTGTTTTCTGTCAAGGGAGTGCGACATTCCTCACATAGGTTGTTATTAAAAATTGTGTTCATCTGCGCTTCTTTTAACAAAAAAAATTATTATGAAAATATTATTACCCGTATATTAATTTCTAGGTTCGCACGTGTTGCAAAACTTGATACAATCATTAAATTCCAATATTTCGGAATGTCTAAGTGTATATTTATTTACCAATAATGGACAAGAACCAATTCAATCGAGAAAGTGATCAATAAGAAAATCTTCGAGTTCGACATTTCTGATATCACGTTTTCTCCTATAAGAAATTTGGTGGTACATTCCTTGAATCAAAAGATTTGAGTTGATTATTTCCCATTATTCGACAAAAAGAACTCGTTATAAAGAACTTATCTCGTTTGTTGGTTTTAGTCGAAACATACATAAAAAAAACGAGGGGGAAATCTTTTAAGAGTAAAATGGAGTGCAACAAAGAGGAGACGACGAAAAGAGAAACGGAGCAAGGGGAAGAAAATTGCGACAAAACTGAGACAGGAAAAAAAGAAACGGAGCAAGCGGAAGTAAATTGTACGTGGGAGCAAAAGCCTGAAATAATGGATAAAGCGTACAAAAACTTGATGAATGTACAATCGCCCAAGGGTTGGGTCAAATCTGATCCTTCGGCACATAAGTTATTTGTAGAACAATGGCTTGCAACCTACTTAGAAACCCTGAACCTTCAGGTAAAGCTTCTATACTCGATTTCAAACCTTTAATCGATGAATTAATTTATTTTGTACGTGTTTTAAATGGTTAAATTATTGAAAATGCGGGACCAAACATGGGGAGAAGAATCGATGACATAACATGGAAAATTTATGTCATAATTCGGGCGATATCAGTGAAACTCGGGCGTTAAAACTTATTTAGTTATTTCGAATTTTATGTTTAAAGCCAGATTATTAATATAACCCTAGTCTTATTAGTCACATAAATCAATAATCATAAATAATTAAGATACAATAAAAAGCAATTCATAGATTATACAATCAGTTGTATATGTTGTACGGTGTAGAATGTGAACTTTGTCATAAAATATCTGAGCTCTATGTTAAATAATTAATCTCAATGTATGAATCATGTACAAGTACAAAAAAATCTTGTAAACGATGTGGACACTTATTCAAAGGGATTAGTTAATTAATTAGAAAATATGATTTCAAAGTCATTAATTAATTTCCATCTCTTACAAAATGTAATTATACAATGCGGAACATTTATTATTATACACAAAAACTCCGGAGAGAAAACGTACATATTTTGTGAGTTTAATTGAATTATGTCCTCACTTCTCCTCTTTGTTTGGCCCTGCATTTTTCAACAAATAACCATTTTAAGACAAAAAATAAAAGTAATACTCGTTTAAAGTTCTGAAATCGATCTTGTCTAAAGGATCGGAGTTTCTAATCTTGAGGTCCTCGTAAATTTTTCTTCGAATAAATGGGAGATAAATCAACTAAAATCCTATGATTCTACGAACTTACCACCAAATTTCTTTCAACAGAGGATTTAGGAAATGTGATATCATGAACTTTGTAGTTTTCACCTTTATATAATACCTCATTTCCTTGTTGAGTAAATGTCCAATTTGTAGATTTTTTTCTTGATCGTTTTCTCGATTCGATTGATTCCTGCCCATTATTATTATTATTATCCTTTAAACATCAGATTCTCTTAATAAAAAATAGGACCCAGTATTTAAATAATACTAATAATATTTATTTTCATAGCAATATCACTATATAATAATACCTAATAATACTAATACTATTAATACTACAACAACAGTAGTGACAATTTAATGTTACTCGATGAGTTGATGGTGCCAAATATATCATCCGTCTTAAGATTAAAACTTACCTTAGCATCACTAGGATGGATTCCATGGAAAACAAAATCGTCAACTGTAATTATAGAGCGAAACGACAAATAATTGCTCTCTATATGATAAAAAGTCTGCAATGCCAAAAAAAAAAAAAAACATACATGTCACATATTTATTCTAATAAAAGTAAATGTACGAGTATAATTTTTATTAAATTTAATTTATTAAGATGTTAATTGTATTATTATACCATGTCAACTACATCTCCTTGAATCCTTAGCTTCTTCTTGATAATCCATCCTTTTAGAAGACTAACATCTCTTACAATTATATTTTCATGGAAAATATCGTCCTAAATCGCACCAGCATCCAAATCGTAAAACCAAATTAATAAGGAAGATGAAAAACTAATGAAAAATACGATTTATTAAACCTCGAGTCATCTCGTTTTACATATAGTACTAATATATTAGTACGTACCTCATGATTTTCGGAGTTCTTTGTAACATTATTACTTTCCATGTACTCGTTACTTGTTCCGTCATCGAGCAACTCTTCAATCTTTGGACATACAATTAGTGAGACACATTAACAATTAATGGTAAATAAATAATTGGGACGAAAGGAATAATAAAATACCATATCTAAAGCGAATTCCACAGAACTTTTGCTGCCAGTTGGTGAAGTTGCAGAGACAAGTTCATCATACTTGTATATTCTAACTGATGATGATCCCTGTAAAAAAATGATATTAATTAGAAAATAAAAAATATGATTTCAAAGTTATTAATTAGTTTTCATCTCTTACAAAGTGTAATTATACCATGCGGAACATTCATTATTATATTAAGTCACTAATGAATTTAATCACACGATTCATATCAAATCTATGATCGGTGGCGTTTAGTTAATGTTCTAGTATCAACCGATCACTATTTATTCGGGTAAATAATTGTAATGAACAATCCAAGTGTAAATATATAAGATTTCATAAAGGAGATGCACACAAAAATCTCATAGAAAGATTTAAAACCTACAACAGAAAACAACAAATTTAATTTCTAAAGTGTAAATATACAATCTAGGTGTACAAAGATTAGGGATCGGAGTTTCTTTTAGTGTAAACCAAGTGCTCGCCGTACACAACAATGTATAAAATTAAATTGCTCTTCCATGCACAAAATCGCTACTCGAAGACTCGAAGTAATAATTGTTTTGATATACTCCAACACAAGTTGAATCAAATATTGAACGAACACAAGTAATTTATTTGTAGTCACGTAAATCAACAATCGTGCATGATTAAAAATGAAGTAAAAAAGGAGATTAGGGCATAAACATATATGCGTGACAGTTACCTTCTCCATGGTGAGTGTTCTTTGAACAAAGCTTGTTGTAGAAAGGGAAAAAGATGGCAATTTATGAGAAAAATAAGGGAGAAATTATGAGTAAAACTAGAGAAAATAGAGTAGTACTTTTTTCTTTAATTTAATTTGTAATGAGTGTTTGTGTGATATTAATACTAAAATAATGAAATTAGAGTTTCAATTTATAGTCAAAAGTGTAGGAAAAACTCAAAAGGAAATGATTATTTATTTCCTTACTAATAAAATTTTTTATTTCAGATTTTATTTCAGAGAAATGGTCTTTCAATAGCGTTATTGAGAGACATCTCACATGATAGAGGGAGGGATCCACTGAATTTCCATTTTCCCTATTATGTCTCCCACTAAATTAGTGGGAGACGATTTCTCATGAGACGTACTGAATTTTTTTATTACAAAAGGTACCGAACACATAGAATGTGACAATTTGTGCATGCGCAAGGAGCATAAACGATAATAACTATTTGTTTAACGTATCACGCGATATTATACTAAATTTGAAAAATCTTGGGATAAACAATACAAGTAACAATTTGCTCGAATGTATTACACGATATTATTCTAGATATGAAACCGTTAGAATAAAAAATGATAATAACGGTTTGCTTTAACGTATCACACGATATTATACTAAATTTGAAAAATCGTTGGGATAAACAATAACAAACAACAGTTTGCACTAATGTATTAGACGATATTATTCTAGATATGAAACCGTTAAAATAATAAACAATAATAACGGTTTGTTTTATACTAAATTTCATCTTTAATCAAGCATGATAATTTTTCAAATTTAGTAAAATCGTTTATCGTTTATGCATAAATAATATCGTGTAATACATTGGGCAAATCGTTACTCGTAGTTGTTATTGTTTATCCCAACGAGTATTCAAATTTAGTATAATATCGTGTGATACGTTAAAACAAACCGTTATTATCGTTTATGCTCCTTGCACAAATCGTCACGCTCGTGTATTCGGTACCTTTTGTAATAAAAAAATTCATCGGTAAGGAAATAAATAATCATCTCCTTTTGTGTTTTTCCTACTCTTTTGACTATAAATTGAAACTCTGATTTCATTATTTTAGTATTAATATCACACAAACACTCATCTTGCAAATTAAATTAAAGAACAAAGTACAACCCCATTTTCTCTAGTTTTACTCATAAAGTTTCCCATATTTTTCTCATAAATTGCCATCTTTTTCCCTTTCTACAACAAGCTTTGTTCAAAGAACATACACCATGGAAAAGGTAACCGTCACGCATATGTGTTTATGCCCTAATCTCCTTTTTTTACTTCATCTTTAATCATGCATGATTGTTGATTTATGTGACTACAAATAAATTACTTGTGTTCGTTCGATATTTGATTCAACTTGTGTTGGAATATATCAAAACACTTATTACTTCGAGTCTTTAAGTAGCGATTTTGTGCATGGAAGAACAATTTAATTTTATACATTGGTCTACGGGCATGCAGTACTTAGTTTACACCCAAAAAAAAACTCTGATCCCTAATCTTTGTACACATATATTATATATTTGCACTTGTAGAAATTAAATTTGTTGTTTCTTGTTGTAGGTTTTAAATCTTTCTATGAGATTTTAATGAAATCTTATATATTTACACTTGGATTGTTCATTACAATTATTTACCTGAATAAATAACGATCGATTGATACTAGAATATTAATTAAAGGCCACCGATCATATATTTGGTATGAATCGTGTGATTAAATTCATTAATCACTTAATATAATTATAAATGTTCTGCATTGTATAATTACCCTTTGTAAGAGATAAAAATTAATTAATATAATAACTTTGAAATCATATTTTCTATTTTATAATTAATATAATTTTTTTACAGGGATCACCATCAGTTAGAATATACAAGTATGAAGAACTTGTCTCTGCTACTTCACCAACTGGCAGCAAAAGTTCCGTGGAATTCGCTTTAGATATGGTATGTTATTATTCCTTTCGTCCCAATTATTTATTTACCATTAATGTTTAATGTGTCACTAATTGTATGTCCAAAGATTGAAGAGTTGCTCGATGATGGAACAAGTAACGAGTACATGGAAAGTAATAATGTTACAAAGAACCCCGAAAATCATGAGGTACGTACTAATATATTAAGTTTATATGTAATTTTCATTAGTTTTTCATCGTAATTTTCATTAGTTTTTCATCTTCCCTAATAAGATAGTTTTACGATTTGGATGCTGCTGCGATTCAGGACGATATTTTCCATGAAAATATAAATGTAAGAGATGCTAGTCTTCTAAAAGGATGGATTATCAAGAAGAAGCTAAGAAGTCAAGGAGATGTAGCTGACATGGTATAATAATACAATTAACATCTTAAAAAATGAAATTTAATAAAAATTATACTCGTACATTTATTTTTATTAGAATAAATATGTGACATGTATTTTTTTTTATTTTTTTTTTTGCATTGCAGACTTTCTATCACATAGCGAGCAATTATTTGTCGTTTCGCTCTATAATTACAGTTGACGATTTTGTGTTCCGTGGAATCCATCCTAGTGTTGCTAAGGTAAGTTTTAATCTTAAGACGGATAATATATTTGCCACCTTCGAAAATAAATATTATTAGTATTATTTTAAATACTTGGTCCTATTTTTTTTCCTAGAGAATATGATGTTTAATGGATAGTAATTAATAATGGACAGGAACCAATAGAATCGAAAAAACGATCAAGAAAAAAATCTACAAACTGGACATTTACTGAACAAGGAAATGAGGTATTATATAAAGGTGAAAACTACAAAGTTCATGATATCACGTTTCCTAAATCCTCTCTTGAAGGAAATTTGGTGGTAAGTTCGTTGAATCATAGGATTTGAGTTGATTTATTTCCCATTATTCGAAGAAAAAAATCGTTATAAAGAATTTAACTCATTTGTTAATTTTAGTCGAAACAGACAGAAAGAAAAAATAAAAGAGGGAGAAAAAAAGAGGAGACGGGTAAAGCATATGAAAACTTGATGAATGTACAACCACCCAAGGGTTGGGTCAAACCCGACCTTAGGGCACATAAGTTATGAACAATGGCTTGTTGAGGCTCGTAAATTTTTTTACGAGGACCTCAAGATTAGAAACTCCGATTCTTTAGACAAGATCGATTTCAGAACTTTAAATGAGCATTAATTTTATTTTTTGTCTTAAACTGGTTATTTGTTGAAAAATGCAGGCCCAAACAAAGAGGAGAAATCTTTTTCATATTTTGGTGTTTCAGTCATTTTTGTATTTTAAGTATGTTAAAAAAAATGTATTTCTCAAAGTAGACATCTGTGGTTTAACATGTTTATTTTATTTGGTACATAATTTAATAACAATCGTACCTATTTTATCATACATTATAACCATTTTTATTAGTAGCTCATTTTATAGTATACGTACCGATTTTATTTCTTTGTATACCATTTTTCCATCAATTTGTAAATGATCTCTTAATAAATTTAGTGAGATACCGTCTCTCATGAGATCTACTGTAAAAAAAAATGATAAAGATCTCATATCTCTCTTTTTGCACGTTCTAGCAGAAAGATTAATTACAAATAATAGGCTATAATTGTCTAAAAAATAATAACATTCGTTCTTCTTAGACGAAATTCTTCAAATTATAGTTTTTTTTGGTGAAAAGAAGCGGCAAATCTTCAAATTATATTACGAGTATTAATGTACGTGTTTTAAGCAATTGTGTCATATTATAACCTAATAATATGTTGGATCATCTCCGTTTTTTTACTCTCCATTTCCTCTCGCCAAAATTGTTTCGACATAAATCAGCCAAACTTAAAAAAAATGAAAGTAAAAAGAAGGAAAAGATTTGTGTACAACCACATATACAAAATAACCAAGGAATCCGTCATCTAAACAATTAATCTTGTATACGACCGTTCTATTCAATCCAACAAGTCAACACAAAAAATAATATGACTAAAATAACACTAAATGAGCCCGTTATATAAATACAACCATCTCATATAAGTTTTTATCTCGGTTAAAATGATTTAGTAAATACAATTAAAATGATTTATCTCGGTTAAAATGACCAAGTTTTTATCTCGGTTAAAATGATTTTGCATAAATAATGTACTACACAAAGACAAAAGTTCCACCATACCAACCAATTTTGTTTCGTCCACCGATGACTTGTCAAGGTAACTACATAAATACAAAAGTATATGATTTATATAAAAATTACTGTTTATTCTAACGGTTTCAAATTTAGAATAATATCGTGTAGTACATTAAGTAAACTATTGTTATTTTTCATCTTAACGATTTTCAAATTTAGAATAATATCGCGTGATACGTTAAAGCAAACCGTTATTACCGTTAATTATTCCAACGATTTCAAATCTAGAATAATATCGTGTAATACATCAGAGCAAACTTTTAGTAGTTATTGTTTATCCCAACTATTTTTCAAATTTAGAATAATATCGTGTTATGTGATACGTTAAAGCAAACCGTTATTATCGTTTATGCTCCTTGCACACATTATCACATTCTATGTCCTTGGTACCTTTTGTAATTAACAATTTAAACTGGTAAGGAAATTAATAATCATCTTCTTTTGAGTTTTTTTCCTACTACCTTGAATATAAATTGAGACTTTAATTAGTATTAATATCACACAAATAATTAACATCACACAAATAATTTTCTTACAAATAATTAACTTTTCCCCCTTCTACTAACAGGTTTTCTTGTTCGAATTGAAGCACACTTACCATGGTGAAGGTAACCGTCACTCATATGTGTTTTTATTTCATATTTAATCATGCATGATTATCGATTTTCGTGACTAATATGATTAGGGTTAGATTAATAATCCTGTTATAAAACATATATTTGAAACAACTAAATGAGTTTATCACATAATAAATTACTTGTGTTCGATATTTTGATTCAAAGTAGAACAATTTAATTATTATACATTGTTATTGATGGTGGACAGATCGCGTTTAAAAAAAAACTCATATCTCTAGTTTTTGTACACCTATACTGTATATTTGTACGTTGTGAAATTTCTGAAATCTAATATACGTATGCTTGAATCGTGAATTATAATTATTTACGCTCGTTAATAGCAAATTAATTAAAGGCCACTAATCATAGAATCTAATGTGAATCGTGTGATTATGTTCCACATTGTATAATTACACATTATTACAATAGATGAGATTTAATTAATGACTTTAAAATCATATTTTCTGATTAATTAACTAAACCGTCCCTTTAAATAATTGTTAACATCGTTTACAAGATGGTCAAGATCTACTCGTACATGATTAATACATTGAGATTAATTATTTAATTACATACTTTTGTATGCATGGCCCTTTTTAGATTTTATTATTATGCGGTCTGTGTCATATATGTCGAGACTGTCTTTATTTTTAATATTAACTTACCATTGGTATATAAAAAAAAAAAGAATTAAAATAAATGATGGAGACAAAAAGAGTGTATATATGATTAAATAAAGAAAAGTGATATGATTTCGTTGAAAATAGTTATACTCCGTATCTTCCAAGAGTTTATTAATAATCGGTATTATTGATTTCTCGATTTTTATCATAAATTACCACTAATTTTACTAACTAATTATTAACCCTAATTTTCTTACAGGGATCATCATCAGTCAGAGAATTCAGCATTGATGAAATTTTCTCAAATGAAGAAATTTCATCATCTGGCAACGACTGTTCCGAGGAATTCGCTTTGGAGTTGGTATTTTATTAGTCCTTTTATTCCAGTCATCTGTTTACTTTTAATTAATACGAGTTTATTAAGAAATGTGTGTACTCGGTAACTTGATATTCCGTAATTTATTTATTTTTGTAATTGAATTGATGTTAATTTAATTTTTAACGTGTCTCACTAATTGCATGTACAAAGATCGAAGCATTCCTTGATGACGGACTAAAGGCCGAATACTTGGAAAGTAATAATATTACAACGAACTCCAAAAACCATGAGGTACGTACGTACCAATATATTAGTGGTACTTAATTTGAGTATCACTCGGGATTAAATCGTAAATTTTGTTGTGTGATTCAGAATATTTTCCATGAAAACATAAACGTGAAAGACGTTGGTCGTCTTAAAGGATGGATAATCAAGAAGAAGCTAAGGAGTAACGGAAAAATATATGACATGGTATAAAATTAATTTCTTAATATTTTTCTAAAATAAATGAAATTTAATTAAAAGTTATAATCGTATATCGCTTTTATTAGAATCAATATGTGACATGTAAATTTTTTTTTTTTTTTTTTTTTTTGCATTACAGACTTTTTACCATATAGAGAGCAAATATCTATCGTTTCGATCGATAATCAAAGTTGACGATTTTGTGTTCCATGGAATCCGTCCTACACATACAAAGAAGAGTACCATTAGTCCAGAAGAAGGAAGTAATGGTGCTGCTAAGGTAAGTTTAAAATAAACAAATTAATATTCGCGCCACCGAGTAATATTGAATTGTAACTACTGTTATTGTGGTATTATTAGGTATTACTTCTATTAGTGATATGAGTACGAACATTGATATTATTAGTATTATTGAAATACTTGGTCGAATTTAATTTCGATCATCATCGCAAATATATAGATGATAACTTGTTATATTGGTCAGGAACCAAAATCATCGAAAAAACGGTCAAAAAAAAAATCTACAAATTGGACATTTACAAAACAAGGAAGTAAGGTATCATATAAAGGAGAAAACTACGACGTTTATGATATTACATTTCCTAAATCTTCTCCTGAAGGAAATTTGGTGGTAAGTTCCTTGAATCAAAGGATTTGATTTGATTTATTTCCCCAGTATTTCTGGTAAAAAAAAAAAGAAAAAACTCGTTATTAGTAACTTAACTCATTTTTTATTTTATTTGGTCATGACAGACACAGAAAAAAAAAAATAAACGTGGGAGAAAATCCGTCAAAGACAAAATGGAGTGCGACAAAGACAAGGTGGGAAAAAAAGAATTGGAGCAAGCGGAACAAAATTTTAGTTAGAGTTAGGTGTCATGTACGCTTTGGTGTCACCGTCATTTGTGTACTTCTCTATTTTAAGTATGAAAAATAGTTTTTTTGTTTTGTTTCCAATAGCCTAATGTTTTTTTCACTTTTTATATTTATTAAAGTAAGACGTGTCTTATTTCCTTAATTTTTGAGCCAAAAGTAAATATGAAAAAACAATCGGGATGGAAAGTACAAATATAGTTCGCGACCTACCTGCTTGAAATTCTTTTAGAAATTATATAATATCAACACTTTAGCTCTTTAGATGAAGATCTTTTAAGTTATTCCGCGTGAAAACGATAAAATCAAAACACAGATTAAACTTTTACCTTCTTTAAGTTTCACCATGGATAACACGAAGACAAGTCTCATCTAATTTTCTTATATGCACATCTCTTAAGGCAGGGGTGTCTAATACCCCGGGCGACCACGGGCGGCGGAACTGGGCCTCCAGTTTTGGCCACTGAATTTATAAGCTTTACTGATAAAATTTAATACAAATCTCGACGTGTAATGCACTTTTACATTGATATTTAGGGCCTCAAATTTTTAATATGCATCGGGTCTCCATTTACTTTAAGACGCCCCTGTCTTAAGGGGTAGTTTTATATCAACAAAGATCCTCTCCATTTCTTTTAACCAACTCATCTATATATCTATATATCTATATTCTATTCTATATAAAATAATACTCCCTCCTATTCACTATATTCTTCCCTATTTCCTTATCCGGATTATTCGGGTTTTCTTCCCTAATTCCTTTTTTGGGTTGATTTGTGTGGTCTAAATTAAATTGCATGTGGGGTAGTGTATTTTGTGTGGTCCAAATTCACTTTTTTATTTCTTGTGCAAAAAGAAAAGGGGAAGAATATAGTGAATAGGAGGGAGTAAAACAACCACCAAATCACTTTTTTCTCCCGCCTACTACCTTGTGATTTCTTTTAACCAACTCATCTATATATCTATATATCTATATTCTATATATCTATATATCCATTCACTTTTTTCTCCCGCCCCTGTCATCTGACCGGCTGGGAGATTCCTGTAACTTCCTTCAAAACTTGTGATTTCTCAGCTTATATGTTCTCCGAAGCTAGCTAGCCACGGCCACCTACCAGTGGGGATACTCCTTGCTTGCCTTTGTCTTCAGTTCTATAGATATGCACTCCCAGCCAGCTGGCCGGCTGCCGGCCTACCGGCTGGGGATACATCTCAGCATGATCCCCTTCTTCTTCCATGCATAGCTCAGTCAACCCGTCTTCCTTGCTTCATTTCACCCGTTCCCGATACTATCCTACAACTAGTTGTATAATAGCTATGTACAACCGCGTCAAAGTTATCGAGCTCTCACACAAAGTTGTTGAGTTATTTTAAAAGTTATTGAGCTATTTTACGAACTTATTGAGCTTAATTATTATTCTGTTAAGCTCAACCACTTTGTAACATAACTCGATAATTTTGTTAATAGAGCTCGACAACTTTGTAACAAAGCTCCACAACACTAAATAAGTTGTATATACAACCGGTTGTATAATACATTAACTGCTCAATTTCTGCAAGGAGGCCAAAATGTCATAGTAAAGGGAATCGGGACAAGAAATTAGGGAAAGGAAGTACAAAACCGACTCAAATGGAGTCGAAATGCATGAAAATAGAGGGGAAAAAGGGTGCAAAAGGGTCCTATATCAATCAACAAAGATCCTTTCCATTTCCTTTAACCAACTCATCTATATATCTATATTCTATTCTATATATTCTATATAAAATAATAAAACAACAACCAAATCACTTTTTTTCTCCCGCCTACTACCTCCCTCTATCTATCCATTAACCTATAACAAAAAAAAACCTAAAAACCTGCTTGCACAGAATCATGGTTACCGACTCTAATACTGTAATATTTACCTTCATATTTTATTGTGATTTTATTTTTTATAGAGTATCATAGTGATGCTTTGTAACATTTTTCCCCATTCAATTTCATGGCAAATTGCTCAAATCCATTCACGTTATACTATTGTATACCACTTTTCACATAATTTTATTCATTGCCTTTAAATATTTTTGTAATTCTACTGATTGTTCATGTTTTAATGAAGTATTTGTTTGTCTTTGATATTGCAATTTTGTTATTTATAACTAGTAGAGTTCCCGTGCTACAGCATGGTATTTTTTAGATTTGTTTTATAAAGAAATTTTCTTATTAAATTAATTGTATAAATTAACTATACTTGGAGTTTAATGTTATAATGTACGGAGTACTAAATATAATCTGAGTAAGGGGTAGAAAACGAAAGTTTTAAGTTATTTTTGTCTGAAACTGTTTTTACTTTACTGTTAAAAATAACACTATAATGTTATATCTATAGGATATGACATAAAATAAAATTAAGTGATGTAAGATCTAATTAAAATGCGTATTACCTTATAACGAAAACAGGTAAAAACAGTATACTACGCATTTAAAAGACAGTTTACAAATAATTAACTAATATTTTTTATTTTTATTTTTTACTTGTAATAAAGAAAATACATAAAAATTTGTTACGTTATTTAGAAAACCATATTTAGAGTCTAACTGATGAAGGATAATACTATAAAAAGAAGATTTGCGTAATTTTAGAGTGTAACTGATGAAGGATAACATTTATGAAAATGATTGTATACTAATAAATTAGGGATAATAATTGTTTCTTGTAAAAGAGGTAAATATAAATGTAATATTGTTACCATATATAGTTTTGAGAGTTATTTTCTTAGGCGGGAAAACTACTAAAAGTTTTTATTCTCTTAGTAGCAGGGGGGATTGAGATAAAAAGAGTTTTTTTACCGTCATCTATATAATATAATAAAACAAAAATCAATTACATTTTCTTTCCCGCCTAAGCCTCCACCCCGTATTTCATACAAGTCTCATTATAGAGCCTACCACAGTACCACTAATCACATGGTCCACTAGATATTATGTACTAATTTATTAATTCTGCCAATTAACCCTAATTAATCCGAAATCGTCTTTTTTTTAGCGTATATTTTGTTTGCGTCATTTCTTTCATATGGTTCATCATAGTTGCTATAATTTATTGCTTAATGAATCAGATTTAATGATTTACCATGTGTCTAGAGATTATATTTACGGAATCAAAGAAGTAAATAGTAAGCTTTCTATTTGACTTGACGTCGTTTTGAAATCATATTTTGATCGACTATACTTTTTTTGATATGTATGCTAATCATATTTGTTGAAAATTTTAAAATTTATACTCCGTATACTTTGAAAGACCTTTTGATAACAAGTATAAATATTTTGATTCTAATGGTATTTCATATATACTTATGAACAAAGTTTTAATAAAACACAAATCATAAATGTTTTTTTTTTCCGCTTAAACACTCACCCTACATGTAATACTACTTTACAAAATCTCATTCGTCAACTAACCAAATGACTCAGTATTAGACCTGTTAAATGGATCGGGTCAAGATACGGGTGAGACATACGGGTCAGATCATACGGGTTACGGTCGAATTAGGGCCACAATAAGGGTCAAAAAATAGGTTCCAACGCCTTTTTTCTACCATTTTTTCAATTGAAAAAATATTTTCTTAAAAATTTAAAAATATTTAATATTAATGTTTTAATCATATTAAATTGGTATATTAATTATATTGACATAATAATAGCAATTAAGTTATTTTAATAACCGTTTTATTATTAACATGGTTCAGAACTACCTCCCGAACGGCTCAAATTGAAGTGTATGATACACGGTTTTCAAGATTTCAGGGTCCCGGAACAAAATTCTCCGGAAATCACACAGAAGATTCCTCGGATCGAGATAAGGACCACACAAAATTTGAGGACCAAAGCGAAAGACATTTGGGGTGCCTTAGGTATGCAAATAAACCAAAGATTCGTCGAACCTCAGACAATCGTGAAGATTAGATTAATACTCGTTATTTCAAGCTGAAATCGAATAGGTTTACTCCTGGAATGACCTCGGACACGTAATAGAAAAATTGGGGAAAAAACAAACGTGGTCCGGTACGACCTTCCGAACGGCTCCAATTGAAGTGTATAATACACGGTTTTCGAGATTTCAGAGTACCGGAACAAAATTCTTCCAAAATCATACAGAAGGTTCCTCGAATCAGGTAAAGAAGCCACACAAAATTTGAGAGCAACGGAAGACATTTAGGGGTGCTGGTATGCAGTAAACCAGCATTCGTCAAACCTCGGATAATCGTGAAAAATGGATTAATACTCGTTATATGAGGTTAAAATCGAATAGGTTAACTCCTAAAATGACATCGGATACGTAGTAGAAAAACCGGGAGAAAAACAAATGTGGTCCGATACGACCTCCCGAACGACTCAAATTGAAGTGTACACGGTTTTCGAGATTTCAGGGTGCTGGAACAAAAATTTTCGATAATCATACAGAAGGTTCCTCGGATCAGGTAAAAAAGCCACACAAAATTTGAGGAGCAACGGACGACATTTGGGTGTGCCGGTATGCAGTAAACTAGCATTCGTCGAACCTCGGATAATCGTGGAGAATCGATTAATACTCGTTATTTGAGGTTGAAATCGAATAGGTTAACTCCTCAAATAACCTCGGAAACGTAGTAGAAAAACCGGGAGAAAAGAAACGTGGTTCAGTACGACATCCTGAAAGGCTGAAATTGAAGTGTATAATACACGGTTTTCGAGATTTCAGGGTCCCGGAACAAAATTCTTCGGAAATCCCACCGAAGATTCCTCGGATCAGGTAAAGTAGCCACACAAAATTTGAGGAGCAACTGAAG
Organism: Silene latifolia; assembly: GCF_048544455.1. NCBI lineage: Eukaryota > Viridiplantae > Streptophyta > Magnoliopsida > Caryophyllales > Caryophyllaceae > Silene > Silene latifolia. The sequence continues at coordinate 7,203,420 of NC_133535.1, read as the reverse complement.
ACATTTGTGGGTACCGGTATGCATGAAACCAACATTCGTCGAACCTCGGACAATCGTGAAAATTTGATTAATACTCGTTATTTGAGGCTGAAATTGAATAGGTTAACTCCTGAAATAACCTTGGACAAGCAATAAAATAACGGGGAGAAAAACAAACGTGGTCTGGTACGACCTCCCGAACGGCTCAAATTTAAGTGTATAATACATGGTTTTCGAGATTTCAGGGTCCAGGAATTTGTATTTTCGGAAATCATACAGAAGGTTCCTCGAATAAGGTAAAGAAGCCGGACAAAATTTGAGGAGCAACGGAAGACATTTTGGGGGTCTTTGGTATGCGAGAAACCAAAGATTCGTCGAATCTCGTGTAATCGTGCATAATCGATTAATGCTCATTATTTGAGGTGAAATGGAATAGGTTAACTTCGAAATAACCTCGGACACGTAGTAGAAGAATCGGAAGAAAAATAAACATGGTTTAGATCTACCTCGAACGGCTCAAATTGAAGTATATACACGGTTTTCAAGATTTGGTGTCCGGAAAAAATTCTCCAGGAAATCAAAGCAGAAGATTCCTCGGATCAGGTAAAGTAGCCACACAAAATTTGAGGAGCAACGAAAGACATTTAGGGGTGTCGGTATGCAGTAAACCAACATTCGTCGAACCTCGGAAAATCGTGAGGAATTGATTAATACTCGTTATTTGAGGTTGAAATCGAATAGCTTAACTCCTGAAATAACCTCCGACACCTAGTATAAAAACGGGGATAAAATGAAACGTTGTTCAGTACGACCTCATGAACGGCTCAAATTGAAGTGTATAATACACGGTTTTCAAGATTTCTGGGTCCCGGAACAAAATTCTTCGAAAATCACACAGAAGGTTCCTCGGCTTAGGTAAAGAAGCCGCACAAAATTTGAGGAGCAACGGTAGACATTTGGGGGTGCCGGTATGCAATAAACCGGCATTCGTCGAAACTCAGACAATTGTGAAAAATTGATTAATACTCGGATTTGAGGCTGAAATCGAATAGGTTAACTCCTGAAATAACCTCGGACACGTAGTAGAAAAACCGGGAGAAAAACAAACGTGGTCCTGTACGTCCTCCCGAACGACTCAAATTGAAATGTATAATACACGGTTTTCGAGATTTCAAAGTCCTGGAACAAAATTCTTCGGATTAATACTCGTTATTTGAGGCCGAAATCGAATAGGTTAACTTGTGAAAAGACCTCGGGCACGTAGTAGAAAAAACGGGTGAAAAAGAAAAGTGGTCCGGTACGACCTCCCGAACGGCTCAAATTGAAGTTTATTCACGATTGTCGAGATTTCAGGGTCTCGGAACAAAATTTTCCAGAAATCGCACAAAAGATTCCTAAGGTCAGATAAAGCGGCCATACAAAATATGAGGAGCAACGGAGGAAATTCAGGGTGTAGATATGCGATAAACCAGCATTCCTCGAACCTCGGATAACCATAAAAATGGTTTAATACTCTTTATTTGGGTCTGAAATCGAATTGGGTAACTCCTGAAATGTCCCCAGACACATGGTAGAAAAACCGGGAGAAAATAAACGTGGTACGGTACGACCTCCCAAACGGCTCAAATTGAAGTGTATGATACACGATTTTCGACATTTTAGGGTCGCGGAACATAATTCTTTGGAAATCATATAGAAGGTTCCTCAAATTAGATAAAGAAGCCACACAAATTTGAGGAGCAATAGAAGACATTTGCGGGTGCTAGTATGGAGTAAACCAGCATTCGTCGAACCTCAGATAATCGTGAAGAATGGATTAATACTCGTTATTTGAGGTTGAAATCGAATAGGGTAACTCCTGAAATAACGTCGGACACGTTGTAGAAAAACCGGGAGAAAAGAAACGTGCTTCGGTACAACCTCCTAAACGGCTCAAATTGAAGTGTATAATACACGGTTTTCGAGACTTCAGGGTCCTGGAACAAAATTCTTCGGAAATGACACAGAAGGTTTCTCGGATTAGATAAAGAAGCCACACAAAATTTGTGAAGCAACGGAAGACGTTTGGGGGTGCCGGTATGCAATAAACAAGCATTCGTTAATTCCTGAAATAACCTCCAACACGTAGTAGAAAATTCGGGATAAAATGAAACGTGGTCCGGTACAACCGCTTGAACGGCTTAAATTGAAGTGTATAAATACACGGTTTTCGAGATTTTAGGGTCCCGGAACACAATTCTTGGAAAATCACAGAGAAGGTTCCTCGGATTAGGTAAAGAAGACACACAAAGTTTAAGGAGCAACGGAAGACATTTGGGGGTGCCAGTATGCAATAACCCAACATTCGTTGAACCTCGGACAATCGTGAAGAATGGATTAATACTCGTTATTTGAGGCTAAAATCGAATAGCTTAACTCCTGAAATAACCTTGAACACGTAGTATAAAAATCGAAAGAAAAACAAACCTGGTTCAGAACTACCTCCCGAACAGCTCAAATTGAAGTGCATAATACACGGTTTTCGAGATTTCAGGGTCCCGGAACAAAATTCTCAGGAAATCACACAGAAGGTTCCTCGGATCAGGTAAAAAAGTCATACAAAATTTGAGGAGCAACGGAAGACATTTGGGGGTGCTGGTATGCAGTAAACCATCATTCGTCGAACCTCGGAAAATCGTGAAGAATGGATTAATACTCGTTATTTGAGGTTGAAATCGAATAGCTTAACTCCTGAAATAACCTCCGACACGTACTAGAAAAATCGGGAGAAAATGAAACGTTGTTCAGTACGACCTCAAGAACGGCTCAAATTGAAGTGTATAATACACGATTTTCAAGATTTCAGGATCCCGGAACAAAATTCTTTGGAAATCACAAAGAAGGTTTATCGGATTAGGTAAATTACCCACACAAAATTTGAGGAGCGACGGAAGACGTTTGGGGGTGCCAGTATGCAATAAGCAGCATTCGTCGATCCTCGGACAATCGTGAAGAATGGATTAATAGTCGTTATTTGAGGCTGAAATCGAATAGGTTAACTCCTGAAATAGCCTCGGACAGGTAGTAGAAAAACCGGGAGAAAAACAAACGTGTACCGCTACGACCTCCCGAACGACACAAATTGAAGTGTATAATACACGGTTTTCGAGAGTTCAGGGTCCCTGTGTAATACCCGCCCTGTTTAAGGACTTGTTAACTGACCGTTTGACCAAGGGAGGCCCGTAGCAAGGGATATGGGAAAGTATAGGAGACCTACGCTACTGTTTACTCGACCTAGTAGGGTTACTCGCCCGAGTAGTTGATACACTCGACTGAGTACCACGGCTGCTAACGCGTATTATAAAACGCGAGATCGTAAACCATATTTCATTTTCGACGGTTCTTTTATCTTTCTAACCCTAACCTCTCTCTCTCTCTCCTACCTACCACCCACCTCTCTACTCCTTCACCTAGCCTAGACACTCACCTAAGAAGGGGGAATGGTTCATGCTTGGAGTCATCGAGTCAGGATGTCATCGTTGCCGACTTCGGTCCTTTATCAAACTTTAATCTTTTCTTGTTTTTATCTTAAATCATTCATAATTTAGCATAGATCTTATCTTGTTAGTCTTTGTTGTTTGCAATTTTGGGTTGTAAAAGAAGTTTCAAGATATTGATCTTTCAATCAATTTAAGTTTCATCCTTTCTGCTTAGCTAGTACAATTTCTCTCCTTTGTTCATTTCTCTTTGTTAAGTCTGCATCTAAATCTTTTTCGTTTGCTTAGTACTAAATTAAATATGTTGTTTGTCATTAAATCTATGTTGAATATATCTTTTGTATGATAGTTAACATTCGTATGTGTGAGTAGAATTTCATCCATTGTGAGATTTAGGGAAATTGTTTCCAATATTGTACATGTAATGTGTGTGATGAACTGCCTAAATGAACGTTTAGTGTTTTTCTATGTTATGAGCTTGTCTTAGGGTGAAAACCTTGACTTATATTGACGTTGTGCATTATAATTGGTAGGTTTGACTTAATTGGAGTGACAACTCGATTAGACTCGGCCCAAGGGATCGTCTCGGGTCGAAAGATTCAACCCCAACATTCTAACTTTCGTTTGATTAAGATTCAACCCCCTACTACATTGGTGAACTCAATAACACTAAACTTTCTCCAATTTGAAAAAACTCGTCTTTATTATATATCATACTTGATCTTTATCTCTAGTTTAATCGCTTATTTCGTTTAGTAGTTAATAATTTAGATCATTAATAATCAATCAAGTTTTATTGTTAGACTAAACATAGAACTCGAGGAAGCTAAACATTACCCCCACCATCTTTGTGTTCAACCTTAACTTGCATACTATATTTGTTGAGTTTATATATTGTTTTCTGTCAAGGGAGTGCGACATTCCTCACATAGTTTGTTATTAAAAATTGTGTTCATCTACGCTTCTTTTAACAGAAAAAATGTTACGAAAATATTATTATCCCGTATATTAATTTCTAGGTTCGCCCGTGTTGCAAAACTTGATACAATCATTAAATTCCAATATTTCGTAAAGTCTAAGTGGATATTTATTTGCCAATAATGGACAAGAACCAATTCAATCGAGAAAGTGATCAAGAAGAAAATCTTCAAACGCGATTTCTGATATCACGTTTTCTCCTATAAGAAATTTGGTGGTACATTCCTTGAATCAAGAGATTTGAGTTGATTATTTCCCATTATTCGACAAAAAGAACTCGTTATAAAGAACTTATTTCGTTTGTTGGTTTTAGTCGAAACAAACATAAAAAAAAAACAAGGAGGAAATCTTTTAAAAGCAAAATGGAGTGCAACAAAGAGGAGACGACGAAAAGAGAAACGGAGCAAAGGGAAGAAAATTGCGACAAGAATGAGACGGGAAAAAAAGAAACGGAGCAAGCGGAAGTAAATTGTACGTGGGAGCAAAATCCTGAAATAATGGATAAAGCGTACAAAAACTTGATGAATGTACAATTGCCCAAGGGTTGGGTCAAATCTGACCCTTGGGCACGTAAGTTATTTGTAGAACAATGGCTTGCAACCTACTTAGAAACCCTGAACCTTCAGGTAAAGCTTCTATACTTGATTTCAAACCTTTAATCGATGAATTAATTTTATTTTGTACGTGTTTTAAATGGTTAAATTATTGAAAATGCGGGACCAAACATGGGGAGAAGAATCGATGACATAACATGGAAAATTTATGTCATAATTCGGGCGATATTAGTAAAACTCGGGCGTTAAAACTTATTTAGTTGTTTCGAATTTTATGTTTAAAGCCAGATTATTAATATAACCCTAGTCTTATTAGTCACATAAATCAATAATCATACATGATTAAGACACAATAAAAAGCAATTCATGGATTATACAATCAGTTGTATATGTTGTACGGTGTAGAATGTGAGGTTTATGATAAAGTATCTGAGCTCTATATTAAATAATTAATCTAAATGTATGAATCATGTACAAGTACAAAAAAATCTTGTAAATGATGTGGACACTTATTCAAAGGGATTAGTTAATTCACAAAACATACTTAAAACAAAAACGTACATAAATAACTGAAACACCTAAATATGAAAATTTATCGTTCTTAGGAAGTGACTTATTTTGTGAGTTTAATTGAATTATGTCCTTCTTCTCCTCTTTGTTTGGCCCTGCATTTTTCAACAAATAAACATTTTAAGACAAAAAAATAAAAGTAATACTCGTTTAAAGTTCTAAAATCGATCTTGTCTAAAGGATCGGAGTTTCTAATCTTAAGGTCCTCGTAAAAATTTTTACTAGCGTTAACAAGCCATTGTTTATAACTTATGTGCCCAAAGGTCGGGTTTGACCCAACCCTTGGGCGGTTGTACATTCATCAAGTTTTCGTATGCTTTACCCATTATTTTCGGCATTTGCTCTCACATACACATTTCTTCCGCTTGCTCCGGTCCTTTTTTTCTCGTCTCCTCTTTTTTTCTCCCTCTTTTATTTTTTCCTTCTGTATGTTTCGACTAAAATCAACAAACGAGTTAAGTTCTTTATAACGATTTTTTTTTCTTCGAATAAATGGGAAATAAATCAACTAAAATCCTATGATTCTACGAACTTACCACCAAATTTCTTTCAACAGAGGATTTAGGAAATGTGATATCATGAACTTTGTAGTTTTCACCTTTATATAATACCTCATTTCCTTGTTCGGTAAATGTCCAGTTTGTAGATTTTTTTCTTGATCGTTTTTTCGATTCGATTGATTCCTGTCCATTATTATTATTATCCTTTAAACATCAGATTCTCTGAAAAAAAAATAGGACCCAGTATTTTAAATAATACTAATAATATTTATTTTCATAGCAATACCACTATAAAAATAATACCTAATAATACTAATACTAATAATACTACAACAACAATAATGACAATTCAGTGTTACTCGATGAGTCGATGGTGCCAAATATATCATCCGTCTTAAGATTAAAACTTACCTTAGCATCACTAGGATGGATTCCATGGAACACAAAATCAAGAATCGTAATTATAGAGCGAAATGACAAATAATTGCTCTCTATATGATAAAAAGTCTGCAATGCAATGCAAAAAAAAAAAAAAAAAAACATACATGTCACATATTTATTCTAATAAAAGTAAATGTACGTGTATAATTTTTATTAAATTTAATTTATTAAGATGTTAATTGTATTATTATACCATGTCAACTACATCTCCTTGACTCCTTAGCTTCTTCTTGATAATCCATCCTTTTAGAAGACTAACATCTCTTACATTTATATTTTCATGGAAAATATCGTCCTGAATCGCACCAGCATCCAAATCGTAAAACCAAATTAATAAGGAAGATGAAAAACTAATGAAAATTACGATTTATTTAACCTCGAGTCATCTCGTTTTACATATAGTACTAATATATTAGTACAGATGCCCGTGCGTTGCAACGGGGTAATTAACTTATTTATAATGCAAAAAAAAAACATTATAAGCGTTTAATGTTTACATATTATTAAAATATCTTTTTCCAAAAAAAATAAAAGATTAATATATACGTGGGTTAACTCTTATTTATAATCATATAATCACCTCACCTTATACTAATCTTTCGATATGGGACAATTCTACTATTTATAAGTAATATATTCACAAAAATTGGATTTTTTTTTCTGATGTGGGACAATTCTAATATTTATACATAATATATATTTATCAAACCTGCATTATTTTTCAATGTGGGACAAATAACATACTCATAATTACACCATCTTTTTTGCACTTAGTTCGACATCCAATCAGATCTCGTAGTTATATTTAAATTTAATAATATGATCAAGTACTCTCCATTAATATTTGCACGTTGTTTTTTTCAAAAAAAATCAATCAATTCTATATATTAAATCCAGAAACCAAGGGACTTCAATGTAATTAAAAAAAGTTATACAAATTAATTATACTATATAGTCTTAAATCACTAGCACCGTGTGATGGACCCGATTAAGGGATCTCCATGCAAATATTATATAGTTTGGGTTAAAATTAAATTATATAGAAGCTTGATAATTTTCCTAAACATTTGTAAGAGACTAAAATATGGTCAATTTTCTTAAAATAAAATAATTAACTAAGATGACAATTTTCTTATAATAAAATAAATAATTAATTAATTAAGATGCTCAATTTTCCTAAATATTTATAGAATACTAGAAGATGGTCAATTTCCTTAAAATAAAATAATAAATTAATATAAACATGCATACTTATGGTATTAATTATTATCATCATGAATTTATATATTAAATTTAGAGTCTATACAATTTTATTAAACTTTATAGTTTAATAGATGTATTGAGATGTTAATTATTTAACATACCAAAATATAATATAATTAGGTTATAAATAATTCAAATTAGATTCCATAATATATAATATTGCATAATTCCTTTGATTTGATTTAATGCATCAATGTAATATATTTATATAAATATATAATCCTCTTAAAATTGCATGCCTACGTAGTAAAAGTAATTTCATCAGTAAAGAAAAAAATTGTAGTAACATTGAATATAGTTATATGATAGTAATCACTCATTTGAATAGTAAAAGTAACAATATTATCAACGAGATTAGTGAAAGTGGTAGAAACAACAACGAGAGTAGTGAAATAATCAATATTAATGCGGCAATAAAGAAAGTAACAATAATTACGGCGGTAATAGTGAAATTATCAATATTAATGTGGCAGTAGTGACAGTAACAATAATTACGGCGGAAGTATAGAAAGTAATAATGATTACGGGCAAGTAGTGAAATGTTATTACTATTGTTATTCATTAATAAAAGTAAAATATTAATAGCGAGAGTAGTGAATTTGTTTCAAATTTTATTTCATCGTAATTTTAGGATGTGTCATAGAAAAATATTTTAATGATAAATTTATAAGTTATGCAACTTTAAGTAATTTTATTTAATGAAAAAAAAATTAATGGTGAGTAGAGGTAGCCTGGGCGAAGCCGGGCCCCAATACTAGTTTAACATAATTGAGATACGAAAATTTTCCGTGGTACCCCTTAATTTTGTTAGATTTTCCATGTTACCCCTACTTTTAAAAATCTGCCTATGGTACCCTTGAGGTTCCATTTTTTGCCCATGGTACCCCCTAATGTAAAGGTTGTTAAATGGACGTTAAGTTTGATGACGTGGCAATAAAATAACAATTAAAAAATAATACCCCCTTTATTGTTTTAATGGTACGGATATCTCTCTTTTAAATGCAAATTTAATTAACTATATCATTATAATGTTGGAAATTTCTCATGGTAACCTTGAACTTTGATAGATTACACATGCTACCATGGATGTTTGTTTTCTATTTTTTTATCATAATTAAAATATGTGCAAATGATAAGAACCTATACTCTAATGATAGAATATTTTTTAACACAATTCTAATTATATTATTTAAACATAGTATATTTACCATACCTACATTATTTTTCAATATGGAACATAAAATCGATAGGTAGAAAATATAATGATATAAACTTTTAAGAGCTCTCCAAGACAATACTTAAGCGACTCAAAAGATTTTGGGTTGATGCCTAAGTTTCAAGGATGCTCATAGAATCACCCACCTAATGCTATATTTCGATGTGGGAAAATTCTATTTTTTATATGTAGTATATTTATCACACCTATATTATTTTTCAATGTGGGAAATATAACATACTATGAAATACACCATCTTTAATATGTGCAAATTATATGAAATCTATATATACTCTAATGATAGCATTTCTTACTATGAATCTAATAATATTATTTTCATAAGTTTTTTACCGACATTATTTTGTCAAATGAAATTAAAAGTTTTTATATAAAAATTAAGAAATATCACTTGAATATAAAATAAGAAATACATAGTATATATTATAATAACTAAAAATTTTTCCAAACATTAACTTAGGTTAGAAATCATTATTGTAGAGACAGTAATACAAACTCTTTTAAGAGTTATCTCTGACAATACTTAAGGGAATCAAAAGATTTTGAGTTATAACTTCTATTTATAATCATAAGATCACCATGCCTTATGGTAATCTTCCGATGTGGGACAATTCTAATATTTATACATAGTATATTCACCACACTTACGTTACTTTTCAATGTAGGACAAATAACATATATACTAAGTACACCCTTTTTTTTTCACCTACTTTAACATCAACCCCATTTAATAATAAGAAAATACAATACAATACAATATACACTCTAATGATAGCATTTTTTTTTGTCACAATCTAATTATATAATTTTCATACGATACTTTTTTTTCAAATGAAATATAAAGTTTTTATAACAAAATTATAAACATCACTTTAATATAATATAGAAAATGTATATATATGAGACATTTCTATTATTTATACATAATATATTCACAACACCTACATTATTTTTCAATGTGGGATATATAACATATTAAAAAGTCTATATCTTTTATATCAAAATTTTTTGGATTAATACCAAGTTTTAAGGATGTCTCCTATTTATATTTATAAAATCGGCCTACCGTATACTATTATTTCCATGTGAGATACATAATTTAATTATTTAGACGTAGTATGTTCATAATGCCTATATTATTTTTCAGTGTGAAAGATATACCATACCAAGAAATACATGTCTCTTCTTAAAAAACCACTATTGTAAACATATTATTTTTTTTGAAGGTAAAACCACTTAGTCTCGATCATTAGATATGGATCTCTACATCGTATATATAGAGACTCATTAACGCTCTATTACTGCATTCAGAACAATCATTAGTAAAATCTTTAGTTTTGTATTGTGTCAGGAGACTATCATTAGTAAAACCTTTAGTTATTTTTTGATTTTCTTGTTCATGTTCTTAACTCTTTCCCGGGTAGTTCTCAACGATTTCCACTTTATTTTTTATATCATATCGTAGATAATGATATAAAATCTTAAGAGCTCTTTAAAACAATATTTATGAGACTCAAAATTTTTTTGGGTGAATACATAAGTTCTAAATGTGCATCCTATTTATAATCATAGGATCACATCACCTTATACTAATCTTTCGATGTTGGACAATTCTACTATTTATATGTAGTATATTCACCACACCTACTTATTTTCCAATGTGGGACAAAACATACTAAAAAGTACCCAATTTTACGTATTAAGAAATACACCATCTTTAATATGTGCAAGTAATATGAAATTTATACTCTAATGATAGAATTTTTCAACACAAAGCTAATTATATTATTTTCATAATTTTTTTAACGATATTTTTTGCCAAATGAAATGTAAAAGTTTGATATAAAAATTGGAAATATCACTTGAATATAATTTAGGAAATATACATATTATAATAACTAAAAGATATTCCACTTTATTTTTTACATCAAAAATTATACTTTCCTAAATTGATTTTTGATGATGTGGACGCTCTCAGATCGCTCGAAAAAACTCTCTTTTATATAGATATATAGATATATAGATATAGATATTAGTACGTACCTCATGATTTTCGGAGTTCTTTGTAATATTATTACTTTCCATGTACTCGTTACTTGTTCCGTCATAGAGCAACTCTTCAATCTTTGGACATACAATTAGTGAGACACATTAACAATTAATGGTACATAAATAATTGGGACGAAAGGAATAATAAAATACCATATCTAAAGCGAATTCCACGGAATTTTTGCCGCCAGTTGGTGAAGTAGCAGAGACAAGTTCATCATACTTGTATATTCTAACTGATGATGATCCCTGTAAAAAAATGATATTAATTAGAAAATAAAAAATATGATTTCAAAGTTATTAATTAATTTTCATCTCTTACAAAGTGTAATTATACAATGCGGAACATTTGTTATTATATTAAGTCACTTATGAATTTAGTCACACGATTCATATCAAATCTATGGTCGGTGGCGTTTAATTAATGTTCTAGTATCGACCGATCACTATTTATCCGGGTAAATAATTGTAATGAACAACCCAAGTGTAAATATATAAGATTTCATAAAGGAGATTGACACGCCTAAAATGTCGCACTTAAAGACGGCCAAATTAACAATTTATATACCACTAAACACACTAATTAGCACTAATTATAAACTAGTATAATAGCAAGCTAGGGATCGAACCCAAGAGAAGATGGGTTTTGCAATAGTGAATTTAAAAGAGTACTTAGAACAATTGTGACAACAATAACAACAAGTAAATAAAAAGGGGGGTTTTGAGTTGAGTTTTCAATTGTAACCAAAGCAAGGAAATTCAAACAAGAGTGTAGAACAAGCAAACAACCAAGAATTTAAGATGGAAATTAATCAATATTAGGGAAGACTTAACCCGACTCAAAGCTAGGCACTTTAGTTGACAAAATCCTTCAATTAGTCCTTCAATTATATATTATCACCCTATTGTGAAGATAAATCTTCCAAATCTCCTAAATAATGGCCAAATGACAAGGAAATCACACTTAATCAAATAACCCAACTTATCAATTCTACCAAGTAGAAATCACATACATTGGACAAATTAATAAGAAGATATGAGCACAAGAGATTCAATAGGGGTAATTAGACACAATGAAATCACAATTAATGCCCAATTACAAGTTAATCCTTTACTTGCTAATTAAGCCAAGAAGAAATCACATTCATTAACTTAATAACAAGGTGTTGCAAATATGAGATTACAAGGAAATCACACTTTAATAATCTCAACAACAATAAATTAAGGAACTTGATTAATTAAGCAACAAGGAAATCACACTTAATTACTCAACATAAACAAGGATTCCAAAATTCAATCAATAAACACAAAAGGATTAACAATGATAATTAAAATTAAAGAAGGATTAAAGGATCTTACAACCAAAGTTTAAGCCTTGAGCCGGATTAAGATTGGAGATAAGTTCTCCATAATTAAATCTAATACCCAAATTAAAGATGAAATTCCCAAATTACAAACTTGATTAATAAAAGTGACAAGATGATCTAAACCTAATTGCAAAACATTGTATTTATAACATCCCGTAACCTAAAACTTATGGGCTTAACAAAAGACAGGCCCGTAATACAACCGCTAATCAAAACTGTCAAACCCAGAAAACTCGCACCGTGCGAGTTCTGAGTCTGGAAAACTCGCACGGTGCGAGTTTGCTCCTGAAGTCCGCCTTTCTTTCTTGATTCCTTTGCTCCTTTGGAAGGCCTCTTTGGTGCGTTTCTTCAAGCCTATCCTTGGCTCTTCCTTGGACATTCCTCTTCTATCTATTGGCTTCTTGATCTCCACTTTGAACCGTGCTAAATGGCAAAGCACTCGGAATTGGTCAAACAATGTAAAAATCGTCACAAACCACCCCTAAATGTTACCAAATGAGCTCAAATTAGTGCCAATATGTAGTAGAAATGGGAGCTCATCAAACACCCCACACTTAGCCCTTTGCTCGTCCCGAGCAAACTAGAATAAGACTACTCACCACCTAGGCCAAGTAGTATGGGCATTCCTCATTTACCACTCTTCATCTCACTTCTCCCTTCTTATATCATCCCTCTACTAAGCATATGGTCACTCTTCTTCATAGCTTCCACAAGTGAGTACGTGACCCAAAAACCACCAACAAGAACTCTCTTCACTCACGCACCCTCCTTATGACTTCCCTCATCTAAGATGATCCTAATTCCACCAATTTCACCAATACATCATTCCCAAAACTCAACACTTCCTCCTTATTACTCCCCCTTATCACTCCACTTAGTAATACAAGGCTACCATGGTCACTAAAGCTTCTTCTTCCAATCAATTTGGCAACCTCAAACACCTCCATTCTTCAACAATTCACAACAACTCATCAATCAAAACACAACTTTCAAACAAAGATAATACAAGTCACCACAATCCCATGCTTCAAGTATGCCAAGCACTAGTAACAAAGTAGTCTTCCAAATCCCCCTCCTAGCCTTGGCATATCACTATCCTACCCTTAGGCCTTCTAGAGCTCCACCACTTATGTCACCAACTCCAAATGGAAATAGTCAAGTATGTGACATGATTTCAAGGCTTCAAAGAGGTCACATGATTTTTTAATTTTTCCTAATTCTCTCATTTTGCCTAAACCGCCCTTTCGGGTTTTCGGTTTAGCTCTTTTCCTCACCTCTACTCTCGTGGCTCGCACTCTTTTCTTCATTTTGCCCGGAGCGCCCTTTCGGGTTTTCACTCCGGCCTCGGCCACTTTCCCATTTTTGCCTAGGATGCCCTTTCGGGTTTTCATCCTAGCCGGGTTTTCTTTTTCTTTTTTTTTTTTTTTTTTTTTTTTTTTTTTTTTTTTTTTTTTTTTTTTTTTTTTTTTTTTGAATTGAGAACAATGCATGGAATTGAAATATATTACAAAATTTACATGATATCAACTCATGTCCACCCCACACTTAAATCTTCACTTTGTCCCCAAAGTGTGAGGTAAACACTACACCTAAACTCACTCAAGAGTGTGAGCTTGAGGCACCTCCAAAGTCGGGAGGTCCTCCTCTTCTCCTTGCTTCTCTTCTACTTCTCATCCTCGCCCTTTCGGCGTTTGTTTCCGCAACCCGAGTCGCACTATACCCTTGGTATTGGGTGGGGAATTGTTGCATGAATTGAGCATTCATTGCGGCCACCATATCAAAAGTTGCATTCGAAGTATAACGCAACTCATCCAAATCTTCTTGATAATGGTGGTAGCGGTTTTCGGTGATTCCCCACCGCGCATTCTCCGTGATTTGCATTTGTGAGAGGGTAGATTCAATACTTGAGACTCGGTTGGTAATGTTGGTTTGCCATGATTGAAAACCCGGGTAGTCGAATTGGTGGCCCGGAAAAGGATATTGTGGTTGTTGTTGTTGTTGCATAGGGGGAGGAGTGAAATGTGGCTCATCATAGGGGGCATTAGGCATGGGTTCATCAAATGGTGCATCATGAGGCATGTCACCAAAAGTTAGAGCCCCCCCCCCCCTTGTGGTTGCTCTCCTCCCTCGTCCTCTTCCGGTTCAACTACTTGGGCTCTATCAACCCAAAGGTACACAAAATCATCATCGGGGGGCATGAAGAAATCTTTCGCACTCCCCCAACCCAAAGGTGGTGAGTCGGAGGGACGGGGTAAATACATGTAGTGCTTGGAATTTAGTCCACCCATGCACCAAATGACTAAGGGAGCGGTCTTGTCAACTACCTCAATCACTTTTGAGTGCTTCAAGTAATGATAGTCTATGAGACCACTACCATCAAGAGGGTAAGCATTGGGTGGGAATGACACACCCGTCTTTTGCACGATTAAGTCGATCATACCACCAATATAAATGGTACCCTTGGGGTTCTTTTGAAGTTCAAGGCACCCACTTATAAACAATACCACCCAATCCGGCACTCCCCTCCCTTCCGGGGTCATTGACCAAAGAACTTGTATTTGATTGTATTGCATTTTGGTGGGTTCGGTCATGACCAAGAAATTTGTGTTGATGTGACGGCTAAGGAGGCGTAGGACCGGGTTGGGTATGGTTGTGTTCTTTGAGTTCCCGTGGCGTAAGTCACCCGTCATTTCGTTCCAAAAAGTACTCATTAATGCTTTATCAAGTTTTTCCTTCACGGGGGCCTTGGTGATAAGTAAGGCCTCACGAACCTCATCATATGACATTGTATGGGTGAGGCGGCATGCCCGGAATTTGATTCCCGGGACCTTGTCCCTCCCCAATTTTACTCTTTCCAACGATGACAAAAACTCAAAGGTGACACCCCTTCGGGTGGGTGCGGCAACATGAATGTAGGCTTCAAGCCCAACTTTTTCTAGTAGCATACGAGTTATGGGAAGCATTCCCAACTCGATAAGAAGGTTCTCATCAAGAAATTTGGTTTGTGCCACGGTGGACACCGCGGCAAACTTTCTCCAATTTGAGAGGGCCTTGTCTCGGAGGCCCTCTTTTCCCGAATACTCATTTTCGTCAAAATCCGCGGCTCCCTTGGATCCTTTCGAGGAGGAAGCCGCAGTTTCTTTTCCTTTTCCCATTATAGAACAAATAGAATCTCAGAAAAACACAATTTTTGAACAAAATTTTGGGTGAGGCAATTGATCAAACACCTAATATGCACTACAAAATTTGTTGTGCTAATTAGCTATTTGCTAGAAAAGAACACCTCACTAGTTAAAAGGGATTGTTTTAAGGACGAATCAAACACAAAAACACAACTAATATTCGAATTGATGGAGCACAAATTCGAATTTTAGTAGCTAGAATTGACAAGGAGAAGAATAAGGTGTTTATACCTCCCTTTGATCCTTGCTTGGGTTGTTTGGTGAAGAATGCTAACCCAAATTGCTCAAAATCGTCCCTTAAAACCAATTTGCAAACCCAAATCTTCCACTTCTTCAATTTTTCCAAACCCTAGCTCGAAAATGATGGTGATTCCTCGAATTTTTGCAATTTACCTTGCCCAAATCGATGTTGGGAGATGAAAGTTGATGAAACTTGAAGGTAAATTGATTGATTTGGTTGATTTGAGAAGGATTTTGGTGGTGGAATTTAGGGGTTTAGGGTTAGTGAGGAAGAGAGAGGTTGAATGTTGAATGAATTGGGGAAGAATGAGTGAAGAACTCGTGCGAAATTTGGGAGAAACAAGCAGAATTCCAGAAACTCGCACGGTGCGAGTTTGGGCTTCAAGAAAGTCGCACCGTGCGACTTTGCTGCTGTATGTTGATTTTTTTGTTGCTTAATTCTTCACTTTAGCTAATTCTTTTACCCATCATTCTTCCTTCCTTTCTTCACATATGCCCTTGAGTTGATATCCTAACACTAAAACACACATTAAACCATTCTAATATGCCACAAACATTAGTGAAAATGCAAATGATTTAATTTATTATGCAAAAAGTAAAGGATGCAATAAATTTAAACATGAGAAATGCAATATAAACAATGCAATGCGACAAATGCAATATAAACAATGCAATGCGGAAATTAAATATGCAAGGGAAAGAAATATTTACAAACTTTTGCCGTTTATTTAACGTCGATGGCTCGACAAAGTTGCACTTTCATCAATTTGAGTAAATTGGATCAACAAGATGGAGGGTTTCCACTTCACCCACTTCAATTCCTTCATAATAATGCTTTAACCTTTGCCCATTTACTTTCAAAACTTTCCCGGTCTTCAAGCATTTGATTTCAATTGCTCCATGTGGAAAGACACGAACCACTTCATATGGTCCCATCCACCTAGACCTCAATTTCCCGGAGAAAAGTCTAAGTCGATTTTGGAAAAGTAAGACTTTCTCTCCCACTTGAAACACTCTTCTTGAAATCATATTGTCATGCCATGCTCTTGTTCTTGCCTTGTAAATGGAAGCATTCTCATAAGCATCATTCCGGATTTCTTCCAACTCTTGTAATTGAAGTTTCCTATGAAGACCCGCTTCATCCAATTGCAAATTGAACGACTTGACCGCCCAATAAGCTCGATGCTCAACCTCCACGGGTAGATGACATGATTTCCCAAAAAGTAAGCGGTAAGGTGACATCCCGATTGGCGTTTTGTAAGCCGTGCGATAGGCCCACAAGGCATCATCTAACCTCAAGCTCCAATCCTTGCGGTCGGGATTCACCGTCTTCTCAAGGATGGCCTTAATCTCCCTATTAGAAACCTCGGCTTGACCGTTGGTTTGAGGGTGATAGGCGGTTGAGACCTTATGAAGTACCCCATACTTTTTGAGAAGAGCACCAATGGCTTTGTTGCAAAAGTGAGTGCCCCGGTCGCTTATCAAAGCTTTTGGAAAACCAAACCGAGAAAAGATGTTGGTTTTGATGAATTCTCCAACCACCTTTGCATCATCGGTCTTGGTGGCCTTAGCCTCCACCCACTTGGAGACATAATCCACCGCCAAAAGTATATAAACATGACCACAAGAAGCGGGAAATGGTCCCATGAAGTCAATACCCCACACATCAAATATTTCGCAATAGATCATGGGTGTTTGGGGCATTTCTCCTCTTTTTGAAATATTACCAACTCTTTGGCATCTATCACAAGTCTTCACTATGGCATGAGCATCTCGGAATAGTGTGGGCCAAAAGAAACCGCTATCCAACACCTTTCTAGCCGTTTTCTTGGCTCCAAAATGCCCGCCACAAGCATATTCGTGACTAAACCGGAGAATTGACATGATTTCGGTGTCCGGTACACACCTCCTTATCACTTGATCGGCACAAAATTTCCACAAATAAGGATCATCCCACACATAGTACTTGGAATCACTCTTGATTTTGTCTTTTTGATGTCGAGTCAAACCCGGTGGAAATTTGCCCAAGACCAAGTAATTCACTATATGTGCGTACCAAGGTTCGGTAGACATCAAGGCAAGAAGGGCTTCATCCGGGAAGGTCTCCTTTATTGAGCTTTGTGGTACCAAGGAGTCTTCTTGGATGATTCTACTAAGATGATCCGCCACCGTGTTGGTGGAGCCTTTCTTGTCCTTAAGTTCAACGTCAAACTCACTCAAGAGTAGTACCCATCTCATCAAACGGGGCTTGGATTCTTTCTTTGAGACAAGATGCCTCAAAGCGGCATGATCCGTGAAGATGATGACCTTGGCTCCAAGAATATAAGATCGGAATTTCTCTAAGGCAAACACCACCGCAAGAAATTCTTTCTCGGTAGTTGTATAGTTCCTTTGAGCTTCATTCATCATTGTCGATGCATATTGAATAACATGAGGTGCTCTTCCCACCCTTTGGCCAAGTACCGCGCCAAGGGCATAATTGCTTGCATCCGACATGATCTCAAACGGTTCATTCCAATTGGGAGGTTGAATTATAGGTGCCGAAATAAGCTTCTCCTTGAGCATATCAAAAGCTCCCTTGCATTCTTCACTCATGACAAATTCACAATCCTTTTGGAGTAGCTTGCATAGAGGAGCGGCGATCTTGGAGAAATCCTTAATGAAACGCCGGTAGAACCCGGCATGACCTAGGAAAGACCTCACTTCACGCACATTAGTAGGATAAGGCAAGGTGCGAATGGTATCGACCTTTGCCTTATCAACCTCAATTCCCCTAGAGGAAACAACATGTCCCAACACTATTCCTTCATCAACCATGAAATGACATTTCTCATGGTTGAGAACGAGGTTGGTATCAATACACCTCTTTAAGACCCAAGTAAGATGACTCAAACAATCCTCAAAAGATTGACCATGGACGGTGAAATCATCCATGAATACCTCAATAAAGTCCTCAACATGGTCCGAAAAGATACTCATCATACACCTTTGGAACGTCCCCGGGGCATTGCAAAGGCCAAAGGGCATCTTTCTATAGGCAAACGTTCCAAAGGGGCATGTGAAGGTTGTTTTTGTTTGGTCCTCGGGTGCGATTGGGATTTGAAAATACCCCGAGTAGCCATCCAAAAAGCAATAAAAGGCCTTTCCCGCTAACCTCTCCAACATTTGATCCATGAAGGGAAGCGGGAAATGATCTTTTCGGGTCACGGCATTGAGCCTACGGTAGTCGATACATACCCTCCACCCATTTTGAACTCGAGTGGGGGTCAAAACACCTTCATCATTCTCGACTACCGTTAGCCCGGATTTCTTTGGGACAACTTGGGTTGGACTAACCCATTGACTATCGGATATAGGATAGATCATACCTACATGAAGGAGCTTGAGTACCTCCTTCTTCACAACATCCATCATTGGAGGATTCAAACGTCTTTGTGGTTGTCTAACGGGCTTTGCTTCATCTTCAAGAAGAATTCGGTGCATGCATAAGGTGGGACTAATGCCTTTGATGTCGGCCATTGTCCACCCAATTGCTTCCTTGTGTTGCTTAAGAACTCGGATGAGAGCCTCTTCTTGCTCCTTAGTAAGCTTGCTTGAAATAATTACCGGTAAAGTTTCTTCATTTCCTAGAAATGCATACTTCAAGTGGCTTGGTAAGGGCTTCAATTCAACAGTAGGAGGCTTGACAATAGAGGGAACAGGTTTCTCCTTTGGTAGCTCTTCTAACAATTTGGAAGAAAGGAAGAAAATTTCCTGGACAGGGCATAACTCGCACGGTGCGAGTTTCCCATCCCCAGAACTCGCACGGTGCGAGTTTCTCTGTAGTCCGGATTTCTTCCTTTTCTTCCCATTCTTCCATTGGGGATTTTCCTCTAAGTCCTTGATTGTTTCCTGCACATCACAAGACAAAGCATACCCCGTATCTTCTCCAACCAATCCATTAGTCAAAACAACATTTAATGGATCAACTTTGCACAATTCATACACGGTTTGCACAATTGGCTCAAAAATTTCAAGAAAACACAAAGATGAAGTCTCGGACGGGTATTTCATGGCCTCATGTATGCTATACTCAATCTTTTCCCCCTCAAATTCCATTGTGAGGCGGCCACTAGATACATCAATCTTGGTATTAGAAGTTCTCATGAAAGGCCTTCCCAATAGAATGGGAGTGGAGCCTTTCTCGGGTTCCATTTCAATCACATAGAAGTCGGCGGGGAAAAGCATTCCCCCACCTTCACCAAGACATCTTCCACAACCCCCTTAGGATAGATATTGGACCTATCGGCCAAAGAAATGACCGTACGAGTCGGTTTCAAAGGTCCTAACTTAAGTGACTCATAAAGGTAGTTGGGCAAGACATTAATGGATGCACCTAAATCAAGCATAGCATGTTGACAATCCAAATCACCAATTTTACAAGGGATGGTGAACATGCCCGGGTCACTACATTTTTGTGGCAACCGTTTTTGAAACATTGCCGACACATGTTCACTAGCCCTTACCTTTTTCATGCTCTTAGCCTTGTTGGTCCTCTTAGTAGTGCACAACTCTTTCAAAAATTTTGCATGCTTGGGTACACTACTAAGAAGATCAAGAAGAGGAATGTTTACCTCCACTTTACGAAAGATATCATAAAGGCTTGAAGTCTTCTTGTCAACTATCCTTGTATCATTCAAAGCACTTGGAAATGGAGCTTGTGGCTCATATTCCGGAAGAGGTTCATGTACCCTTACTTGTTGGGGTGAAGATGCTTCCCCTTGTTCCACTACCACTTCAATTTCATCTTCAACCACATCTTCCACTTCATGAACAATAGGAAGTGGTCTTGTCTTCTTAGGAGCTTTGGGTGCCTCCTCTAACTCTCTACCATTCCTCAAAGAGACCGCTTTTGCTTGTTCCTTGTTCGGTGGAGGAATGGTGTGATATGGGAGACTCCCTCCTTGGTTGGGTTGGGAATTGAGTGTAGTGAGGATTTGACCAACTTGGGTCTCAAGGTTAACAAACCTAGAGTCGGTGAGTCGGTTTTGTTGAAGCACGACATTTTGAAATTCCTTGGTATTTTGTAGCAAGACTTGGCTTTCTTTTTGCATTGTCATTTGATTCATAGCAAGTGTTTTCATCATCTCTTCCAAAGAATTTTGGGGTTGGTTTTGATTTTGATTTGGCTTTTGAAATGAAGAGTTTGAAGCCCCTTTTTGATTTTGATTTTGGTTTCCACCCCACCCCATGTTTGGATGAGATTTCCAACCTTCATTGTAAGTGTTAGAATAGGGGTCAAACTTCCTAAAACCAATAGCTTTCACCGCTTCAATTGCTTCCTCCGTTTGCAAAGATGGACACCCATCGGTGGGATGAGTTGGGTCATTACAAAGACCACAAAATTTCACATGAGAAGTACTCCCACCACCTTTTGTAAGTTCCTTCACCAAATTAGTGAGAAAGTCAACTTTCTCCTCCATATGGTTTGAACCTTGCCTTGAAGAGGATGTTCCACTTGTCTTCTTAATTCTCCTCCCAAAATTCCTAGAGCTTCCTACCAACCTTTCAATCAACTCATTTGCTTCTTGGACCGACATGTATTCAATTCCACCTTGGGTGGCGGCTTTAATCATTCTAGCATCATCCTCAAGTAAACCACCACAAAAGTTCAAGAGGAGGTCGTGGTCGGTATACCCATGGTATGGGCAACTAGCAAGAAGTTGTTTAAACCTCTCCCAATACTCATACAAGTTCTCTCCATCCAATTGCTCAACATTACTTATTTCTTTCTTCAATTGAGATGAGAGACTAGCGGGAAAATACTTTTCTAAGAAAGCCCTCTTCATTTGATTCCAAGTGGTGATGCTCCCGGTAGGGAGATAATAAAGCCAATCATTTGCCGCGTCCTTGAGTGAGAAAGGGAAGGCCCTTAGTTGAAGTTGCTCATCGGTAACCCCATTAGGCTTCATGCTTGAGCAAACAACATGAAATTTGTTGAGATGCTTGTTGGGATCTTCCGTGCTAAGCCCATGGAATTGGGGCAATTGGTGAATTAGCCCGGACTTCAACTCAAAGGTGGCATTTTCCGCCAAGGCCGGAAAGGAGATACACAAGGGCACTTGTGTGAGATCCGGGGCGGTAAGTTCCTTAATGGTTCTAGGCCTCGGTGGCCTCTCTCCATCACCATGTGGTTGATCTTCCATGATGATTTGAATGGGTATGGGTTGTTCAAAAGGGATGTTGTTATCTTCTCCTTGGTCTTGTTGAAAACCGGAATCAATTTCTTCAATAACCGGGTTGTCTCTTCTAATACCTCCTCCTATCCAAGCAAGTGATCTTTGAATCTCCGGGTCGAAAGGAAAAAGTGGTTCTCTTGAATTCCTAGTATTGACCATAAACAATTCTACACAAGAGCACACAATCAAAAAGTTCACAAAAGTAAAGAACAAGACACTATCAACAAGAAACAAAGACTACTAACACAACTATCCTAAAAACACAATTAACAAACACTAGCAAAACCGTTACCCTCCCCAAGAACGGCGCCAAAATTTGACACGCCTAAAATGTCGCACTTAAAGACGGCCAAATTAACAATTTATATACCACTAAACACACTAATTAGCACTAATTATAAACTAGTATAATAGCAAGCTAGGGATCGAACCCAAGAGAAGATGGGTTTTGCAATAGTGAATTTAAAAGAGTACTTAGAACAATTGTGACAACAATAACAACAAGTAAATAAAAAGGGGGGTTTTGAGTTGAGTTTTCAATTGTAACCAAAGCAAGGAAATTCAAACAAGAGTGTAGAACAAGCAAACAACCAAGAATTTAAGATGGAAATTAATCAATATTAGGGAAGACTTAACCCGACTCAAAGCTAGGCACTTTAGTTGACAAAATCCTTCAATTAGTCCTTCAATTATATATTATCACCCTATTGTGAAGATAAATCTTCCAAATCTCCTAAATAATGGCCAAATGACAAGGAAATCACACTTAATCAAATAACCCAACTTATCAATTCTACCAAGTAGAAATCACATACATTGGACAAATTAATAAGAAGATATGAGCACAAGAGATTCAATAGGGGTAATTAGACACAATGAAATCACAATTAATGCCCAATTACAAGTTAATCCTTTACTTGCTAATTAAGCCAAGAAGAAATCACATTCATTAACTTAATAACAAGGTGTTGCAAATATGCGATTACAAGGAAATCACACTTTAATAATCTCAACAACAATAAATTAAGGAACTTGATTAATTAAGCAACAAGGAAATCACACTTAATTACTCAACATAAACAAGGATTCCAAAATTCAATCAATAAACACAAAAGGATTAACAATGATAATTAAAATTAAAGAAGGATTAAAGGATCTTACAACCAAAGTTTAAGCCTTGAGCCGGATTAAGATTGGAGATTAGTTCTCCATAATTAAATCTAATACCCAAATTAAAGATGAAATTCCCAAATTACAAACTTGATTAATAAAAGTGACAAGATGATCTAAACCTAATTGCAAAACATTGTATTTATAACATCTCGTAACCTAAAACTTATGGGCTTAACAAAAGACAGGCCCGTAATACAACCGCTAATCAAAACTGTCAAACCCAGAAAACTCGCACCGTGCGAGTTCTGAGTCTGGAAAACTCGCACGGTGCGAGTTTGCTCCTGAAGTCCGCCTTTCTTTCTTGATTCCTTTGCTCCTTTGGAAGGCCTCTTTGGTGCGTTTCTTCAAGCCTATCCTTGGCTCTTCCTTGGACATTCCTCTTCTATCTATTGGCTTCTTGATCTCCACTTTGAACCGTGCTAAATGGCAAAGCACTCGGAATTGGTCAAACAATGTAAAAATCGTCACAAACCACCCCTAAATGTTACCAAATGAGCTCAAATTAGTGCCAATATGTAGTAGAAATGGGAGCTCATCAGAGATGCATATACAAATCTCATAGGAAGATTTAAAACCTACAACAGAAAACAACAAATTTAATTTCTACAAGTGCAAATAATTAATAAATAATATAGGTGTACAAAGATTAGGGATCCGAGTTTCTT
Organism: Silene latifolia; assembly: GCF_048544455.1. Lineage (NCBI taxonomy): Eukaryota > Viridiplantae > Streptophyta > Magnoliopsida > Caryophyllales > Caryophyllaceae > Silene > Silene latifolia. The sequence goes on along the minus strand of NC_133535.1, from coordinate 7,179,531 downwards.
TTGGTGTAAACCAATTGCTCGCTGTAGACAACAATGTATAAAATTAAATTGTTCTTCCATGTACAAAATCGCTACTCAAAGACTCGATGTAATAAGTGTTTTGATATACTCCAACACAAGTTGAATCAAATATTGAACGAACACAAGTAATTTATTTGTAGTCACGTAAATCAACAATCATGCATGATTAAAATGAAGTAAAAAAGGAGATTAGGGCATAAACACATATGCGTGACGGTTACCTTTTCCATGGTGAGTGTTCTTTGAACAAAGCTTGTTGTAGAAAGGGAAAAAGATGGCAATTTATGAGAAAAATAAGGGAGAAATTATGAGTAAAACTAGAGAAAATAGAGTAGTACTTTTTTCTTTAATTTAATTTGTAATGAGTGTTTGTGTGATATTAATACTAAAATAATGAAATTAGAGTTTCAATTTATAGTCAAAAGAGTAGGAAAAACTCAAAAGGAAATGATTATTTATTTCCTTACTAATAAATTTTTTTATTTCAGATTTTATTTCAGAGAAACGATCTTTCAATAGCGTTATTGAGAGACCTCTCATATGATAGAGGGATGAATCCACTGAATTTCCATTTTCTCTATTATGTCTCCCACTAAATTAGTGGGACACGATTTTTCATGAGACATACTGGATTTTTTTATTACAAAAGGTACCGAACACATAGAATGTGACCATTTGTGCATGCGCAAGGAGCAAAACGATAATAACTATTTGTTTAACGTATCACACGATATTATACTAAGTTTGAAAAATCTTGGGATAAACAATACAAGTAACAATTTGCTCGAATGTATTACACGATAATATTCTAGATATGAAACCGTAAGAATTATAAACGATAATAACGGTTTGCTTTAACGTATCACACGATATTATACTAAATTTGAAAAACCGTTGGGATAACAATAACAAACAACAGTTTGCACTAATGTATTAGACGATATTATTCTAGATATGAAACCGTTAAAATAATAAACGATAATAACGGTTTGTTTTATACTAAATTTCATCTTTAATCATGCATGATTTTTCAAATTTAGTAAAATCGTTTATCGTTTATGCATAAATAATATCGTGTAATACATTAGAGCAAACTGTTAGTTGTTAATTGTTTATACCAACGATTTTTCAAATTTAGTATGATATTGTGTGATATGTCAAATCGTTATTATCGTTTATTATTCTGATTTCATTATTTTAGTATACTGGTAAGGAAATAAATAATCATCTCCTTTTGAGTTTTTCCTACGCTTTTGACTATAAATTAAAACTCTGATTTCATTATTTTAGTATTAATATCACACAAATACTCACCTTACAAATTAAATTAAAGAAGAAAATACTACCCTATTTTCTCTAATTTTACTCATAATTTCTCCCTTATTTTTCTCATAAATAGTCCATCTATTTCCCTTTCTACAACAAGCTTTCTTGTTCAAAGAACATTCACCATGGAGAAGGTAACCATCACTCATATGTGTTTATGACCTAATCTCCTTTTTTACTTCATCTTTAATCATGCATGATTGTTGATTTACATGACTACAAATAAATTACTTGTGTTCGTTCGATATTTGATTCAACTTGTGTTGGAGTATATCAAAACACTTATTACATCGAGTCTACGGGCAGTAGTTAGTTTACACCAAAAAAAAAAAACTCCGATCCCTAATCTTTGTACACTTATATTGTATATTTGCACTTGTAGAAATTAAATTAGTTGTTTCTTGTTGTAGGTTTTAAATCTTTCTATGAGATTTTAATGAAATCTTATATATTTACACTTGGATTGTTCATTACAATTAGGGTTTTTCTATCCTATGCCCACTAGGCATAGGATAAGAAAACTAAAAGGGAAAGAATTAATGATGTTTTTATGGGAAATTGCAATATTCTATCACTTTACAAGAAAAACATCATTAATTCTTTCCTTTTTGGGTTTCTTATCCTATGCCTAGTGGGCATAGGATAGAAAAACCGTTACAATTATTTACCCGAGTAAATAGCGATCGATTGATACTAGAATATTAATTAAAGGCCACGATCATAGATTTGATATGAATCGTGTGATTAAATTCATTAGTCACTTAATATAATAATAAATGTTCCGCATTGTATAATTACATTTTGTAAGAGATGAAAATTAATTAATAACTTTGAAATCATATTTTCCATTTTCTAATTAATATAATTTTTTTACAGGGATCATCATCACATTCATCAGTTAAAATATACAAGTATGATGAACTTGTTTCTGCTACTTCACCAACTGGCAGCGAAAGTTCCGTTGAATTCGCTTTAGAGATGGTATTTTATTATTCATTTCGTCTCAGTTATTTATTTACCAGTAATTGTTAATGTGTCTCACTAGTTGTATGACCAAAGATTGAAGAGTTATTGCTTGATGACGGAACAAGTAACGAGTACATGGAAAGTAATAATGTTACAAAGAACTCCGAAAATCCCGAGGTACGTACTTGGAAAGTAAAACGAGATGACTTGAGGTTAAATAAATCGTAATTTTCATTAGTTTTTCATCTTCTCTAATAATTTGGTTTTACGATTAGGATGCTGACACGATTCAGGATATTTTCCATGAAAATATAAATGTAAGAGATGTTAGTCTTCTAAAAGGATGGATTATCAAGAAGAAGCTAAGGAGTCAAGGAGATGTAGTTGACATGGTATAAATTAAATTAACATCTTAAGAGCATCTCCAACGGTCAGCTACAATGCATTGTAGCTTGGTTTGTCATATCGATTTTTAAAGCTACTCGGCTTTCCGGCAACGTAACGCTTTAATGACAAAGTACAATATCTATAGCTTGTATGGGTCCCACATACTTGCTTTCATCCAATGAGAATTTACCTTTTATTTTTTTTCTAAAGCAAGCATGTAGCTTGGTAGAGCTACCATGCTTGCAAGATACAACTCACTTTTCCATCTCCAATGGTAAGCTACATGCTTATTATTTTGTAAAAATTGCAAGCAGGTCCTTGTAGAGAACCATTGGAGATGCTCTAATAAATTAAATGTAATAAAAATTATACTCGTAGATTACTTTTATTAGAATCAATATCAATATGTGACATTAGTTTTTTTTTTTTTTTTTTTGCATTGCAGACTTTTTATCACATAGAGAGCAATTATTTGTCGTTTCGCTCAATAATAACAGTTGACGATTTTGTGTTCCGTGGAATCCATCCTAGTGATGCTAAGGTAAGTTTTAATCTTAAGACGGATAATATATTTAACACTGAATTGTCATTATTGTTGTTGTAGTATTATTAGTATTAATATTATTAGGTATCATTTTTATTAATGATATTGCTATGAAAAAAAAATATTATTAGTATTATTTAAAATACTGTTGGTCCTATTTTTTTTAAGAGAATCTGATGTTTAAAGGATATAATAATGGACAGGAACCTATAGAATCGAAAAAACGATCAAGAAGAAAATCTACAAATCGGACATTTACTGAACAAGGAAATGAGGTATTATATAAAGGTGAAATGTAACGCCCCGTAAATTTCGGACCGTTAATATATTTCAGAAATAATTTATTAATCAAAATAAAAGTGATAATTAAGTATTTAAAGTAAAAATAATATAAAGAAATATAATTTTATTATATTTTGAAGAAAAGTATTTATTTTGATAGTTTTGAAATGTTTAAAAATAGTTTAAACCGTGTAAAATCTTTTATTTCGAAATAAGGGCGTATCGGGGGGAAAATGACAATTCGTTTGAACGTTGGGTAAACGAATTTGGAAATGGGTCATGTGAATACTCAATTTTATTGTAATCTCGTGTTTAAAGACTTTGGACTTGACGGAATTTGCGTTTGACTTACGGATTTAATTATTATTGAAACGAGTCAAAACCGACTCGTTAAAAATCCCGACTAAAAATCCCGCACGTACTTTGTCCTCCTTTCTTCTTTCACGCGTGACAGCCCCCTCCCCTTTCCTTTTATTTTTCTGAAATTCTTGTTGTTCATCCTCTAAAAAAAACACCCAAACTCCATTTTCATACACATTCAAGCTCAAAATCGTCATAAATCCTTCGTTTCTTGTCCGTTTTTCGCGAAATTTACCTTTCCGGAATCCCCTCGCCACGATCTACAACTTAGTATGTTCTAATTTCAATTTTCATTAAGTTATTTTAAGACTATATTTCGGTATTTTCGGTTTTGATGTTTATTTTTGTGTTTTAATTGTTTAATTAGGTGAAGGATTGGAAGACGAGTTCGGGGACTCGTATATTGTAGAGGATAGCGGTTAGTTGTGGTTAGGGTTTCGGTTTTGAGGACTAATTTCTCATTTTCTAGCTTAAGGTAACATATTTCGAGTTACTCGACGAAAGATCGTCACATATTTTTGATTTTTGTATGTTTGGTGAATTTTTGTTTGGGTAGTAATTTTTCACATGTTAAACTTAGTTGCATGCAAGCTTAATTTGTGCCTTTTGGTAGTTTAAATTATCAAAGTTGAATTGGGGACGATTAATTAATTTTCAGACGGTCTTATAATGTATAAAAATGAAAAAAAAAAAGAGAAGAAATGGTGCGGAAATGGGCGGCAAAGGCCGGCAGCAGCCCACGGCAGCCCCGGCCGGTCTTGGGGTTGGCCCGGGCCGGTCCATTGCTTGTTTCGCGGTTTTCCATGCTTTGTCCGTCATTTTAAGTTCATCATGGATATAGTTAGAATGAGTATACATGGTTAAATTTGTTAAGAGAATCATAAAAGTAGCTAAAAGTTATGCTAATGGTAGAAAAATTATGTTATATTGACAATTATCACATGTTAGGATAATTTACAAAATGAATTTTATAGCTATAATTGAAATGTTTTGTTGATTGTGCCGAAAACTGAGCCTTAGTCCCTTTGATCGATGCGATGTCGATTAATTGAGTGATTGGTCACCGCAATTTGACCCGCACTGCCGCAGGTGGGGTTGCGGGTAAAAATTCGGTTGAATGAATTAGATAATCGGCCTTTTTCTTGTTTTAGGCCATTTATTATATCTCTATTTCACATGTGTAATTAGTTGAATTTAAATAGTTTCTTATTTAGTTAGTTGAATTTAAATAGCTTCTTATTTTGTAGTAATGGCCCTAGTTTCCCCTAAAGCCTTTTATATTGTTATAATTGCTAGGATTGGAAATTATTATTGAATTCTTGTTGAGGAACTGTTGGGATTGTATGCTGTAAATAGACATTTATATAGCTTTCACATGATAGAATGTTAGAATTTATGTTGGTAAGTAGGACTTTTTGCCCTCTTAAGGTTAAGTGGGTGTCTTACTTGACTTGTGTGGTGAGTCTTGGGTGGTGTGGGCTAAAATATTCAAGCTGGGACTAGCTGTGACTAGGTCCTAGGTGAGTATTTCGGCCTTCATCATAGATAGGTCTTTATAGTCTCTGACGAGTATATGTTCACTGCTTGATAGCCTTTGTGTTCCTGACTAGTGGATGTTTATCCAAGTTGGGGCATGACCTCAGGTACTAATTTTGATAGTATAGGGTCAGCTTAAGTACTAGCCGACCCTTCGGTGGTGTCCTTAGGGTACTCACTTCACCTTGTTTTAAAAAAAGTTGTGAGTCTTGGGTGCGGTGGTGTGTATCCGCATGTCTAGGTCTGCGCAGATTTTAGGCTAGGGTTGTGTTGTCTCTTGGCCATGTTTTCTTAATAGTAACCGCTGAGCCAAGATACCGGTTCGATTACCTTCCCTACCTCGTGGTATAGACTTGAGTTACAAAGTGACTATTGACGGTGCTAAGAACTTATGCCTGTCTTTGATATATTGCCCTTTCTTGTTTGATGATTCTATGAATCATAGAAGGTGAGATGCAAGCCGGCTATGGTTGATAGAGTTTGGATTACAATTTGTTATATGATTCACATGATAGTTAGTTGGGTCAGTTTAGGGGTCATTTGTTAGAATACATGAAAAGTAAATGGTTTATCAAATTGTTTACATGTTACAAAGACATGTTACATTAATTTTGACGATTCGTGGTCGGGAGGACTCGAAGTTACTCCCCACTGAATTGTGGCTTTCGTGTTTGTATAAAATGCGATTGACAGGTTGTTGATGCTTTGTTTGGGGTCACAGACGGCTAGTGAGCAAGGAACCTTGGACCTAGTTTTAGCTATTCTATTAGTAAACCTTTTACACTCTTGGTTTGTATATAATTTGAAGGGACATATGTCTCCCTTTCTATTTTTGGTTTGTATCTTTATATTTCCGCGTCTTAAGCTATGTATATAAATTAATTTATCAGTTGTTGCAGGGTTTTTGACACTCTTCTTGAGTTGGAATTGGTTGTGAATGGTTTAGTTAGAAAATTTTTGAAATTGCAGGTTTTTGGACTAGTTGAACCATTTACAAACATATCCTACCAGTTTTTCTGTAGAAATTACGCATTTAAGTAATTAGATAACGCTAAATATCAAGGGTGTCACATGAAAACTACAAAGTTCATGATATCACATTTCCTAAATCCTCTGTTGAATGAAATTTGGTGGTAAGTTCATAGAATCATAGGATTTGAGTTGATTTATTTCCCATTATTCGAAAGAAAAAAAATCGTTATAAAGGATTTAACTCATTTGTTGATTTTAGTCGAAACAGACGGAAGGAAAAAATAAAAGAGGGAGAAAAAAAGGACCGGAGCAAGCGGAAGAAATGTGTATGTGAGAGCAAATGCCGAAAATAATGGGTAAAGCATACGAAAACTTGATAAATGTACAACCGCCCAAGGGTTGAGTCAAACCCGACCTTTGGGCACATAAGTTATGAAAAATGGCTTGTTTAGGCTCGTAAAAAATTTTACGAGGACCTCAAGATTAGAAACTCTGGTCCTTTAGACAAGATCGATTTCAGAACTTTAAATGAGCATTAATTTTAATTTTTGTCTTAAAATGGTTATTTATTGAAAAATGCAGGGCCAAACAAAGAGGAGAAGTGAGGATACAACACAATTAAACTCACAAAATAAGTCATTTCCTAACAATGGCTTGTTGAGGCTCGTAAATTTTTTTACGAGGACCTCAAGATTAGAAACTCCGATTCTTTAGACAAGATCGATTTCAGAACTTTAAATGAGCATTAATTTTATTTTTTGTCTTAAACTGGTTATTTGTTGAAAAATGCAGGCCCAAACAAAGAGGAGAAATCTTTTTCATATTTTGGTGTTTCAGTCATTTTTGTATTTTAAGTATGTTAAAAAAAATGTATTTCTCAAAGTAGACATCTCTTCTATTCCTAAATCATTTTTGTATTAGCAGTTATGTTATTGAGAAACGGTTTCTCACTAAATTATTGAGAGAACTTTACCGTATCCTTTTATATATGTTTTGTACCCCTTTTGTTACTGATTCTGGTTTAAAATATTTATTTCATTTGGTACATAATTTAATAACAAGCGTACCTATTTTATTATCATACATTATAACCATTTTTATTAGTAACCCATTTTATAGTATACGTACCCATTTTATTTCTTTCTATACCATTTTTCCATCAATTTGTAAATGATTTCTTAATAAATTTAGTGAGATACCGTCTCTTAGGACTTAGGAGACCTACTGTAAAAAAAATGATAATGATCTCATATCCCTCTTTTTGTACGTTCTAGCAGAAAGATTAATTATACAAATAATAGGCTACAATTGTCTAAAAAATAATAACATTCGTTCTTCTTAGACGAAAATCTTCAAATTATAGTTTTTTTTTTTTGTGAAAAGAAGCGGGAAATCTTCAAATTATAGTACGAGTACGTATTAATGTACTTGTTTTAAGCGATTGTGTCATATTATAACCTAACACTACTACAAATTCAGGCAACTACAACGCCCCTTTAACAACGATTATTCACGAAAATCACAATAGACGTTATAGAATGTATGGCGCGAATTTTATTAAAATTAATTACAATGGGTATGGTTATAAAAACCGTTGTTATTAGTTTTAACAACGGGTCACACATGCACAACCGTTGTTAATAATTTGGCGCAAAATTGGCGCAAAGTTAATGAAAAGTAATCACAACGGTTACTTTTGTAACCCGTTGTTAAAACATATTTGACAACGGGTGTTTTTTACAACCGTTGTTAAAACATATTTCACAACGGTTGTTGTTTAATAACCGTTGTCAATACCTTCCATACTATAAACCACACAAACACAAGTCTGCTGCAGCCACAAAACACAACCCTTAATACACAAACACAAACACAAACACACAATGAGACAAACAAACACAAAACACACACTTTCTCTTTCTCTCTTTCTCTCTTTCTCATCGTCGCTTTATCTTCTCGCCGTCCTTTGTTGATTTCATCGTCTCTTACGTTCTGTATTTATCAGGTAAATCTCTAAAATCCCGTTAGTTTCATCGTCATTATTTTCTTTTTCTATTTATTTCTTTTGCATGTATGTGTTTTTATCGACCATTATGTTATTTGTTTAAGTATTGTTCGCATAATTAGTTAGTAAAACAATGAAGAAACAAGATGAAGAAGCAAGATAAACATAATTAATATATATATATATATATATATAAATACATAAATTAAAAAAAAAATTACATATATAAAAATGCAATTCTTATATTTTCATAGAGGATCTTATTCTGCTCTATCGTATCCGTCCTCTCCTCCTTGGCTATTTGAGGTTCCGTTCAGTGATTGCTATATCGTCATATAGCCGCAATCGCTCGCTTGCTCCGTCAAGCCATCTTCTTTGGCGTGCTTCAGTGCGGATCGAGCATCCGTAAGGTAGCTCCTGAAACTTTCCTCAATATGGAGGAACCGGCGGATGAAGCTGTTGTTGTTCTCGATCATAGTAAGAGTCTTAAGGATGAAATCATTCATTTTGTTGGAGTTTGGAGTTTGTTTTGAAAGATTAAGTAGAGTTATTTATTTGGAGTTTGTTTTAGCAGTTAGGGTTTGGAGATGTATATATTGAGATAATGGAAATGTTAGTTGAGATAATGCAATGTATTTATACTAAGCAATGTGTGGGTTGAGTTGTTTTTTAATTAATATATATGTTAGGAAGTTGTGCCATAATCATCATATCTCTCAATGCTGCTTCAAATCTTATTACTAACCCTTCTCATTCCATATTGTCCGTTCATATGCACAGTGATGTCAGTAATAATGCATGCATCGGAATTCTAACGGGCCGTAATTATGCATGCATCTAGTAATATTTAATTTATTTATTTTTTATTTTTTAAGAACAAACAACAACGGTTATTTACAAACAACCCGTTGTCTTTAGTTATAACAACGATTTTGTATATTAAAACCCGTTGTTATAACTTTCCCCCCAAAATTGAGTCACACTTTCCACAACGGGTTTTTATACATAAAACCGTTGTTAATATTTTTAACAACGGTTTCCTTAAGAAAACCAACCATTGTTAAAACCTTCTACAACGGACGCTTTAACAACGTCCGCTTTTTTATATAACAACGGTTTTTGACCGTTGTTATAGCCTGTATTTGTAGTAGTGTAATAACTAGTTTTAAACCCGTGTAAAATTGCACGGGTATGTATTTGGGCCAGAATGAATGTTTTTTGATGTATATTTGTTTTTGCATTTCTATTGTACCTATCTAATTGGTGTAAATCAACGATGTACATAATTAATGTTTAAATTTATTACAAACATGTGTTCATATGCACTGGTTTATAAGGAAATAACGTAATCTACTCTTGTAAAAATTAAAAATAGCTTTAAATGCTTGTTGAAGACTATATTAACTCGATTTCCTATCATTATCACCTACCAATTTCGGTGTGCGCGGCTGATAGTTAAGATGCCGAGTTGTATATTCCAAGTACATATGCCGTCATTATTGTTTTTTGAAAAAAAAAAAATTGTACCCTGTAGTTTTAAAAAATTATGTTCTGAATTTGTGGTACAATAATATTAACAAAAATACATGTAATTCATTTCCGTTGTATGTTCGATCCCGTATCTAACTGTAATCCTTCTGTAATTTTATTGTGTAATTTTGTTTTTAAAATTATGTAATTTTGTTTTAAAAATTATGTAATTTAATCACATTTACTCGCATTTGTAATTAATTCTGCGTAAATGTTATGCATTTTCTTTACACGGAATGTATAAAATTTTATCATAATATTAATTCGAAGAAGTATTCCATAAGATTATTTTATATAATTTGTTGCGACACGGAATTTAGCGCATGTTCGAAAAGACGGATATCTGAATAATTAAATACGTTGCACACTCATGGGTCCCACCATAACCTGAATTTTCCAAAAAAAAAAAATGTATTTATGACGTGGCGCGCTGTACAATGAGTATTGTCTTCTGAATTTATATAGATAAGATATGTTGGATCATCTCCGTTTTTTTACTCTCCATTTCCTCTCGTCAAAATTGTTTCGACATAAATCAGCCAAACTTAAAAAAATGAAAGTAAAAAGAAGGAAAAGATTTGTGTACAACCACATATACAAAATAACCAAGGAATCCGTCATCTACACAATTAATCCTGTATACGACCGTTCTATTCATCCAACAAGTTAACACAGAAAATAATAAATTGACTAAATAACACAAAATGAGCCCGTTATATACATACAACGATCTCATATAAGTTTTTGTCTCGTCTAAAATGATTTAGCAAATACAATTTACAGCATAAATAATGTACTCACTAGAGTAATATCGTGTGATACGTTACAGGATAATAATACATTAGAGCAAATTGTTTGTTGTTATTGTTTATCCCAACGATTTGTCAAATTTAGTATAATATCGTGTGATACGTTAAAGCATACAGTTATTACCATTTATTATTCTAAAGGATTCATATTTAGAATAATATCGTGTATTCGTGTAATACATTAGAGCGAGCAAACTGTTAGTTGTTATTGTTTATCCCAATGATCTTTCAAATTTAGAATAATATTGTGTGATACGTTAAAGCAAACCGTTATTATCGTTTATTATTCCAACGGTTTCAAATCTAGAATAATATCGTGTAATACATCAGAACAAACATTTAGTAATTATTGTTATCCCAATGATTTTTCAAATTTAGAATAATATCGTGTGATACGTTAAAGCAAAACCGTTATTATCGTCTATGCTCCTTGCACACATTATCACATTCTATGTCCTTGGTACCTTTTGTAATTAACAATTTAAAGTTTAAACTGGTAAGGAAATTAATAATCATCTTCTTTTGAGTTTTTCCTACTACCTTGAATATAAATTGAGACTTTAATTAGTATTTAATATCACACAAATAATTAACATCACACAAATAATTTTCTTACAAATAATTAACTTTTCCCCCTTCTACTAACAGGTTTTCTTGTTCGAATTGAAGAACACTTACCATGGAGAAGGTAACCGTCACTCATATGTGTTTTTATTTGGTATTTAATCATGCATGATTATTGATTTTCGTGACTAGTATGATTAGGGTTTAATTACTAATCCTGTTTTAAAACATATATTTGAAACAACTAAATGAGTTTATCACATAATAAATTACTTGTGTTCGATATTTGATTCAACTTGTGTTGGTGTATATGAAAACACTTACTTCGGGTATATTAATTTTGTTCAAAGTAGAACAATTTAATTATTATACATTGTTACTGATGGTGGACACACCGCGTTTATAAAAAAAGACTAGATCCCTAGTCTTTGTACACCTATACTGTATATTTGCACTTGTACGTTGTGAAATTTGTTGTTTGCTGATGTAGGTTTTAGATTTTTCTCTGAGATTTATGTGCATCTTCTTTAATTTATGAAATCTAATATATTTATGCTTGAATCGTGATTAAAATTATTTACGCGCATCAATAGCAAATTAAATTAATGCCAAATTGCCAATGATCATAAAATCTAATGTGAAACGTGTGATTATGTTCCACATTGTAAAATCACACATTGCAATAGATGAAAATTAATTAATGACTTTCAAATCATATTTTCTGATTAATTAAATGACTTTCAAATCATATTTTCTGATTAATTAACTAATCCGTCCAGTTAAATAATTGTTAACATCGTTTACAAGATCTTTTGTACTCGTACATGATTAATACATTGAGATTAATTATTTAATTACATGCTATTTGTTTTTTTGTTTTTTTTTTTTTGGTAAAACTTGATAGATAATTACATGCTATTTGTATGCATTTTCACTTTTTAGATTTTATTACGCCGTCTGTGTCATCATATATGTCGAGACTGTTTTTATTTTTAATATTAACTTACTATTGGTAAAAAAAAACAAATTACAATAAATGATTGAGACTGAAAGAATGTATTTGATTAAATAAAGAAAAGTGATATGATTCGTCTAAAATAGTTATACTCCGTATCTTCTAAGAGTTTATTAATACTCCGTATTATTGATTCCTCGATTTTTATCATAAATTAACACTAATTAATTATTAACACTAATTTTCTTACAGGGATCATCATCAGTCAGAGAATTCAGCTTTGATGAAATTTTCTCAAATGAAGAAATTTCATCATCTGGCAACGACTGTTCCGAGGAATTCGCTTTGGAGTTGGTACTCGGTAACTTGATATTCCGTAATTTATTTTTTTTGTAATTCAATTGATTTTAATTTAATTGTTAACTTGTCTCACTAATTGCATGTACAAAGATCGAAGCATTCCTTGATGACGGACTAAAGGCCGAGTACTTGGAAAATAATAATGTTACAAAGAACTCCAAAAACCATGAGGTACGTACGTACCAATATATTAGTGGTACTTAATTTGAGTATCACTCGGGATTAAATCGTAAATTTTGTAGTGTGATACAGAACATTTTCCGTGAAAACATAAACGTAAAAGACGTTGGTCGTCTTAAAGGATGGATAATCAAGAAGAAGCTAAGGAGTAACGGAAAAATATATGACATGGTATAAAATTAGTTTCTTAATTTTTTTCTAAAAGAAATGAAATTTAATAAAAAAATTATAATCGTACGTACATTACTTTTATTAGAATCAAAATGTAACATGTAATTTTATTTTTTTTATTTTTTTTTTTGCATTACAGACATTTTACCATATAGAGAGCAAATATCTATCGTTTCGCTCGATAATTACAGTTGACGATTTTGTGTTCCATGGAATCCGTCCTACACCTACAAAGAAGAGTACCATTAGTCCAGAAGAAGGAAGTAATGGTGCTGCTAAGGTAAGTTTAAAATAAACAAATTAATATTCGTGCCACCTAGTAATATTAAATTGTAAGTACTGTTATTGTGGTATTATTAGGTATTATTTCTATTAGTGATATGAGTACGAACATTGATATTATTAGTATTATTGAAATACTTGGTCGAATTTAATTTTGATCATCATTTTAAATATATAGATGATAACTTGTTATATTGGACAGGAACCAAAATCATCGAAAAAACGGTCAAGAAAAAAATGTACAAATTGGACATTTACCAAACAAGGAAGTAAGATATCATATAAAGGAGAAAACTACGACGTTTATGATATTACATTTTCTAAATCTTCTCCTGAAGGAAATTTGGTGGTAAGTTCCTTGAATCAAAGGATTTGAGTTGATTTATTTCCCGGTATTTTTGGTAAAAAATAAAAAATAAAAAAAATAATAAAAAAAAAATAACTCGTTACTAGTAACTTAACTCAGTTTTTATTTTATTTGGTCATGACAGACATAACAAAAAATAAACGTGGGAGAAAATCTGTCAAAGACAAAATGCAGTCCGACAAAGACGAGGTGGGAAAAAAAAATTGGAGCAAGCGGAACAAAATTTTAGTTAGAGTTAGGTGTCATGTACGCTTTGGTGTCACCATCATTTGTGTACGTCTCTATTTTAAGTATGAAAAATAATTTTTTTGTTTTGTTTCCAATAGCCTAATGTTTTTTTTCACTTTTTATATTTATTAAAGTAAGACGTGTCTTATTTCCTTAATTTTTGAGCCAAAAGTAAATATGAAAAAACAATCGGGATGGAAAGTACAAATATAGTCCGCGACCTACCTGCTTGAAATTCTTTTAGAAATTATATAATATCAAAACTTTAGCTCTTTAGATGAAGATCTTTTAAATTATTCCGCATGAAAACGATAAAATCAAAACACAAATTAAACTTTTACCTTCTTTAAGTTTCACCATGGATAACACGAAGACAAGTCTCATCTAATTTTCTTATATGCACATCTCTTAAGGCAGGGGCGTCTAATACCCCGGGCGACCACGGGCGGCGGAACCGGACCTCCAGTTTTGGCCACTGAATTTATAAGCTTTACTGATAAAATTTAATACAAATCTCGACGTGTAATGCACTTATACATTGATATTTAGGGCCTCAAATTTTTAATATGCATCGGGTCTCCATTTCCTTTAACCAACTCATCTATATATCTATATATCTATATTTTATTCTATATAAAATAATAAAACAACCACCAAATTCACTTTTTTCTCCCGCCTACTACCTCCCTCTATCTATCCATTAACCTATAACAAAAAAACCCTAAAAACCTGCTTGCACAGAATCATGGTTACCGACTCTAATACTGTAATATTTACCTTCATATTTTATTGTGATTTTATTTTTTTATAGAGTATCATAGTGATGCTTTGTAACATTTTTCCCCATTCAATTTCACGGCAAATTGCTCAAATCCATTCACGTTATACACTTATACTATTGTATACCACTTTTCACATAATTTTATTCATTGCCTTTAAATATTTTTGTAAGTCCACTGATTGTTCATGTTTTAATGAAGTATTTGTTTGTCTTTGATATTGCAATTTTGTTATTTATAACTAGTATAGTTCCCGTGCTACAGCACGGTATTTTTTAGATTTGTTTTATACAGAAATTTTCTTATTAAATTAATTGTATAAATTAACTATACTTGGAGTTTAATATTATAATGTACGGAGTACTAAATATAATCTTAGTAAGGGGTAGAAAACGAAGTTTTAAGTTATTTTTGTCTGAAACTGTTTCTACTTTACTGTTAAAAATAACACTATAATGTTATATCTATAGGATATGACATAAAATAAAATTAAGTGATGTAAGATCTAATTAAAATGCGTATTACCTTATAACGAAAACAGGTAAAAACAGAATACTACGCAATTAAAAGACAGTTTACAAATAATTAACTAATATTTTTTATTTGTAATAAAGAAAATACATAAAAATTTGTTACGTCATTTAGAAAACCATATTTAGAGTCTAACTGATGAAGGATAATACTATAAAAAGAAGATTTGCGTAATTTTAGAGTGTAACTAATGAAGGATAACATTTATGAAAATGATTGTATACTAATAAATTAGGGATAATAATTGTTTCTTGTAAAAGAGGTAAATCCTATTTATTAAACGAACAACCACAGTGCTGAGTTGTCAGCCTGTGGTTGAAAGTTCATTTTTTTATTTTAATTTTAAAAGGTGGTCCACATTGTCCCCCACGTTCTCCTATCAACTTTTATTTAGAAATCAGGCAATTCTCATTTTTGTGTTTTTTTATAATACTCCGTACAACATTCAAGCTGAAGAATTTTTGCAGTCCAATATCAGTATGTGACTGTTTTAAATTATCCATTAAATAACTTGAATAAAATAGGAATTAATAACCTATATTAATGTAAAAATAACTACCAATTGAACAAAAATAAAAAAACACATACACTATAATCTCATTAAATAATTTTATTTTACAGTTGGATAACTAATTATTCAGTAAAATTCTAGACAAAATATGTATAAGTGGAACGGTTCTCCCTCCACTAATGGGGTAAAAAATGTAGACAAAATTAAGCAAATCAAACAAGGAAGCAGAAGATCTACCTAAAAACAAAATTTAATAGAAAAAATTACTGAAAATGAAGTAAAAAAAATTAGGATCTTGGTCATCCAAAGCATGTGAGTTTATAGAGATCTCTATAGAATTAAAACATCATTTTAAAAATGCATTTTGAAATGTTTAAAAAAAGATTATTGAATACTATTTTATCAAACAAACCACAAAAATCAATACAATATATCTATAAACTAGAAGCTAAAATAAGATATGAACATGGTTATTTCAATTTTAAAGAAACAAAAAGCAGAATTGACGATTGGATCTAGAATTTGTTTATCTTCGAAACTTCATTTAAAAAAATAATTAAGTACTCCCTCCTATTCTACATAACCGTCTTATTGTGAAAATGGCACAAGAATTATGAAAGTGAGTTTAGACCACATAATACTGACAATGGGACAGTTATGTGAATAGACGGAAATGGAATTGAATTTGGACCACACAACACTAACCAAAAATAGACAATGGGACAATTACCCAACTAGACAAAAATGGACAATAGGAGGATTATGTAGAATAGGAGGGAGTATAATTTATTTATTTTCGAAACTTTATTTTAAAAAAATATAGGTAGACTAAAATACCATATAGTTGTAGATCTACATACTTCATGTTAAAATCGCAGAAATACACGAGTTTTTACGCCGTATTGCGACAGACTGACATAGTTTATAGAGTGAGGTACATGATGTGAAGTATTGTGAACGGAGTGAAGAAAGGGAAAGTGGTGGGAGGCTAGGCGATGTCGCGGTGAAGGGAAAAGGGATGTAAATGGAGGGAGGTAGATGGAGGGATGTGAACGGTGTAAGATCATAGCAACAAAAATTGGGTTTGAAACGAGGAAGTATTGGGGGGGAGGGGTGTGCGTGTGTGAAGAAATGAGTACAACTTTACAAGGACATGTGAATGTTTGACTAGGGTTTATGTAGCAAATGGATGAGGATGCAAATGGGTTGGATACATTTTGTTTTGGACTGTAATTTTAATTTTCTTTAACAGATTGCGTATGTATTGTAATGCAAGAGTTGTGCACTTGTGCTACGGGGCATCATACTTCGAAAATTTATACTTCGTATTCAAAGTATAATACTCCTCCATCATACAAAATTTGTGATATCACAAATACTAATAATATAGTTATTATATTATTAATAAACACGCAATAAATTTACCTATTTCCTCATTTAAGACGGATAACGGTTATATCCGTCTTAACCTTAAAACGGGTCAAATACCACACATAACACAAAAACAAAATGCATTAAGATGAACAAAACGTTTGTACCATCTATGTAAGTGGAGGTTATCCTGTTACTAATAGTTTAGTCATTATTAAGCACATCCTGCCCTACCAGCTTTTTAGCGGGTATGGACAAATATGTTTTGTAAAAAAAAATAAAAGGGTTGTGGGTTAACTCCGGCTCACCAAGTTAAATTAAAGGGTATGAACTATGAACAATATAATAATACTTTTATAAAAAATAAAGTTAACATGCTTACAACGAAAATCATCCCATATAAAAAAAAACATAGGGAAAATATTACAATGATTAGCTTCAATTAAATATGGTGTTATAGTGTTGGATATTGCTAGCAAACTAAATTTCGTAATTAGACAATATAAGTACGTTATCGTTTTTCTTTCTTTTTCTTCTTTCTTTAAAAGTTGATATTATAAATTTTTTAATTATTGTCATTGACACATATAAATTCGGAGCTGGTCAATAGTGACTCATCCTGATAACGCAACATGAACATGACACGAAGTTAGTGGGTTCGACATTTTGACCCATTTAAGTAATTGGGTCGACACAAAAGTTAATTAACTCGGGTTAGGGTTGGGATCTTATGACACAAACCGACACAAATAACCCTCTTAATCTAAATGAGTTGAAATGAAGTTGGGTTGATTTGTTTAACCTATTTAACCCATAACCTTATATCATATATAGTGGTAGACCAAGTTAAAAAAAATATCCAACAGAGATGTTGAGATCTTACTTTTGGATAACTACATAACATTTAGAAAATGAAGTATTAGTAAGTTTTTTTACACTTTGATTAAGTCAAGTTGAATGTGAAAGGGTTTGAATATGTCATTTTGGGTTAATTAAGTGGTTTTGGGTTAAACAGTCAGAGTAAATGGGTTAAATAAGATCAAATTGAGTTGTTTAAAGATATATCAACTTAAAATGTTTGATTACTGTATGTAATTAATTTATATCTTTTTTTGGAATCTTTAAAACTCACTCTCGATGCATGAATCTCAATGGTTTGATGAGAGATTATTCATAATCAAAAGAACAAGTCTCATAAGAAGGATGACAGACAAAAATGTGAGATTGAGGCGATTGCCTAAATTTAGGATTGTATTTATATAGTGTGAGATTTATATGGCGGTAAATGAAAAACGAGTCAATCAACGTTTTCATTTTAAATGTACACGGGTCAAAATTTTATTTTAAACTTGCACAACTTTTACAAATGTGAATGAGTTTGACTAAATGAAAACGAAGTTTAACAATTTGCACGGGTCTACAACTAAGAGATAGGTTCACATTTGCTAAATTTGTTTTATTTTCATCCGAATAATTTGGTCTGATATGTAAGTTGTGTTTTTTTAAAGTCGACCTGAGTAACATGAGAAAGTAGTAACTCAAATTTAATTAACAAGAGTATATATAACAAGCGAATTTTATAATCCAAACTTAAAAACTTAAATATTACTTTATGACTTTAACTATTAGAATTTTGATTTCAATTTATTTAACAAAAAATAGAGAGATTTTATTGCTTTATTTAATAACTTTGTTTTTAAAGATAATCCTTATTTTAGCTCTATAAGTTTTAATAGTCTAAAAAATGACAAGAGACAAAATCTAAGATGTTAATCAATTAGTATTACTAAATAACAAAATATTTAGAGAGGAACCCGTGCAAAGTTGAACGGGTTTAAATTTTAACATTTACTTTTCTTATGCTTTGATATATGACTATATAAATTGTAGTTTTATTATTGTCATATTTTAGATACCCTCGATAGCTACAATTTTGGTAATTGCAAACGAAATTACGATACGCATTGAGAACAATAAATATGACTTCAATTAAAGACCAACCACAATCAACACATACACCTTGATACAACATTCTAAATAACAAACCCGTGCAATTTGCACGGGTTTAAAACTAGTATAAATGTAATATTGTTACCATATATAGTTTTGAGAGTTATTTTCTTAGGCGGGAAAACTACTAAGAGTTTTTAATCTCTTAGTAGTAGGGGGGATTGAGATAAAAAGAATTTTTTTTACCGTCATCTATATAATATAATAAAACAAAAATCAATTACATTTTCTTTCCCGCCTAAGCCTCCACCCCGTATTTCATACAAGTCTCATTATAGAGCCTACCACAGTACCACTAATCACATGGTCCACTAGATATTATGTACTAATTTATTAATTCTGCCAATTAACCCTAATTAATCCGAAATCGTCTTTTTTTTTAGCATATATTTTGTTTGCGTCATTTATTTCATATGGTTCATCATGGTTGCTATATTTACTGCTTAATGAATCATATTTAATGATTTACCATGTGTCTAGAGATTATATTTACGGAAACAAAGAAGTAAATAGTGAGCTTTCTATTTGACTTGACGTCGTTTTGAAATCATATTTTGATCGACTATACTTTTTTTTTATATGTATGCTAATCATATTTGTTGAAAATTTCAAAATTTATACTCCGTATACTTTGAAAGACCTTTTGATAACAAGTATAAATATTTTGATTCTAATGGTATTTCATATATACTTATGATCAAAGTTTTAATAAAACACAAATCATAAATGTTTTTTTTTTCGCTTAAACACTCACCCTACACGTAATACTACTTTACAAAATCTCATTCGTCAACTAACCAAATGACTGATCAGTATTAGACCTGTTAAATGGATCGGGTCAAGATACGGGTGAGACATACGGGTCGGATCATACGGGTTACGGTCGAATTAGGGCCACAATATGGGTCAAAAAATAGGTTCCAACGCCTTTTTTCTACCATTTTTTCAATTGAAAAAATATTTTCTTAAAAATTTAAAAATATTTAATATTAATATTTTAATCATATTAAATTGGTATATTAATTATATTGACATAATAATAGCAATTAAGTTATTTTAATAACTGTTTTATTATTAACATGCTTCAGAACTACCTCCCGAACGGCTCAAATTGAAGTGTATAATACACGGTTTTCAAGATTTCATGGTCCCGGAACAAAATTCTCCGGAAATCACACAGAAGATTCCTCGGATCAGATAAGGCAGCCACACAAAATTTGAGGACCAACAAAAGACATTTGGGGGTGCCGGTATGCAATAAACCAGCATTCGTCGAACCTCAGACAATCGTGAAGATTAGATTAATACTCGTTATTTCAGGCTGAAATCGAATAGGTTTGCTCCTGGAATGACCTAGGACACGTAATAGAAAAATCGGGAAAAAAACAAACGTGGTCCGGTACGACCTTCCGAACGGCTCAAATTGAAGTTTATAATACACGGTTTTCGAGATTTCAGAGTACCGGAACAAAATTCTTCCAAAATCATAAAAAAGGTTCCTCGAATCAGGTAAAGAAGCCACACAAAATTTGAGAGCAACGGAAGACATTTAGGGGTGCTGGTATGCAGTAAACCAGCATTCGTCAAATCTCGGATAATCGTGAAGAATGGATTAATACTCGTTATTTGAGGTTAAAATCGAATAGGTTAACTCCTAAAATGACATCAGACACGTAGTAGAAAAACCGGGAGAAAAACAAATGTGGTCCGGTACGACCTCCCGAACGACTCAAATTGAAGTGTACACGGTTTTCGAGATTTCAGGGTGCTGGAACAAAATTTTTCGATAATCATACAGAAGGTTCCTCGGATCAGGTAAAAAAGCCACACAAAATTTGAGGAGCAACGGACGACATTTGGGTGTGCCGGTATGCAGTAAACTAGCATTCGTCGAACCTCGGATAATCGTGGAGAATCCATTAATACTCGTTATTTGAGGTTGAAATCGAATAGGTTAACTCCTCAAATAACCTCGGAAACATAGTAGAAAAACCGGGAGAAAAGAAACGTGGTTCAGTACGACCTCCTGAAAGACTGAAATTGAAGTGTATAATACACGGTTTTCGAGATTTTAGGGTCCCGGAACAAAATTCTCCGGAAATCACACCGAAGATTTGAGGAGCAACGGAAGACATTTGTGGGTACCGGTATGCATGAAACCAACATTCGTCGAACCTCGGACAATCGTGAAAATTTGATTAATACTCGTTATTTGAGGCTGAAATCGAATAGGTTAACTCCTGAAATAACCTTGGACAAGTAGTAAAATAACGGGGAGAAAAACAAACGTGGTCTGGTACGACCTCCCGAACGGCTCAAATTTAAGTGTATAATACATGGTTTTCGAGATTTCAGGGTCCAAGAATTTGTATTTTCGGAAATCATACAGAAGGTTCCTCGAATCACGTAAAGAAACCAGACAAAATTTGAGGAGCAACGGAAGACATTTTGGGGGTGCTGGTATGCAGTAAACCAGCATTCGTCGAATCTCGGTAATCGTGCATAATCGATTAATACTCATTATTTGAGGCTGAAATGGAATAGGTTAACTCCTGAAATAACCTCGGACACGTAGTAGAAGAATCAGAAGAAAAATAAACAAGGTTTAGATCTACCTCCTGAACGGCTCAAATTGAAGTGTATAATACACGGTTTTCAAGATTTCAGTGTCCCGGAACAAAATTCTCCGGAAATCAAACAAGAAAATTCCTCGGATCAGGTAAAGTAGCCACACAAAATTTGAGGAGCAACGAAAGACATTTAGGGGTGCCGGTATGCAGTAAACCAATATTCGTCGAACCTCGGAAAATCGTGAAGAATGGATTAATACTCGTTATTTGAGGTTGAAATCGAATAGCTTAACTCCTTAAATAACCTCCGACACGTAGTATAAAAACGGGGAGAAAATGAAACGTTGTTCAGTACGACCTCATGAACGGCTCAAATTGAAGTGTATAATACACGGTTTTCAAGATTTCTGGGTCCCGCAACAAAATTCTTAGAAAATCACACAGAAGGTTCCTCGGCTTAGGTAAAGAAGCCGCACAAAATTTGAGGAGCAACGGTAGACATTTGGGGGTGCCGGTATGCAATAAACCAGCATTCGTCGAAACTCGGACAATCGTGAAAAATTGATTAGTACTCCGATTTGAGGCTGAAATCGAATAGGTTAACTCCTGAAATAACCTCGGACACGTAGTAGAAAAACCGGGAGAAAAACAAACGTGGTCCTGTACGTCCTCCCGAACGGCTCAAATTGAAATGTATAATACACGGTTTTCGAGATTTCAAAGTCCCGGAAAAAAAATCTTCGGATTAATACTCGTTATTTGAGGCCGAAATCGAATAGGTTAACTTGTGAAAAGACCTCGGGCACGTAGTAGAAAAAACGGGTGAAAAAGAAAAGTGGTCCGGTACGACCTCCCGAACGGCTGAAATTGAAGTTTATTCACGATTGTCGAGATTTCAGAGTCTCAGAACAAAATTTTCTGGAAATCGCACAAAATATTCCTAAGGTCAGATAAAGCGGCCATACAAAATATGAGGAGCAACAGAGGAAATTCAGGGTGTAGATATGCAATAAACCAGCATTCCTCGAACCTCGGATAATCGTAAAAATGGTTTAATACTCTTTATTTGGGTATGAAATCGAATTGGGTAACTCCTGAAATGTCCCCAGACACATGGTAGAAAAGCCGGGAGAAAATAAACGTGATACGGTACGACCTCCCAAACGGCTCAAATTGAAGTGTATAATACACGGTTTTCGACATTTTAGGGTCGCGGAACAAAATTCTTTGGAAATCATACAGAAGGTTCCTAAAATTAGATAAAGAAGCCACACAAATTTGAGGAGCAATGGAAGACATTTGCGGGTGCTAGTATGGAGTAAACCAGCATTCGTCGAACCTCAGATAATCGTGAAGAATGGATTAATACTCGTTATTTGAGGTTGAAATCGAATAGGGTAACTCCTGAAATAACGTCGGACACGTTGTAGAAAAACCGGGAGAAAAGAAACGTGCTTCAGTACAACCTCCTGAACGGCTCAAATTGAAGTGTATAATACACGGTTTTCGAGACTTCGGGGTCCTGGAACAAAATTCTTCGGAAATGACACATAAGGTTTCTCGGATTAGATAAAGAAGCCACACAAAATATGTGAAGCAACGGAAGACGTTTGGGGGTGCCGGTATGCAATAAACAAGCATTCGTTAACTCCTGAAATAACCTCCAAGACGTAGTAGAAAATCCGGGATAAAATGAAACGTGGTCCGGTACGACCGCTTGAACGGCTTAAATTGAAGTGTATAAATACACGGTTTTCGAGATTTTAGGGTCCCATAACACAATTCTTGGAAAATCACACAGAAGGTTCCTCGGATTAGGTAAAGAAGCCACACAAAATTTGAGGAGCAACGGAAGACATTTGGGGGTGCCAGTATGCAATAACCGAACATTCGTAGAACCTCGGACAATCGTGAAGAATGGATTAATACTCGTTATTTGAGGCTAAAATCGAATAGTTTAACTCCTGAAATAACCTTGAACACGTAGTAGAAAAATCGAAAGAAAAACAAACGTGGTTCAGAACTACCTCTCGAACGCCTCAAATTGAAGTGCATAATACATGGTTTTCGAGATTTCAGGGTCCCGGAACAAAATTCTCAGGAAATCACACAGAAGGTTTCTCGGATCAGGTAAAAAAATCATACAAAATTTGAGGAGCAACGGAAGACATTTGGGGGTGCTGGTATGCAGTAAACCAGCATTCGTCGAACCTCGAAAAATCGTGAAGAATGGATTAATACTCGTTATTTGAGGTTGAAATCGAATAGCTTAACTCCTGAAATAACCTCCGACACGTACTAGAAAAATCGAGAGAAAATGAAACGTTGTTCTGTACGATCTCATGAACGGCTCAAATTGAAGTGTATAATACACGATTTTCAAGATTTCAGGATCCCGGAACAAAATTCTTTGGAAATCACAAAGAAGGTTTATCGGATTAGGTAAAGAACCCACACAAAATTTGAGGAGCGACGGAAGACGTTTGGGGGTGCCAGTATGCAATAAAGCAGCATTCGTCGATCCTCGGACAATCGTGAAGAATGGATTAATAGTCGTTATTTGAGGCTGAAATCGAATAGGTTAACTCCTGAAATAGCCTCGGACAGGTAGTAGAAAAACTGGGAGAAAAACAAACGTGTACCGCTACGACCTCCCGAACGGCTCAAATTGAAGTGTATATTACACGGTTTTCGAGAGTTCAGGGTCCCTGTGTAATACCCGCCATGTTTAAGGACTTGTTAACTGACCGTTTGAGCAAAGGAGGCCCGTAGCAAGGGATATGGGAAAGTATAGGAGACCTACGCTACTGTTTACTCGACCTAGTAGGGTTACTCACCCGAGTAGTTGATACATTCGACCGAGTACCACGGCTGCTAACGCGTATTATAAAACGCGAGATCGTAAACCATATTTCATTTTCGACGGTTCTTTTATCTTTCTAACCCTAACCTCTCTCTCTCCTACCTACCACCCACCTCTCTACTCCTTCACCTGGCCTAGACACTCACCCAAGAAGGGGGAATGGTTCATGCTTGGAGTCATCGAGTCAGGATGTCATCGTTGCCGACTTCGGTCCTTTATCAAACTTTAATCTTTTCTTGTTTTTATCTTAAAAATCATTCATAATTTAGCATAGATCTTATCTTGTTAGTCTTCGTTGTTTGCAATTTTGGGTTGTAAAAGAAGTTTCAAGATATTGATCTTCCAATCAATTTAAGTTTCATCCTTTCTGCTTATCTAGTACAATTCCTCTCCTTTGTTCATTTCTCTTTGTTAAGTATGTGGTTTGTCATTAAATCTATGTTGAATATATCTTTTGTAGTGGTAGTTAACATTCGTATGTGTGAGTAGAATTTCATCCATTGTGAGATTTAGGGAAATTGTTTCCAATCTTGTACATGTAATGTGTGTGATGAACTGCCTAAATGAAAGTTTAGTGTTTTCTATGTTATGAGCTTGTCTTAGGGTGAAAACCTTGTCTTATATTGACTTTGTGCATTATAATTGGTAGGTTTGACTTAATTGGAGTGACAACTCGATTAGACTCGGCCCAAGGGATCGTCTCGGGTCGAAAGATTCAACCCCAACATTCTAGCTTTCGTTTGATTAAGATTCAACCCCCTTCTACATTGGTGAACTCAATAACCCTAAACTTTCTCCAATTTGAAAAAACTCGTCTTTATTATATATCATACTTGATCTTTATCTCTAGTTTAATCGCTTATTTCGTTTAGTAGTTAATAATTTAGATCATTAATAATCAATCAAGTTTTATTGTTAGACTAAACATAGAACTCGAGCAAGCTAAACATTACCCCCACCATCTTTGTGTTCAACCTTAACTTGCATACTATATTTGTTGAGTTTATATATTGTTTTCTGTCAAGGGAGTGCGACATTCCTCACATAGTTTGTTATTAAAAATTGTGTTCATCTACGCTTCTTTTAACAGAAAAAATGTTACGAAAATATTATTTTCCCGTATATTAATTTCTAGGTTCGCCCGTGTTGCAAAACTTGATACAATCATTAAATTCCAATATTTCGTAAAGTATAAGTGGATATTTATTTGCCAATAATGGACAAGAACCAATTCAATCGAGAAAGTGATCAAGAAGAAAATCTTCAAACGCGATTTCTGATATCACGTTTTCTCCTATAAGAAATTTGGTGGTTCATTCCTTGAATCAAAAGATTTGAGTTGATTATTTCCCATTATTCGACAAAAAGAACTCGCTATAAAGAACTAATTTCGTTTGTTGGTTTTAGTTGAAACAAACATAAAAAAAAAACAAGGAGGAAATCTTTTAAAAGCAAAATGGAGTGCAACAAAGAGGAGACGACAAAAAGAGAAACGGAGCAAAGGGAAGAAAATTGCGACAAGAATGAGACGGGAAAAAAAGAAACGGAGCAAGCGGAAGTAAATTGTACGTGGGAGCAAAATCCTGAAATAATGGATAAAGCGTACAAAAACTTGATGAATGTACAATCGCCCAAGGGTTGGGTCAAATCTGACCCTTGGGCACGTAAGTTATTTGTAGAACAATGGCTTGCAACCTACTTAGAAACCCTGAACCTTCAGGTAAAGCTTCTATACTCGATTTCAAACCTTTAATCGATGAATTAATTTTATTTTGTACGTGTTTTAAATGGTTAAATTATTGAAAATACGGGACCAAACATGGGGAGAAGAATCGATGACATAACATGGAAAATTTATGTCATAATTCGGGCGATATTAGTAAAACTCGGGCGTTAAAACTTATTAAGTTGTTTCGAATTTTATGTTTAAAGCCAGATTATTAATATAACCCTAGTCTTATTAGTCACATAAATCAATAATCAAACATGATTAAGACACAATAAAAAAGCAATTCATGGATTATACAATCAGTTGTATATGTTGTACGGTGTAGAATGTGAGTTTTGTGATAAAGTATCTGAGCTCTATATTAAATAATTAATCTAAATGTATGAATCATGTACAAGTACAAAAAAATCTTGTAAATGATGTGGACACTTATTCAAAGGGATTAGTTAATTCACACAATATACTTAAAACAAAAACGTACATAAATAACTGAAACACCTAAATATGAAAATTTATCGTTCTTAGGAAGTGACTTATTTTGTGAGTTTAATTGAATTATGTCCTTACTTCTTCTCCTCTTTGTTTGGCCTGCATTTTTCAACAAATAAACATTTTAAGACAAAAAAATAAAAGTAATACTCGTTTAAAGTTCTGAAATCGATCTTGTCTAAAGGATCGGAGTTTCTAATCTTGAGGTCCTCGTAAAATTTTTTACTAGTGTTAACAAGCCATTGTTCATAACTTATGTGCCCAAAGGTCGGGTTTGACCCAACCCTTGGGCGGTTGTACATTCATCAAGTTTTCGTATACTTTACCCATTATTTTCGGCATTTGCTCTCACATACATATTTCTTCCGCTTGCTCCGGTCCTTTTTTTCTCGTCTCCTCTTTTTTTCTCCCTCTTTTATTTTTTCCTTCTGTTTGATTCGACTAAAATCAACAAACGAGTTAAGTTCTTTATAACGATTTTTTTTTCTTCGAATAAATGGGAAATAAATCAACTAAAATCCTATGATTCTACAAACTTACCACCAAATTTCTTTCAACAGAGGATTTAGGAAATGTGATATCATGAACTTTGTAGTTTTCACCTTTATATAATACCTCATTTCCTTGTTGAGTAAATGTCCAATTTGTAGATTTTTTTCTTGATCGTTTTCTCGATTCGATTGATTCATGTCCATTATTATTATTATCCTTTAAACATCAGATTCTCTTAATAAAAAATAGGACCCAGTATTTAAATAATACTACTAATATTTATTTTCATAGCAATATCACTATAAAAATAATACCTAATAATACTAACACTAATAATACTACAACAACAATAATGACAATTTAATGTTACTCGATGAGTTGATGGTGCCAAATATATCATCCGTCTTAAGATTAAAACTTATCTTAGCATCACTGGGATGGATTCCATGAAACACAAAATCGTCAACTGTAATTATAGAGCGAAATGACAAATAATTGCTCTCTATATGATAAAAAGTCTGCAATGCCAAAAAAAAAAAAAAAAAAAAAAAACATACATGTCACATAGGAGTATTTATTCTAATAAAAGTAAATGTACAAGTATGATTTTTATTAAATTTAATTTATTAAGATGTTAATTGTATTATTATACCATGTCAACTACATCTCCTTGACTCCTTAGCTTCTTCTTGATAATCCATCCTTTTAGAAGACTAACATCTCTTACATTTATATTTTCATGGAAAATATCGTCCTGAATCGCACCAGCATCCAAATCGTAAAACCAAATTAATAAGGAAGATGAAAAACTAATGAAAATTACGATTTATTTAACCTCGAGTCATCTCGTTTTACATATAGTACTAATATATTAGTACGTACCTCATGATTTTCGGAGTTATTTGTAATATTATTACTTTCCATGTACTCGTTACTTGTTCCATCATCGAGCAACTCTTCAATCTTTGGACATACAATTAGTGAGACACATTAACAATTAATGATAAATAAATAATTGGGACGAAAGGAATAATAAAATACCATATC
Organism: Silene latifolia; assembly: GCF_048544455.1. NCBI lineage: Eukaryota > Viridiplantae > Streptophyta > Magnoliopsida > Caryophyllales > Caryophyllaceae > Silene > Silene latifolia. The sequence continues at coordinate 7,151,294 of NC_133535.1, read as the reverse complement.
TAAAGCAAATTCCACAGAACTTTTGCTGCCAGTTGGTGAAGTAGCAGAGACAAGTTCATCATACTTGTATATTCTAACTGATGATGATCCCTGTAAAAAAATGATATTACTTAGAAAATAAAAAATATGATTTCAAAGTTATTAATTAATTTTCATCTCTTACAAAGTGTAATTATACAATGCGGAACATTTATTATTATATTACCACTTATGAATTTAGTCACACGATTCATATCAAATCTATGATCGGTGACGTTTAATTAATGTTCTAGTATCAACCGATCACTATTTATTCGGGTAAATAATTGTAATGAACAACCCAAGTGTAAATATATAAGATTTCATAAAGGAGATGCACATAAAAATCTCATAGAAAAATTTAAAACCTACAACAAAAAACAACTAACTTAATTTCTACAAGTGCAAATAATTAATAAATAATATAGGTGTACAAAGATTAGGGATCCGAGTTTCTTTTGGTGTAAACCAATTGCTCGCTGTAGACAACAATGTATAAAATTAAATTGTTCTTCCATTACAAAATCGCTACTCAAAGACTCGATGTAATAAGTGTTTTGATATACTCCAACACAAGTTGAATCAAATATTGAACGAACACAAGTAATTTATTTGTAGTCACGTAAATCAACAATCGTGCATGATTAAAAATGAAGTAAAAAAGGAGATTAGGGCATAAACATATATGCGTGACAGTTACCTTCTCCATGGTGAGTGTTCTTTGAACAAAGCTTGTTGTAGAAAGGGAAAAAGATGGCAATTTATGAGAAAAATAAGGGAGAAATTATGAGTAAAACTAGAGAAAATAGAGTAGTACTTTTTTCTTTAATTTAATTTGTAATGAGTGTTTGTGTGATATTAATACTAAAATAATGAAATTAGAGTTTCAATTTATAGTCAAAAGTGTAGGAAAAACTCAAAAGGAAATGATTATTTATTTCCTTACTAATAAAATTTTTTATTTCAGATTTTATTTCAGAGAAATGGTCTTTCAATAGCCTTATTGAGAGACCTCTCACATGATAGAGGGAGGGATCCACTGAATTTCCATTTTCCCTATTATGTCTTCCACTAAATTAGTGGGAGACGATTTCTCATGAGACGTACTGAATTTTTTTATTACAAAAGGTACCGAACACATAGAATGTGACAATTTGTGCATGCGCAAGGAGCATAAACGATAATAACTATTTGTTTAACGTATCACACGATATTATACTAAATTTGAAAAATCTTGGGATAAACAATACAAGTAACAATTTGCTCGAATGTATTACACGATATTATTCTAGATATGAAACCGTTAGAATAAAAAATGATAATAACGGTTTGCTTTAACGTATCACACGATATTATACTAAATTTGAAAAATCGTTGGGATAAACAATAACAAACAACAGTTTGCACTAATGTATTAGACGATATTATTCTAGATATGAAACCGTTAAAATAATAAACAATAATAACGGTTTGTTTTATACTAAATTTCATCTTTAATCAAGCATGATAATTTTTCAAATTTAGTAAAATCGTTTATCGTTTATGCATAAATAATATCGTGTAATACATTGGGCAAACTGTTACTCGTAGTTGTTATTGTTTATCCCAACGAGTATTCAAATTTAGTATAATATCGTGTGATACGTTAAAACAAACCGTTATTATCGTTTATGCTCCTTGCACAAATCGTCACGTTCTGTGTATTCGGTACCTTTTGTAATAAAAAAATTCATCGGTAAGGAAATAAATAATCATCTCCTTTTGTGTTTTTCCTACTCTTTTGACTATAAATTGAAACTCTGATTTCATTATTTTAGTATTAATATCACACAAACACTCATCTTGCAAATTAAATTAAAGAACAAAGTACAACCCCATTTTCTCTAGTTTTACTCATAAAGTTTCCCATATTTTTCTCATAAATTGCCATCTTTTTCCCTTTCTACAACAAGCTTTGTTCAAAGAACATTCACCATGGAAAAGGTAACCGTCACGCATATGTGTTTATGCCCTAATCTCCTTTTTTTACTTCATCTTTAATCATGCATGATTGTTGATTTATGTGACTACAAATAAATTACTTGTGTTCGTTCGATATTTGATTCAACTTGTGTTGGAATATATCAAAACACTTATTACTTCGAGTCTTTGAGTAGCGATTTTGTGCATGGAAGAACAATTTAATTTTATACATTGGTCTAGGGGCATGCAGTACTTAGTTTACACCCAAAAAAAAACTCTGATCCCTAATCTTTGTACACATATATTATATATTTGCACTTGTAGAAATTAAATTTGTTGTTTCTTGTTGTAGGTTTTAAATCTTTCTATGAGATTTTAATGAAATCTTATATATTTACACTTGGATTGTTCATTACAATTATTTACCTGAATAAATAACGATCGATTGATACTAGAATATTAATTAAAGGCCACCGATCATATATTTGGTATGAATCGTGTGATTAAATTCATTAATCACTTAATATAATTATAAATGTTCTGCATTGTATAATTACCCTTTGTAAGAGATAAAAATTAATTAATATAATAACTTTGAAATCATATTTTCTATTTTATAATTAATATAATTTTTTTACAGGGATCACCATCAGTTAGAATATACAAGTATGAAGAACTTGTCTCTGCTACTTCACCAACTGGCAGCAAAAGTTCCGTGGAATTCGCTTTAGATATGGTATGTTATTATTCCTTTCGTCCCAATTATTTATTTACCATTAATGTTTAATGTGTCACTAATTGTATGTCCAAAGATTGAAGAGTTGCTCGATGATGGAACAAGTAACGAGTACATGGAAAGTAATAATGTTACAAAGAACCCCGAAAATCATGAGGTACGTACTAATATATTAAGTTTATATGTAATTTTCATTAGTTTTTCATCGTAATTTTCATTAGTTTTTCATCTTCCCTAATAAGATAGTTTTACGATTTGGATGCTGCTGCGATTCAGGACGATATTTTCCATGAAAATATAAATGTAAGAGATGCTAGTCTTCTAAAAGGATGGATTATCAAGAAGAAGCTAAGAAGTCAAGGAGATGTAGCTGACATGGTATAATAATACAATTAACATCTTAAAAAATGAAATTTAATAAAAATTATACTCGTACATTTATTTTTATTAGAATAAATATGTGACATGTATTTTTTTTTATTTTTTTTTGCATTGCAGACTTTCTATCACATAGCGAGCAATTATTTGTCGTTTCGCTCTATAATTACAGTTGACGATTTTGTGTTCCGTGGAATCCATCCTAGTGTTGCTAAGGTAAGTTTTAATCTTAAGACGGATAATATATTTGCCACCTTCGAAAATAAATATTATTAGTATTATTTTAAATACTTGGTCCTATTTTTTTTCCTAGAGAATATGATGTTTAATGGGTAGTAATTAATAATGGACAGGAACCAATAGAATCGAAAAAACGATCAAGAAAAAAATCTACAAACTGGACATTTACTGAACAAGGAAATGGGGTATTATATAAAGGTGAAAACTACAAAGTTCATGCTATCACGTTTCCTAAATCCTCTCTTGAAGGAAATTTGGTGGTAAGTTCGTTGAATCATAGGATTTGAGTTGATTTATTTCCCATTATTCGAAGAAAAAAATCGTTATAAAGAATTTAACTCGTTTGTTAATTTTAGTCGAAACAGACAGAAAGAAAAAATAAAAGAGGGAGAAAAAAAGAGGAGACGGGAAAAAAAGGACCGGAGCAAGCGGAAGAAATGTGTATGTGAGAGCAAATGCCGAAAATAACGGGTAAAGCATATGAAAACTTGATGAATGTACAACCACCCAAGGGTTGGGTCAAACCCGACCTTAGGGCACATAAGTTATGAACAATGGCTTGTTGAGGCTCGTAAATTTTTTTACGAGGACCTCAAGATTAGAAACTCCGATTCTTTAGACAAGATCGATTTCAGAACTTTAAATGAGCATTAATTTTATTTTTTGTCTTAAACTGGTTATTTGTTGAAAAATGCAGGCCCAAACAAAGAGGAGAAATCTTTTTCATATTTTGGTGTTTCAGTCATTTTTGTATTTTAAGTATGTTAAAAAAAATGTATTTATCAAAGTAGACATCTGTGGTTTAACATGTTTATTTTATTTGGTACATAATTTAATAACAATCGTACCTATTTTATCATACATTATAACCATTTTTATTAGTAGCTCATTTTATAGTATACGTACCGATTTTATTTCTTTGTATACCATTTTTCCATCAATTTGTAAATGATCTCTTAATAAATTTAGTGAGATACCGTCTCTCATGAGACCTACTGTAAAAAAAAATGATAAAGATCTCATATCTCTCTTTTTGCACGTTCTAGCAGAAAGATTAATTACAAATAATAGGCTATAATTGTCTAAAAAATAATAACATTCGTTCTTCTTAGACGAAAATCTTAAAATTATAGTTTTTTTTGGTGAAAAGAAGCGGCAAATCTTCAAATTATATTACGAGTATTAATGTACGTGTTTTAAGCAATTGTGTCATATTATAACCTAATAATATGTTGGATCATCTCCGTTTTTTTACTCTCCATTTCCTCTCGCCAAAATTGTTTCGACATAAATCAGCCAAACTTAAAAAAAATGAAAGTAAAAAGAAGGAAAAGATTTGTGTACAACCACATATACAAAATAACCAAGGAATCCGTCATCTAAACAATTAATCTTGTATACGACCGTTCTATTCATCCAACAAGTCAACACAAAAAATAATATGACTAAAATAACACTAAATGAGCCCGTTATATAAATACAACCATCTCATATAAGTTTTTATCTCAGTTAAAATAATTTAGTAAATACAATTAAAATGATTTATCTCGGTTAAAATGACCAAGTTTTTATCTCGGTTAAAATGATTTTGCATAAATAATGTACTACACAAAGACAAAAGTTCCACCATACCAACCATTTTGTTTCGTCCACCGATGACTTGTCAAGGTAACTACATAAATACAAAAGTATATGATTTATATAAAAATTACTGTTTATTCTAACGGTTTCAAATTTAGAATAATATCGTGTAGTACATTAAGTAAACTATTGTTATTTTTCATCTTAACGATTTTCAAATTTAGAATAATATCGCGTGATACGTTAAAGCAAACCGTTATTACCGTTTATTATTCCAACGATTTCAAATCTAGAATAATATCGTGTAATACATCAGAGCAAACTTTTAGTAGTTATTGTTTATCCCAACGATTTTTCAAATTTAGAATAATATCGTGTTATGTGATACGTTAAAGCAAACCGTTATTATCGTTTATGCTCCTTGCACACATTATCACATTCTATGTCCTTGGTACCTTTTGTAATTAACAATTTAAACTGGTAAGGAAATTAATAATCATCTTCTTTTGAGTTTTTTTCCTACTACCTTGAATATAAATTGAGACTTTAATTAGTATTAATATCACACAAATAATTAACATCACACAAATAATTTTCTTACAAATAATTAACTTTTCCCCCTTCTACTAACAGGTTTTCTTGTTCGAATTGAAGCACACTTACCATGGTGAAGGTAACCGTCACTCATATGTGTTTTTATTTCGTATTTAATCATGCATGATTATCGATTTTCGTGACTAATATGATTAGGGTTAGATTAATAATCCTGTTATAAAACATATATTTGAAACAACTAAATGAGTTTATCACATAATAAATTACTTGTGTTCGATATTTTGATTCAAAGTAGAACAATTTAATTATTATACATTGTTATTGATGGTGGACAGATCGCGTTTAAAAAAAAACTCATATCTCTAGTTTTTGTACACCTATACTGTATATTTGTACGTTGTGAAATTTCTGAAATCTAATATACGTATGCTTGAATCGTGAATTATAATTATTTACGCTCGTTAATAGCAAATTAATTAAAGGCCACTAATCATAGAATCTAATGTGAATCGTGTGATTATGTTCCACATTGTATAATTACACATTATTACAATAGATGAGATTTAATTAATGACTTTAAAATCATATTTTCTGATTAATTAACTAAACCGTCCCTTTAAATAATTGTTAACATCGTTTACAAGATGGTCAAGATCTACTCGTACATGATTAATACATTGAGATTAATTATTTAATTACATACTTTTGTATGCATGGCCCTTTTTAGATTTTATTATTATGCGGTCTGTGTCATATATGTCGAGACTGTCTTTATTTTTAATATTAACTTACCATTGGTATATAAAAAAAAAAAGAATTAAAATAAATGATGGAGACAAAAAGAGTGTATATATGATTAAATAAAGAAAAGTGATATGATTTCGTTGAAAATAGTTATACTCCGTATCTTCCAAGAGTTTATTAATAATCGGTATTATTGATTTCTCGATTTTTATCATAAATTACCACTAATTTTACTAACTAATTATTAACCCTAATTTTCTTACAGGGATCATCATCAGTCAGAGAATTCAGCATTGATGAAATTTTCTCAAATGAAGAAATTTCATCATCTGGCAACGACTGTTCCGAGGAATTCGCTTTGGAGTTGGTATTTTATTAGTCCTTTTATTCCAGTCATCTGTTTACTTTTAATTAATACGAGTTTATTAAGAAATGTGTGTACTCGGTAACTTGATATTCCGTAATTTATTTATTTTTGTAATTGAATTGATGTTAATTTAATTTTTAACGTGTCTCACTAATTGCATGTACAAAGATCGAAGCATTCCTTGATGACGGACTAAAGGCCGAATACTTGGAAAGTAATAATATTACAACGAACTCCAAAAACCATGAGGTACGTACGTACCAATATATTAGTGGTACTTAATTTGAGTATCACTCGGGATTAAATCGTAAATTTTGTTGTGTGATTCAGAATATTTTCCATGAAAACATAAACGTGAAAGACGTTGGTCGTCTTAAAGGATGGATAATCAAGAAGAAGCTAAGGAGTAACGGAAAAATATATGACATGGTATAAAATTAATTTCTTAATATTTTTCTAAAATAAATGAAATTTAATTAAAAGTTATAATCGTATATCGCTTTTATTAGAATCAATATGTGACATGTAAATTTTTTTTTTTTTTTTTTTTTTGCATTACAGACTTTTTACCATATAGAGAGCAAATATCTATCGTTTCGATCGATAATCAAAGTTGACGATTTTGTGTTCCATGGAATCCGTCCTACACATACAAAGAAGAGTACCATTAGTCCAGAAGAAGGAAGTAATGGTGCAGCTAAGGTAAGTTTAAAATAAACAAATTAATATTCGCGCCACCGAGTAATATTGAATTGTAACTACTGTTATTGTGGTATTATTTCTATTAGTGATATGAGTACGAACATTGATATTATTAGTATTATTGAAATACTTGGTCGAATTTAATTTCGATCATCATCGCAAATATATAGATGATAACTTGTTATATTGGTCAGGAACCAAAATCATCGAAAAAACGGTCAAAAAAAAAATCTACAAATTGGACATTTACAAAACAAGGAAGTAAGGTATCATATAAAGGAGAAAACTACGACGTTTATGATATTACATTTCCTAAATCTTCTCCTGAAGGAAATTTGGTGGTAAGTTCCTTGAATCAAAGGATTTGATTTGATTTATTTCCCGGTATTTCTGGTAAAAAAAAAAAGAAAAAACTCGTTATTAGTAACTTAACTCATTTTTTATTTTATTTGGTCATGACAGACACAGAAAAAAAAATAAACGTGGGAGAAAATCCGTCAAAGACAAAATGGAGTGCGACAAAGACAAGGTGGGAAAAAAAGAATTGGAGCAAGCGGAACAAAATTTTAGTTAGAGTTAGGTGTCATGTACGCTTTGGTGTCACCGTCATTTGTGTACTTCTCTATTTTAAGTATGAAAAATAGTTTTTTTGTTTTGTTTCCAATAGCCTAATGTTTTTTTCACTTTTTATATTTATTAAAGTAAGACGTGTCTTATTTCCTTAATTTTTGAGCCAAAAGTAAATATGAAAAAACAATCGGGATGGAAAGTACAAATATAGTTCGCGACCTACCTGCTTGAAATTCTTTTAGAAATTATATAATATCAACACTTTAGCTCTTTAGATGAAGATCTTTTAAGTTATTCCGCGTGAAAACGATAAAATCAAAACACAGATTAAACTTTTACCTTCTTTAAGTTTCACCATGGATAACACGAAGACAAGTCTCATCTAATTTTCTTATATGCACATCTCTTAAGGCAGGGGTGTCTAATACCCCGGGCGACCACGGGCGGCGGAACTGGGCCTCCAGTTTTGGCCACTGAATTTATAAGCTTTACTGATAAAATTTAATACAAATCTCGACGTGTAATGCACTTTTACATTGATATTTAGGGCCTCAAATTTTTAATATGCATCGGGTCTCCATTTACTTTAAGACGCCCCTGTCTTAAGGGGTAGTTTTATATCAACAAAGATCCTCTCCATTTCTTTTAACCAACTCATCTATATATCTATATATCTATATTCTATTCTATATAAAATAATACTCCCTCCTATTCACTATATTCTTCCCTATTTCCTTATCCGGATTATTCGGGTTTTCTTCCCTAATTCCTTTTTTGGGTTGATTTGTGTGGTCTAAATTAAATTGCATGTGGGGTAGTGTATTTTGTGTGGTCCAAATTCACTTTCTTATTTCTTGTGCAAAAAGAAAAGGGGAAGAATATAGTGAATAGGAGGGAGTAAAACAACTACCAAATCACTTTTTTCTCCCGCCTACTACCTTGTGATTTCTTTTAACCAACTCATCTATATATCTATCATCATATATATCTCTAATGCAGTAGCCAAATCGTTGACATGGCATCTTAATCTACTAGCACAGTCCTATGTGGCAATTAATGAGAAGCATTTAAAATACACAAGTAAGAATTCTAAAAAAGTAAATAAACTACTCAGTATAATAATAATAATGTCTAACAAAAAATTGCTAAATTAACGGAAGGAAATATGGAATGTGTATGGAATATTCCATATTCCATATTCCATCACTATATGTACATCAACAAATATTGCAATTATCTTTACAAATTATTTTCTTCAATTTACATATCCCTAAAATAATTTACGATATGTGAAATTTGCTCCCTAAGATATAGCGCAATCAGTTATGTATACACCCTACAAGAATCACAATAAAAATCACATGTAACCCCAAACATCTCCACCGTTTACAATTCACAAATACCGATAACAAATTTAAGAATTTCAATATGGTTTTCAGTTGCACTCTCATCGCCATAAGTGTTCCAACATTACCATTCAAATGACTGGAGAGATGACGGTCCGTCGTGGGAGTGACGATAACATTTTTGTTGGGGATCTCAGGGGTTAAGAGGTTGTAAGGGGCATGGTTTAATGATGCTTATTATTGCTCTTCCTTTGTTCTATTTGTGATTATGAGATGTTTGGTTTGATCTGTGAATATTTGCAATTGTAAAATCATTAGTGTGTGAGTAGTGGGCTTTTGATGATGAACTCAGAGAAAGATGTGCAACCTTTTGTTAGTGTAATTACAAGCCTTGATTTTGCGTTTTCTACGTATCACTATCCTAAGCAAGTAATGAGTTTTTTCCGTGTTTCGTTATTCTCATGTTCTTCACATTTGTGTTGTCTTGAATTATTTTCTTATGTTTTTTTAATAATTAGTTTATTATCTTAAAATGTTATGTATTTTCTTACATATTTTACGGGTATAATAAATTATACTGTAAGATGATTTTACACGGTCAGACTGTCGTAAATGAGTTGTTGTTTAATAAAATTGGATCGTCTCACCATGTTAGACTGTCGCACGCAATAACTATTGTTTGATATATGAACATTTTTAGTGAATATAATCAAATTTAAGTTCTTAGCCCAATTTTTGAACTATTTTTTAATTAAATGAGTCTTCTAACCATCCATCTTATACAAATTTTATTGTACGACTATTTTACATGTTTTAAATACGCACTAATTTTATTATAAGTCTTGATCATACTAATGAACACAATATATTCAAAATTAATTACTCTGTAAAACGATATATCTTTGCTATTATTAACATGCATGTTCATATATCAAACAATATATCTTTGCTATTCATTTAAAATTCTAAAAGTAGACCCGTGAATTTCACGGGTTTAAACCTAGTATATCTATATTCTATATATCTATATATCCATTCACTTTTTTCTCCCGCCCTGTCATCTGACCGGCTGGGAGATTCCTGTAACTTCCTTCAAAACTTGTGATTTCTCAGCTTATATGTTCTCCGAGCCGGCTAGCCGGCCGCCGGGCCACCGGCTGGGGATACTCCTTGCTTGCCTTTGTCTTCAGTTCTATAGATATGCACTCCCAGCCGGCTGGCCGGCTGCCGGCCTACCGGCTGGGGATACATCTCAGCATGATCCCCTTCTTCTTCCATGCATAGCTCAGTCAACCCGTCTTCCTTGCTTCATTTCACCCGTTCCCGCCTCAATTTCTGCAAGGAGGCCAAAATGTCATAGTAAAGGGAATCGGGACAAGAAATTAGGGAAAGGAAGTACAAAACCGACTCAAATGGAGTCGAAATGCATGAAAATAGAGGGGAAAAAGGGTGCAAAAGGGTCCTATATCAATCAACAAAGATCCTCTCCATTTCCTTTAACCAACTCATCTATATATCTATATATCTATATTCTATTCTATATATTCTATATAAAATAATAAAACAACAACCAAATCACTTTTTTTTCTCCCGCCTACTACCTCCCTCTATCTATCCATTAACCTATAACAAAAAAAAAAACCTAAAAACCTGCTTGCACAGAATCATGGTTACCGACTCTAATACTGTAATATTTACCTTCATATTTTATTGTGATTTTATTTTTTATAGAGTATCATAGTGATGCTTTGTAACATTTTTCCCCATTCAATTTCATGGCAAATTGCTCAAATCCATTCACGTTATACTATTGTATACCACTTTTCACATAATTTTATTCATTGCCTTTAAATATTTTTGTAAGTCTACTGATTGTTCATGTTTTAATGAAGTATTTGTTTGTCTTTGATATTGCAATTTTGTTATTTATAACTAGTAGAGTTCCCGTGCTACAGCATGGTATTTTTTAGATTTGTTTTATAAAGAAATTTTCTTATTAAATTAATTGTATAAATTAACTATACTTGGAGTTTAATGTTATAATGTACGGAGTACTAAATATAATCTTAGTAAGGGGTAGAAAACGAAAGTTTTAAGTTATTTTTGTCTGAAATTGTTTTTACTTTACTGTTAAAAATAACACTATAATGTTATATCTATAGGATATGACATAAAATAAAATTAAGTGATGTAAGATCTAATTAAAATGCGTATTACCTTATAACGAAAACAGGTACAAACAGTATACTACGCATTTAAAAGACAGTTTACAAATAATTAACTAATATTTTTTATTTTTATTTTTTATTTGTAATAAAGAAAATACATAAAAATTTGTTACGTTATTTAGAAAACCATATTTAGAGTCTAACTGATGAAGGATAATACTATAAAAAAGAAGATTTGCGTAATTTTAGAGTGTAACTGATGAAGGATAACATTTATGAAAATGATTGTATACTAATAAATTAGGGATAATAATTGTTTCTTGTAAAAGAGGTAAATATAAATGTAATATTGTTACCATATATAGTTTTGAGAGTTATTTTCTTAGGCGGGAAAACTACTAAAAGTTTTTATTCTCTTAGTAGTAGGGGGGATTGAGATAAAAAGAGTTTTTTTACCGTCATCTATATAATATAATAAAACAAAAATCAATTACATTTTCTTTCCCGCCTAAGCCTCCACCCCGTATTTCATACAAGTCTCATTATAGAGCCTACCACAGTACCACTAATCGCATGGTCCACTAGATATTATGTACTAATTTATTATTTCGCAATTAACCCTAATTAATCCGAAATCGTCTTTTTTTTAGCGTATATTTTGTTTGCGTCATTTCTTTCATATGGTTCATCATAGTTGCTATAATTTATTGCTTAATGAATCAGATTTAATGATTTACCATGTGTCTAGAGATTATATTTACGGAATCAAAGAAGTAAATAGTAAGCTTTCTATTTGACTTGACGTCGTTTTGAAATCATATTTTGATCGACTATACTTTTTTTGATATGTATGCTAATCATATTTGTTGAAAATTTTAAAATTTATACTCCGTATACTTTGAAAGACCTTTTGATAACAAGTATAAATATTTTGATTCTAATGGTATTTCATATATACTTATGAACAAAGTTTTAATAAAACACAAATCATAAATGTTTTTTTTTTCCGCTTAAACACTCACCCTACATGTAATACTACTTTACAAAATCTCATTCGTCAACTAACCAAATGACTCAGTATTAGACCTGTTAAATGGATCGGGTCAAGATACGGGTGAGACATACGGGTCAGATCATACGGGTTACGGTCGAATTAGGGCCACAATAAGGGTCAAAAAATAGGTTCCAACGCCTTTTTTCTACCATTTTTTCAATTGAAAAAATATTTTCTTAAAAATTTAAAAATATTTAATATTAATGTTTTAATCATATTAAATTGGTATATTAATTATATTGACATAATAATAGCAATTAAGTTATTTAATAACCGTTTTATTATTAACATGGTTCAGAACTACCTCCCGAACGGCTCAAATTGAAGTGTATGATACACGGTTTTCAAGATTTCAGGGTCCCGGAACAAAATTCTCCGGAAATCACACAGAAGATTCCTCGGATCAGATAAGGCAGCCACACAAAATTTGAGGACAAGCGAAAGACATTTGGGGGTGCCGGTATGCAATAAACCAGCATTCGTCGAACCTCAGACAATCGTGAAGATTAGATTAATACTCGTTATTTCAAGCTGAAATCGAATAGGTTTACTCCTGGAATGACCTCGGACACGTAATAGAAAAATTGGGGAAAAAAACAAACGTGGTCCGGTACGACCTTCCGAACGGCTCCAATTGAAGTGTATAATACACGGTTTTCGAGATTTCAGAGTACCGGAACAAAATTCTTCCAAAATCATACAGAAGGTTCCTCGAATCAGGTAAAGAAACCACACAAAATTTGAGAGCAACGGAAGACATTTAGGGGTGCTGGTATGCAGTAAACCAGCATTCGTCAAACCTCGGATAATCGTGAAAAATGGATTAATACTCGTTATATGAGGTTAAAATCGAATAGGTTAACTCCTAAAATGACATCGGATACGTAGTAGAAAAACCGGGAGAAAAACAAATGTGGTCCGGTACGACCTCCCGAACGACTCAAATTGAAGTGTACACGGTTTTCGAGATTTCAGGGTGCTGGAACAAAAATTTTCGATAATCATACAGAAGGTTCCTCGGATCAGGTAAAAAAGCCACACAAAATTTGAGGAGCAACGGACGACATTTGGGTGTGCCGGTATGCAGTAAACTAGCATTCGTCGAACCTCGGATAATCGTGGAGAATCGATTAATACTCGTTATTTGAGGTTGAAATCGAATAGGTTAACTCCTCAAATAACCTCGGAAACGTAGTAGAAAAACCGGGAGAAAATAAACGTGGTTCAGTACGACATCCTGAAAGGCTGAAATTGAAGTGTATAATACACGGTTTTCGAGATTTCAGGGTCCCGGAACAAAATTCTCCAGAAATCCCACCGAAGATTCCTCGGATCAGGTAAAGTAGCCACACAAAATTTGAGGAGCAACTGAAGACATTTGTGGGTACCGGTATGCATGAAACCAACATTCGTCGAACATCGGACAATCGTGAAAATTTGATTAATACTCGTTATTTGAGGCTGAAATTGAATAGGTTAACTCCTGAAATAACCTTGGACAAGCAATAAAATAACGGGGAGAAAAACAAACGTGGTCTGGTACGACCTCCCGAACGGCTCAAATTTAAGTGTATAATACATGGTTTTCGAGATTTCAGGGTCCAGGAATTTGTATTTTCGGAAATCATACAGAAGGTTCCTCGAATAAGGTAAAGAAGCCGGACAAAATTTGAGGAGCAATGGAAGACATTTTGGGGGTGCTGGTATGCAGTAAACCAGCATTCGTCGAATCTCGGTAATCGTGCATAATCGATTAATGCTCATTATTTGAGGCTGAAATGGAATAGGTTAACTTCTGAAATAACCTCGGACACGTAGTAGAAGAATCAGAAGAAAAATAAACATGGTTTAGATCTACCTCCTGAACGGCTCAAATTGAAGTATATACACGGTTTTCAAGATTTCAGTGTCCCGGAACAAAATTCTCCGGAAATCAAACAGAAGATTCCTCGGATCAGGTAAACTAGCCACACAAAATTTGAGGAGCAACGAAAGACATTTAGGGGTGCCGGTATGCAGTAAACCAACATTCGTCGAACCTCGGAAAATCGTGAGGAATGGATTAATACTCGTTATTTGAGGTTGAAATCGAATAGCTTAACTCCTGAAATAACCTCCGACACCTAGTATAAAAACGGGGATAAAATGAAACGTTGTTCAGTACGACCTCATGAACGGCTCAAATTGAAGTGTATAATACACGGTTTTCAAGATTTCTGGGTCCCGGAACAAAATTCTTCGAAAATCACACAGAAGGTTCCTCGGCTTAGGTAAAGAAGCCGCACAAAATTTGAGGAGCAACGGTAGACATTTGGGGGTGCCGGTATGCAATAAACCAGCATTCGTCGAAACTCGGACAATTGTGAAAAATTGATTAATACTCGGATTTGAGGCTGAAATCGAATAGGTTAACTCCTGAAATAACCTCGGACACGTAGTAGAAAAACCGGGAGAAAAACAAACGTGGTCCTGTACGTCCTCCCGAACGACTCAAATTGAAATGTATAATACACGGTTTTCGAGATTTCAAAGTCCTGGAACAAAATTCTTCGGATTAATACTCGTTATTTGAGGCCGAAATCGAATAGGTTAACTTGTGAAAAGACCTCGGGCACGTAGTAGAAAAAACGGGTGAAAAAGAAAAGTGGTCCGGTACGACCTCCCGAACGGCTCAAATTGAAGTTTATTCACGATTGTCGAGATTTCAGGGTCTCAGAACAAAATTTTCCAGAAATCGCACAAAAGATTCCTAAGGTCAGATAAAGCGGCCATACAAAATATGAGGAGCAACGGAGGAAATTCAGGGTGTAGATATGCGATAAACCAGCATTCCTCGAACCTCGGATAACCATAAAAATGGTTTAATACTCTTTATTTGGGTCTGAAATCGAATTGGGTAACTCCTGAAATGTCCCCAGACACATGGTAGAAAAACCGGGAGAAAATAAACGTGGTACGGTACGACCTCCCAAACGGCTCAAATTGAAGTGTATGATACACGGTTTTCGACATTTTAGGGTCGTGGAACAAAATTCTTTGGAAATCATATAGAAGGTTCCTCAAATTAGATAAAGAAGCCACACAAATTTGAGGAGCAATATAAGACATTTGCGGGTGCTAGTATGGAGTAAACCAGCATTCGTCGAACCTCAGATAATCGTGAAGAATGGATTAATACTCGTTATTTGAGGTTGAAATCGAATAGGGTAACTCCTGAAATAACGTCGGACACGTTGTAGAAAAACCGGGAGAAAAGAAACGTGCTTCAGTACAACCTCCTAAACGGCTCAAATTGAAGTGTATAATACACGGTTTTCGAGACTTCAGGGTCCTGTAACAAAATTCTTCGGAAATGACACAGAAGGTTTCTCGGATTAGATAAAGAAGCCACACAAAATTTGTGAAGCAACGGAAGACGTTTGGGGGTGCCGGTATGCAATAAACAAGCATTCGTTAATTCCTGAAATAACCTCCAACACGTAGTAGAAAATTCGGGATAAAGTGAAACGTGGTCTGGTACAACCGCTTGAACGGCTTAAATTGAAGTGTATAAATACACGGTTTTCGAGATTTTAGGGTCCCGGAACACAATTCTTGGAAAATCACAGATAAGGTTCCTCGGATTAGGTAAAGAAGACACACAAAATTTAAGGAGCAACGGAAGACATTTGGGGGTGCCAGTATGCAATAACCCAACATTCGTTGAACCTCGGACAATCGTGAAGAATGGATTAATACTCGTTATTTGAGGCTAAAATCGAATAGCTTAACTCCTGAAATAACCTTGAACACGTAGTATAAAAATCGAAAGAAAAACAAACCTGGTTCAGAACTACCTCCCGAACGGCTCAAATTGAAGTGCATAATACACGGTTTTCGAGATTTCAGGGTCCCGGAACAAAATTCTCAGGAAATCACACAGAAGGTTCCTCGGATCAGGTAAAAAAGTCATACAAAATTTGAGGAGCAACGGAAGACATTTGGGGGTGCTGGTATGCAGTAAACCAGCATTCGTCGAACCTCGGAAAATCGTGAAGAATGGATTAATACTCGTTATTTGAGGTTGAAATCGAATAGCTTAACTCCTGAAATAACCTCCGACACGTACTAGAAAAATCGGGAGAAAATGAAACGTTGTTCAGTACGACCTCATGAACGGCTCAAATTGAAGTGTATAATACACGATTTTGAAGATTTCAGGATCCCGGAACAAAATTCTTTGGAAATCACAATGAAGGTTTATCGGATTAGGTAAATTACCCACACAAAATTTGAGGAGCGACGGAAGACGTTTGGGGATGCCAGTATGCAATAAGCAGCATTCGTCGATCCTCGGACAATCGTGAAGAATGGATTAATAGTCGTTATTTGAGGCTGAAATCGAATAGGTTAACTCCTGAAATAGCCTCGGACAGGTAGTAGAAAAACCGGGAGAAAAACAAACGTGTACCGCTACGACCTCCCGAACGACACAAATTGAAGTGTATAATACACGGTTTTCGAGAGTTCAGGGTCCCTGTGTAATACCCGCCCTGTTTAAGGACTTGTTAACTGACCGTTTGACCAAGGGAGGCCCGTAGCAAGGGATATGGGTAAGTATAGGAGACCTACGCTACTGTTTAATCGACCTAGTAGGGTTACTCGCCCGAGTAGTTGATACACTCGACCGAGTACCACGGCTGCTAACGCGTATTATAAAACGCGAGATCGTAAACCATATTTCATTTTCGACGGTTCTTTTATCTTTCTAACCCTAACCTCTCTCTCTCTCTCCTACATACCACCCACCTCTCTACTCCTTCACCTAGCCTAGACACTCACCTAAGAAGGGGGAATGGTTCATGCTTGGAGTCATCGAGTCAGGATGTCATCGTTGTCGACTTCGGTCCTTTATCAAACTTTAATCTTTTCTTGTTTTTATCTTAAATCATTCATAATTTAGCATAGATCTTATCTTGTTAGTCTTTGTTGTTTGCAATTTTGGGTTGTAAAAGAAGTTTCAAGATATTGATCTTTCAATCAATTTAAGTTTCATCCTTTCTGCTTAGCTAGTACAATTTCTCTCCTTTGTTCATTTCTCTTTGTTAAGTCTGCATCTAAATCTTTTTCGTTTGCTTAGTACTAAATTAAATATGTTGTTTGTCATTAAATCTATGTTGAATATATCTTTTGTATGATAGTTAACATTCGTATGTGTGAGTAGAATTTCATCCATTGTGAGATTTAGGGAAATTGTTTCCAATGTTGTACATGTAATGTGTGTGATGAACTGCCTAAATGAACGTTTAGTGTTTTTCTATGTTATGAGCTTGTCTTAGGGTGAAAACCTTGACTTATATTGACGTTGTGCATTATAATTGGTAGGTTTGACTTAATTGGAGTGACAACTCGATTAGACTCGGCCCAAGGGATCGTCTCGGGTCGAAAGATTCAACCCCAACATTCTAGCTTTCGTTTGATTAAGATTCAACCCCCTACTACATTGGTGAACTCAATAACACTAAACTTTCTCCAATTTGAAAAAACTCGTCTTTATTATATATCATACTTGATCTTTATCTCTAGTTTAATCGCTTATTTCGTTTAGTAGTTAATAATTTAGATCATTAATAATCAATCAAGTTTTATTGTTAGACTAAACATAGAACTCGAGGAAGCTAAACATTACCCCCACCATCTTTGTGTTCAACCTTAACTTGCATACTATATTTGTTGAGTTTATATATTGTTTTCTGTCAAGGGAGTGCGACATTCCTCACATAGTTTGTTATTAAAAATTGTGTTCATCTACGCTTCTTTTAACAGAAAAAATGTTACGAAAATATCATTATCCCGTATATTAATTTCTAGGTTCGCCCGTGTTGCAAAACTTGATACAATCATTAAATTCCAATATTTCGTAAAGTCTAAGTGGATATTTATTTGCCAATAATGGACAAGAACCAATTCAATCGAGAAAGTGATCAAGAAGAAAATCTTCAAACGCGATTTCTGATATCACGTTTTCTCCTATAAGAAATTTGGTGGTACATTCCTTGAATCAAGAGATTTGAGTTGATTATTTCCCATTATTCGACAAAAAGAACTCGTTATAAAGAACTTATTTCGTTTGTTGGTTTTAGTCGAAACAAACATAAAAAAAAAATGAGGAAATCTTTTAAAAGCAAAATGGAGTGCAACAAAGAGGAGACGACGAAAAGAGAAACGGAGCAAAGGGAAGAAAATTGCGACAAGAATGAGACGAGAAAAAAAGAAACGGAGCAAGCGGAAGTAAATTGTACGTGGGAGCAAAATCCTGAAATAATGGATAAAGCGTACAAAAACTTGATGAATGTACAATTGCCCAAGGGTTGGGTCAAATCTGACCCTTGGGCACGTAAGTTATTTGTAGAACAATGGCTTGCAACCTACTTAGAAACCCTGAACCTTCAGGTAAAGCTTCTATACTTGATTTCAAACCTTTAATCGATGAATTAATTTTATTTTGTACGTGTTTTAAATGGTTAAATTATTGAAAATGCGGGACCAAACATGGGGAGAAGAATCGATGACATAACATGGAAAATTTATGTCATAATTCGGGCGATATTAGTAAAACTCGGGCGTTAAAACTTATTTAGTTGTTTCGAATTTTATGTTTAAAGCCAGATTATTAATATAACCCTAGTCTTATTAGTCACATAAATCAATAATCATACATGATTAAGACACAATAAAAAGCAATTCATGGATTATACAATCAGTTGTATATGTTGTACGGTGTAGAATGTGAGATTTATGATAAAGTATCTGAGCTCTATATTAAATAATTAATCTAAATGTATGAATCATGTACAAGTACAAAAAAATCTTGTAAATGATGTGGACACTTATTCAAAGGGATTAGTTAATTCACAAAACATACTTAAAACAAAAACGTACATAAATAACTGAAACACCTAAATATGAAAATTTATCGTTCTTAGGAAGTGACTTATTTTGTGAGTTTAATTGAATTATGTCCTTCTTCTCCTCTTTGTTTGGCCCTGCATTTTTCAACAAATAAACATTTTAAGACAAAAAAATAAAAGTAATACTCGTTTAAAGTTCTAAAATCGATCTTGTCTAAAGGATCGGAGTTTCTAATCTTAAGGTCCTCGTAAAAATTTTTACTAGCGTTAACAAGCCATTGTTTATAACTTATGTGCCCAAAGGTCGGGTTTGACCCAACCCTTGGGCGGTTGTACATTCATCAAGTTTTCGTATGCTTTACCCATTATTTTCGGCATTTGCTCTCACATACACATTTCTTCCGCTTGCTCCGGTCCTTTTTTTCTCGTCTCCTCTTTTTTTCTCCCTCTTTTATTTTTTCCTTCTGTATGTTTCGACTAAAATCAACAAACGAGTTAAGTTCTTTATAACGATTTTTTTTTTCTTCGAATAAATGGGAAATAAATCAACTAAAATCCTATGATTCTACGAACTTACCACCAAATTTCTTTCAACAGAGGATTTAGGAAATGTGATATCATGAACTTTGTAGTTTTCACCTTTATATAATACCTCATTTCCTTGTTCGGTAAATGTCCAGTTTGTAGATTTTTTTCTTGATCGTTTTTTCGATTCGATTGATTCCTGTCCATTATTATTATTATCCTTTAAACATCAGATTCTCTTAAAAAAAAATAGGACCCAGTATTTTAAATAATACTAATAATATTTATTTTCATAGCAATACCACTATAAAAATAATACCTAATAATACTAATACTAATAATACTACAACAACAATAATGACAATTCAGTGTTACTCGATGAGTCGATGGTGCCAAATATATCATCCGTCTTAAGATTAAAACTTACCTTAGCATCACTAGGATGGATTCCATGGAACACAAAATCGTCAACTGTAATTATAGAGCGAAATGACAAATAATTGCTCTCTATATGATAAAAAGTCTGCAATGCAATGCAAAAAAAAAAAAAAAAAAACATACATGTCACATATTTATTCTAATAAAAGTAAATGTACGTGTATAATTTTTATTAAATTTAATTTATTAAGATGTTAATTGTATTATTATACCATGTCAACTACATCTCCTTGACTCCTTAGCTTCTTCTTGATAATCCATCCTTTTAGAAGACTAACATCTCTTACATTTATATTTTCATGGAAAATGTCGTCCTGAATCGCACCAGCATCCAAATCGTAAAACCAAATTAATAAGGAAGATGAAAAACTAATGAAAATTACGATTTATTTAACCTCGAGTCATCTCGTTTTACATATAGTACTAATATATTAGTACGAATGCCCGTGCGTTGCAACGGGGTAATTAACTTATTTATAATGCAAAAAAAAAAAACATTATAAGCCTTTAATGTTTACATATTATTAAAATATCTTTTTCCAAAAAAAATAAAAGATTAATATATACGTGGGTTAACTCTTATTTATAATCATATAATCACCTCACCTTATACTAATCTTTCGATATGGGACAATTCTACTATTTATAAGTAATATATTCACAAAAATTGGATTTTTTTTTCTGATGTGGGACAATTCTAATATTTATACATAATATATATTTATCAAACCTGCATTATTTTTCAATGTGGGACAAATAACATACTCATAATTATACCATCTTTTTTGCACTTAGTTCGACATCCAATCAGATCTCGTAGTTATATTTAAATTTAATAATATGATCAAGTACTCTCCATTAATATTTGCACGTTGTTTTTTTCAAAAAAAATCAATCAATTCTATATATTAAATCCAGAAACCAAGGGACTTCAATGTAATTAAACAAAGTTATACAAATTAATTATACTATATAGTCTTAAATCACTAGCACCGTGTGATGGACCCGATTAAGGGATCTCCATGCAAATATTATATAGTTTGGGTTAAAATTAAATTATATAGAAGCTTGATAATTTTCCTAAACATTTGTAAGAGACTAAAACATGGTCAATTTTCTTAAAATAAAATAATTAACTAAGATGACAATTTTCTTATAATAAAATAAATAATTAATTAATTAAGATGCTCAATTTTCCTAAATATTTATAGAATACTAGAAGATGGTCAATTTCCTTAAAATAAAATAATAAATTAATATAAACATGCATACTTATGGTATTAATTATTATCATCATGAATTTATATATTAAATTTAGAATCTATACAATTTTATTAAACTTTATAGTTTAATAGATGTATTGAGATGTTAATTATTTAACATACCAAAATATAATATAATTAGGTTATAAATAATTCAAATTAGATTCCATAATATATAATATTGCATAATTCCTTTGATTTGATTTAATGCATCTATGTAATATATTTATATAAATATATAATCCTCTTAAAATTGCATGCCTACGTAGTAAAAGTAATTTCATCAGTAAAGAAAAAAATTGTAGTAACATTGAATATAGTTATATGATAGTAATCACTCATTTGAATAGTAAAAGTAACAATATTATCAACGAGATTAGTGAAAGTGGTAGAAACAACAACGAGAGTAGTGAAATAATCAATATTAATGCGGCAATAAAGAAAGTAACAATAATTACGGCGGTAATAGTGAAATTATCAATATTAATGTGGCAGTAGTGACAGTAACAATAATTACGGCGGAAGTATAGAAAGTAATAATGATTACGGGCAAGTAGTGAAATGTTATTACTATTGTTATTCATTAATAAGAGTAAAATATTAATAGCGAGAGTAGTGAATTTGTTTCAAATTTTATTTCATCGTAATTTTAGGATGTGTCATAGAAAAATATTTTAATGATAAATTTATAAGTTATGCAACTTTAAGTAATTTTATTTAATGAAAAAAAAATTAATGGTGAGTAGAGGTAGCACAGGCGGCAGGGCCCCAATACTAGTTTAACATAATTGAGATACGAAAATTTTCCGTGGTACCCCTTAATTTTGTTAGATTTTCCATGTTACCCCTACTTTTAAAAATCTGCCTATGGTACCCTTGAGGTTCCATTTTTTTGCCCATGGTACCCCCTAATGTAAAGGTTGTTAAATGGACGTTAAGTTTGATGACGTGGCAATAAAATAACAATTAAAAAATAATACCCCCTTTATTGTTTTAATGGTACGGATATCTCTCTTTTAAATGCAAATTTAATTAACTATATCATTATAATATTGGAAATTTCTCATGGTAACCTTGAACTTTGATAGATTACACATGCTACCATGGATGTTTGTTTTCTATTTTTTTTATCATAATTAAAATATGTGCAAATGATAAGAACCTATACTCTAATGATAGAATATTTTTTAACACAATTCTAATTATATTATTTAAACATGGTATATTTACCATACCTACATTATTTTTCAATATGGAACATATAAAATCGATAGGTAGAAAATATAATGATATAAACTTTTAAGAGCTCTCCAAGACAATACTTAAGCGACTCAAAAGATTTTGGGTTGATGCCTAAGTTCCAAGGATGCTCATAGAATCACCCACCTAATGCTATATTTCGATGTGGGAAAATTCTATTTTTTATATGTAGTATATTTATCACACCTATATTATTTTTCAATGTGGGAAATATAACATACTATGAAATACACCATCTTTAATATGTGCAAATTATATGAAATCTATATATACTCTAATGATAGCATTTCTTACTATGAATCTAATAATATTATTTTCATAAGTTTTTTACCGACATTATTTTGTCAAATGAAATTAAAAGTTTTTATATAAAAATTAAGAAACATCACTTGAATATAAAATAAGAAATACATAGTATATATTATAATAACTAAAAATTTTTCCAAACATTAGCTTAGGTTAGAAATCATTATTGTAGAGAGAAGAATACAAACTCTTTTAAGAGTTATCTCGACAATACTTAAGGGAATCAAAAGATTTTGAGTTATGACTTCTATTTATAATCATAAGATCACCATGCCTTATGGTAATCTTCCGATGTGGGACAATTCTAATATTTATACATAGTATATTCACCACACTTACGTTACTTTTCAATGTAGGACAAATAACATATATACTAAGTACACCCTTTTTTTTTGCACCTACTTTAACATCAACCCCATTTAATAATAAGAAAATACAATACAATACAATATACACTCTAATGATAGCATTTTTTTTTGTCACAATCTAATTATATAATTTTCATACGATACTTTTTTTTCAAATGAAATATAAAGTTTTTATATCAAAATTATAAACATCACTTTAATATAATATATAAAATGTATATATATGAGACATTTCTATTATTTATACATAATATATTCACAACACCTACATTATTTTTCAATGTGGGATATATAACATATTAAAAAGTCTATATCTTTTATATCAAAAATTTTTGGATTAATACCAAGTTTTAAGGATGTCTCCTATTTATATTTATAAAATCAGCCTACCGTATACTATTATTTCCATGTGAGATACATAATTTAATTATTTAGACGTAGTATGTTCATAATGCCTATATTATTTTTCAGTGTGAAAGATATACCATACCAAGAAATACATGTCTCTTCTTAAAAAACCACTATTGTAAACATATTATTTTTTTTGAAGGTAAAACCACTTAGTCTCGATCATTAGATATGGATCTCTACATCGTATATATAGAGACTCATTAACGCTCTATTACTGCATTCAGAACAATCATTAGTAAAATCTTTAGTTTTGTATTGTGTCAGGAGACTATCATTAGTGAAACCTTTAGTTATTTTTTGATTTTCTTGTTCATGTTCTTAACTCTTTCCCGGGTAGTTCTCAACGATTTCCACTTTATTTTTTATATCATATCGTAGATAATGATATAAAATCTTAAGAGCTCTTTAAAACAATATTTATGAGACTCAAAATTTTTTTGGGTGAATACATAAGTTCTAAATGTGCATCCTATTTATAATCATAGGATCACATCACATTATACTAATCTTTCGATGTTGGACAATTCTACTATTTATATGTAGTATATTCACCACACCTACTTATTTTCCAATGTGGGACAAAACATACTAAAAAGTACCCAATTTTACGTATTAAGAAGTACACCATCTTTAATATGTGCAAATAATATGAAATTTATACTCTAATGATAGAATTTTTCAACACAAAGCTAATTATATTATTTTCATAATTTTTTTAACGATATTTTTTGCCAAATGAAATGTAAAAGTTTGATATAAAAATTGGAAATATCACTTGAATATAATTTAGGAAATATACATATTATAATAACTAAAAGATATTCCACTTTATTTTTTACATCAAAAATTATACTTTCCTAAATTGATTTTTGATGATGTGGACGCTCTCAGATCGCTCGAAAAAACTCTCTTTTATATAGATATATATAGATATTAGTATGATTTTCGGAGTTCTTTGTAATATTATTACTTTCCATGTACTCGTTACTTGTTCCGTCATAGAGCAACTCTTCAATCTTTGGACATACAATTAGTGAGACACATTAACAATTAATGGTACATAAATAATTGGGACGAAAGGAATAATAAAATACCATATCTAAAGCGAATTCCACAGAATTTTTGCCGCCAGTTGGTTAAGTAGCAGAGACAAGTTCATCATACTTGTATATTCTAACTGATGATGATCCCTGTAAAAAAATGATATTAATTAGAAAATAAAAAATATGATTTCAAAGTTATTAATTAATTTTCATCTCTTACAAAGTGTAATTATACAATGCGGAACATTTGTTATTATATTAAGTCACTTATGAATTTAGTCACACGATTCATATCAAATCTATGGTCGGTGGCGTTTAATTAATGTTCTAGTATCGACCGATCACTATTTATCCGGGTAAATAATTGTAATGAACAACCCAGTGACCCAAAAACCACCAATATGAACCTCTTCTTCTCACGCCCCTTCCTTATGTCATCCCTCAACTAAGATGGTCCTAAGTCCACCAATTTCACCAATACATCATTCCCAAAACTCAACACTTCCTCCTTATTACTCCCCCTTATCACATCCCAGAATACAAGGCTACCATGGTCACTCAATAGCCTTCTCCTTCCAATCAATTTGGCAACCTCAAACACCTCCATTCTTCAACAATTCACAACAACTCATCAATCAAAACACAACTTTCCAACAAAGATAATACAAGTCACCACAATCCCATGCTTCAAGTATGCCAAGCACTAAGAATAAAGTAGTCTTCCAAATCCCACTCCTAGTCTTGGCATATCACTATCCTACCTTCCTAGCCCTTTCTAGAGCTCCACCACTTATGTCATTAACTTAAATGAAATAGTCAAGTATGTGACATGATTTCAAAGCTTCAAAGAGGTCACATGAGTTTTTTTAGTTTTCCTAATTCTCATTTTGCCTAAACCGCCCTTTCTAAGGTTTTGGTTTAGCTCTCCCCTCACCTCTACTCGTGGCTCGCACTCTTTCTTCATTTGCCCGGAGCGCTCTTTCGGGTTTTCCTCGACCTCGACCACTTTCCCATTTTTTTGCCTAGGATGCCCTTTCGGGTTTTCATCCTAGCCTGTTTTCTTTTCTTTCTTTTTTTCTTTTTCGTTTTTTTTTTTTTTTTTTTTTTTTTTGGATTGAGAACAATGCATGGAATTGAAATATATTACAAAATTTACATGATATCAACTCATGTCCACCCCACACTTAAATCTTCACTTTGTCCCCAAAGTGTGAGGTAAACACACACTCAAACTCACTCAAGAGTGTGAGCCGAGGCACCTCCAAAGTCGGGAGGTCCTCCTCTTCTTCTTGCTTCTCTTCTACTTCATCCTTTCCTCTCGGCATTTGTCTCAACCTTAGCCGCATTGTACCCTTCATATATGACCGTTGGGAATTGTTGCATAAATCGGGTGTTCATCGCGGCCACCATATCAAAAGTTGCATTTTGGTATAACGCATCTCTTCTAAGTCTTCTTGATAGTGGTGGTAGCTGGTTTCGGGGTGATTCCCACCGAAAGCATTCTCCGTGAGTTGTATTTGGGAGAGGGTAGATTCAATGTTCGAGACTAGGTTTGGTAATGTTGTTTCGCATGATTGAAACCCTAGTCGAATTGATGGTCTGAAAAGGATATTGTGGTTGTTGTTGTTGTTTGTTGCATATGGGAGGTAAAGTGAAATGTGGCTCATCATAGGGGCATTAGGCATGGGTTCATCAAATGGTGCATCATGAGGCATGTCACTGCAAAGTCAAACCCTCCCCCCACTTGCGGGTCGCTTCCTCCCTCATCCTCTTCCCGCTCAACTACTTGGGCTCTATCAACCCAAAGGTACACAAAATCATCATCGGGGCATGAAGAAGTCTTTTCGTGACTCTTCAACCCAAAGGTGGTGAGTCGGGAGGAGCAGGGTAAATACATATATTGGAATTTAGTCCACCCTTGCAAATTAAATGATAGCGAGCTACCACAACCACCTCAATCACTTTTCGCGAGTGCTTAGTAGTGATAGTCTATGAGACCACTACCATCAAGAGGGTAAGCATTGGGTGGAAATGACACACCGTTTTTGCACGACAAGTCACGATCATGCCACCAATATAAATGGTACCCTTTGGGGTTCTTTTCAAGTTCAGGGCACCCACTTATAAACACCCCACCCAATCCGCACTTCTCCTTCCGGGGTCATTGACCAAAGAACTTGTATTTGATTGTATTGCATTTTGGTGGGTTCGCCATGACCAAGAAATTGTGTTGATGTGACGGCAAGGAGGCGAGGGACCGGCTGGTATGGTGGTGTTCTTTGAGTTCCCGCGGGCGTAAGTCACCCGTCATTCTCGTCTCCAAAAGTACTCATTAATGCTTTATCAAGTTTTTCCTTCACGGGGGCCTTGGTGATACGGCAGGCCTCACTTAACCTCATCATATGACAATGTATGGGTGAGGCGCATGCCCAATTTGATCCCGGACCTTGTCCCTTCCCAATTTACTTTTCCAACGATGACAAAAACTCAAAGGTGACACTTTCCTGGTGGGTGCGCAACATGAATGTAGGTTTCAAGCTTCCAACTTTTTCTAGTAGCATACTTGTGGAAGCATTCCCAACTCGATAAGAAGGTTCTCATCAAGAAATTTATTTGTGCCACTGGGACACCGCGGCAAACTTTTCCAATTTGAGAGGGCCTGGTTCTGAGGCCCCTTTCCGAATACTCATTGCTGAAACCGCGGGCTCCCTTGGATCCTTTTCGAGGAGGAAGCCGCAGCTTTCTTTTTCCTTTTCCCATTATAGAACAAATAGAATTAAACACAATTTTTTGAACAAAATTTCGGTGGGAGTAATTGATCAAACACCTAATATGCACTACAAAATTTGTGTGCATAATTAGCTATTTGCTAGAAAAGAACACCTCACTAGTTAAAATGGTTGTTTTAAGGACGAATCAAACACAAAAACACAACTAAATATTCAATTGATGGAGCACAAACCGAATTTTTAGTAGCTAGAATTGACAATGAGAAGAATAAGGTGTTTATACCTCCCTTTGATCCTCGTCAAGAAACAAGGGGAAGAATGCTAACCCAAATTGCTCAAAATCGCCCCTTAAAAACCAATTTGTAAAACCCAAATCTTCCACTTCTTCAATTTTTCCAAACCCTAGCTCGAAAATGATGGTGATTCTCGAATTATTGTAATTTACCTTGCCCAAATCATGTTGAGATTTAAAGTCAATGAAACTTGAAGGTAAATTGATTGATTCGTGATTTGAGAAGGATTTTTGATGGTGGAATTTTGGGTGTTTTAGGGTTAGTGAGAAGAGAGAGGTTAATGTTGATTGAATTGGGAAGAATGAGTGAAGAACTCGTGTGAATTGGAGAAAATCCAAGATCCTTAAATTCGCAACCGGTAGTATGGCTTCTAAAAGTCGCACGTGGACTTTGCTGCTGTATGTTGATTTTTTGTTGCTTAATTCTTCACTTTAGCTAATTCTTTTACCCATCATTCTTCCTTCCTTTCTTCACATATGCCCTTGAGTTGATATCCTAACACTAAAACATACATTAAACCATTCTAATATGCCACAAACATTAGTGAAAATGCAAATGATTTAATTTATTATGCAAAAAGTAAAGGATGCAATAAATTTAAACATGAGAAATTTAAACAATGAGAAATGCAATATAAACAATGCAATGCGGAAATTAAATATTCAAGGGAAAGAAATATTTACAAACTTTTGCTATTTATTTAACGCCGATGGCTCGACAAAGTTGCACTTTCATCAATTTTAATCGATCAACAAGATGGAGTGTTTCCACTTCACCCACTTCAATTCCTTCATAATAATGCTTTAACCTTTGCCCATTCACTTTCAAAACTTTCCGGTCTTCAACATTTGATTTCAATTGCTCCATGTGGAAGACACAAAACCACTTCATATGGTCCCATCCACCTAGACCTCAATTTACCGGAGAAAAGTCTAAGTCGATTTTGGAAAAGTAAGACTTTCTCTCCCACTTGAAACACTCTTCTTGAAATCATATTGTCATGCCATGCTCTTGTTCTTGCCTTGTAAATGGAAGCATTCTCACAAGCATCATTCGGATTTCTTCCAACTCTCAGAATTGAAGTTTCCTATGAAGACCCGCCTCATCCAATTGCAACAAATTGAACGACTTGACCGCCCAATAAGCTCGATGCTCAACTTCCACGGGTAGATGACATGATTTCCCAAAAAGTAAGCGGTAAGGTGACATCCGTTGGCGTTTTTGTAAGCCGTCGATAGGCCCACAAGGCATCATCTAACCTCAAGCTCAATCCTTGCGGTGGGATTCACCGTCTTCTCAAGAATAGCCTAATCTCCTATTAGAAACCTCGGCTTGACCGTTGGTTTGAGGGTGATAGAAGCGATTTGAGACCTTATGAAGTACCCCATACTTTTTGAGAAGAGCACCAATGGCTTTGTTGCAAAAGTGAGTGCCCCGGTCGCTTATCAAAGCTTTTGGAAAACCAAACCGAGAAAAGATAAGCCGGGTTTCTGATGAATTCTCCAACCACACTCGCATCATCTGGGCCTCGTGGCCTTAGCCTCCACCCACTTGAGACATAATCCACCGCCAAAAGTATATAAATATGACCACAAGAGGCGGGGAATGGTCCCATGAAGTCAATACCCCACACATCAAATATTTCACAATAGATCATGGGTGCTGGGCATTTCTCCCTTTTTTTTTGAAAATATTACCAACTTCTTGGCATCTATCACAAGTCTTCACTATGGTACGAGCATCTCTGGACAGGGGCCAAAAGAAACCGCTATCCAACACCTTTCTACGTTTTCTTGGCTCCAAAAATGCCCGCCACAAGCATATTCATGACTAAACCGAGAATGACATGATTTCGGTGTCCTAACCGCACACCTATCACTTGATGGACAGACAAAATTTCCACAAATAAGGATCATCCCACACATAGTACTTGGAATCACTCTTGATTTTGTCTTTTTCGATGTCGAATAAACCCTGAAATTCTGCTCAAGCACTGGTAATTCACTATGTGCGTACTTCAAGGTTCGGTAGACATCAAGGCAAGAAGGGCTTCATCCCGGAAGGTCTCCTTTATTGAGCTTTGTGGTACCAAGGAGTCTTCTTGGATGATTCTACTAAGATGATCCGCCACCGTGTTGGTGGAGCCTTTCTTGTCCTTAAGTTCAACGTCAAACTCACTCAAGAGTAGTACCCATCTCATCAAACGCTTGGATTTTCTTTGAGACAAGATGCCTCGCTGCATGGATCCGTGGAAGATGATGACCTTGGCTCATGAATACAGATCGAATTTCGAAAACACCACCGCAAGAAATTCTTTCTCGTAGTTGTATAGTTCCTTTGAGCCACATTCATCATTGTTTATGCATATTAAATAACATGAGGTGCTCTTCCCACCCTTTGGCCAAGTACCGCGCCAAGGGCATAATTGCTTGCATCCGATATGATCTCTCAAATCTGCTCATTCCAATTGGGAGGTTGAATTTATAGGTGCTCAAATAAGCTTCTCCTTGAGCATATCAAAAGCTCTCGTATTCTTCATCATGACAAATTCACAATCCTTTGGAGTAAACAGACAGAGGGATGCTACCTGGAGAAATTTAATGAAACGCCAGAGAACCCTTATGACCTAGGGAAAGACCTCACTTCACGCACATTTGTAGATAAGGCATGTGGCACTGGTATCGACTTTCCTTATCAACTCACCCTAGAGGAAATAACATGTCCCAACACTATTCCTTCATCAACCATGAAATGACATTTCTCATGGTTGAGAACGAAGGTATCAATACACTCTTTAAGACCAAGTAAGATGACTCAAACAATCCTCAAAGATTGACCAATGCAACTCATCCATGAATACTTAATAAAGTCTCAAATATGGTCCTAAAGATATTTCATCATACACTCTTGAACGCCCCTGGCATTGTAAAGGCCAAAGGGCATCTTCTCTATAGGCAAACGTTCCAAAGGGGCATGAAGGTTGTTTTTGTTTTGGTCTAAAAGGGGACTGGGGATTTGAAAATACTCCAGTAGCCATCCAAAAGCAATAAAGGCCTTTCCCGCTAACCCTTCCAACATTTGATCCATGAAGGGAAGCGAAATGATCTTTTCGGGTCACGACATTGAGCCCACAGTAGTCGATACATACCTCCACCCATTTTGAACTCGAGTGGGGGAGTCAAAACACCTTCATCATTCTCGACTACCGTTATTTTGGGATTTCTTTGGGACAACTGGGTTGGACTAACCCGTTGACTATCGGATATAGGATAGATCATACCTACATGAAGGAGCTTGAGTACCTCCTTCTTCACAACAT
The DNA here is from genome assembly GCF_048544455.1 of Silene latifolia. NCBI lineage: Eukaryota > Viridiplantae > Streptophyta > Magnoliopsida > Caryophyllales > Caryophyllaceae > Silene > Silene latifolia. The sequence continues at coordinate 7,120,029 of NC_133535.1, read as the reverse complement.
CCATCATTGAGGATCCAAACGTCTTTGTGGTTGTCTAACGGGCTTTGCTTCATCTTCAAGAAGAATTCGGTGCATGCATAAGGTGGGACTAATGCCTTTGATGTCGGCCATTGTCCACCCAATCGCTCCTTTGTGTTGCTTAAGAACTCGGATGAGAGCCTCTTCGCTTCCTTAGTGCTTGCTTGAAATAGTCTTAGGTAAAGTTTCTTCATTTCCTAGAAATGCATACTTAAGTGGCTTGGTAAGGGCTTCAATTCAACAAGAGGAGGCTCTTGACAATAGAGGGAAATGAGTTTCTCCTTTGGTAGCTCTTCTAACAATTTGGAAGAAAGGAAGAAAATTTCCGGGATGTGGCATAACCGCACGGTGCGAGTTTCCCATCCCTAACTCGCACGGTGCGAGTTCTCTCGTAGTCCGGTTTCTTCCTTTTCTTCCCATTCTTCCATTGGGGATTTTCTCTAAGTCCTTGATTGTTTCTGCACATCACAAGACAAAGCATACCCCGTATCTTCTCCAACCAATCCATTAGTCAAAACAACATTTAATGGATCAACTTTGCACAATTCATACACGGTTTGCACAATTGGCTCAAAAATTTCAAGAAAACACAAAGATGAAGTCTCGGATGGGTATTTCATGGCCTCATGTATGCTATACTCAATCTTTTCCCCCTCAAATTCCATTGTGAGGCGGCCACTAGATACATCAATCTTGGTGTTAGAAGTTCTCATGAAAGGCCTTCCCAATAGAATGGGAGTGGAGCCTTTCTCGGGTTCCATTTCAATCACATAGAAGTCGGCGGGGAAAAGCATTCCCCCACCTTCACCAAGACATCCTCCACAACCCCTTTAGGATAGATATTGGACCTATCGGCTAAAGAAATGACCGTATTTGTCGGTTTCAAAGGTCCTAACTTAAGTGACTCATAAAGGTAGTTGGGCAAGACATTAATGGATGCACCTAAATCAAGCATAGCATGTTGACAATCCAAATCACCAATTTTACAAGGGATGGTGAACATGCCTGGGTCACTACATTTTTTGTGGCAACTGCTTTTGAAACATTGCCGACACATGTTCACTTCAGCCCTTACCTTTCTGCTCTAGCCTTGTTGGTCCTCTTGTGCACAACTCTTCAAAAATTTTGCATGTCATACACTACTAAGAAGATCAAGAGGAATGTTTAATTTCCACCATTTAAAGATACTAAAGGCTTGAAGTCTTCTTTTGTCAACTATCCTTGTATCATTCAGCACTTGGAAATGGAGCTTGTGGCCTGCTATTCCTAAGAGGTTCATGTACCTCTCTTTACTGCTGGGGGTGAAGATGCTTCCCCCTTGTTCCACTACCACTTCAATTTCATCTTCAACCACATCTTCCACTTCATGAACACAGAAGTGGTCTTGCTCTTAGAGCTGGTGCCTCTTTTCCAACTTTCTACCATTCCTCAGCAGACCACACTTACCTCGCTCGTGAACCAGTGAGAAGGAGACCTCCTCGGGTCACCGAGAATCGAGGCAGGATTTGACCAACTTGGGTCTCAAGGTTAACAAACCTAGAGTTGGTGAGTCGGTTTGTTGAAGTACGAGGCGGTTTGAAATCCTTGGTATTTTGTTGCATTGCCATTTGATTCATGGTAAGTGTTTTCATCATTTCTTCCAAGGAATTTTGAGATTGGTTTTGGTTTTGATTTGGTTTTTGAAATGAAGAGTTTGAAGACCCTTTTTGATTTTGATTTTGGTTTTGATTTTGGTTTCCACCCCACCCCATATTTGGATGAGATTTCCAACCTTCATTGTAAGTGTTAGAATAGGGGTCAAACTTCCTAAAACCAATAGCTTTCACCGCTTCAATTGCTTCCTCCGTTTGCAAAGATGGACACCCATCGGTGGGATGAGTTGGGTCATTACAAAGACCACAAAATTTCACATGAGAAGTACTCCCACCACCTTTTGTAAGTTCCTTCACCAAATTAGTGAGAAAGTCAACTTTCTCCTCCATATGGTTTGAACCTTGCCTTGAAGAGAATGTTCCACTTGTCTTCTTAATTCTCCTCCCAAAATTCCTAGAGCTCCCTACCAACCTTTCAATCAACTCATTTGCTTCTTGGACCGACATGTATTCAATTCCACCTTGGGTGGCGGCTTTAATCATCCTAGCATCATCCTCAAGTAAACCACCACAAAAGTTCAAGAGAAGGTCGTGGTCGGTATACCCATGGTATGGGCAACTAGCAAGAAGTTGTTTAAACCTCTCCCAATACTCATACAAGTTCTCTCCATCCAATTGCTCAACATTACTTATTTCTTTCTTCAATTGAGATGAGAGACTAGCGGGAAAATACTTTTCTAAGAAAGCCCTCTTCATTTGATTCCAAGTGGTGATGCTCCCGGAGGGGAGATAATAAAGCCAATCATTTGCCGCGTCCTTGAGTGAGAAAGGGAAGGCCCTTAGTTGAAGTTGTTCATCGGTAACCCCATTAGGCTTCATGCTTGAGCAAACAACATGAAATTTGTTGAGATGCTTGTTGGGATCTTCCGTGCTAAGCCCATGGAATTGGGGCAATTGGTGAATTAGCCCGGACTTCAACTCAAAGGTGGCATTTTCCGCCAAGGCCGGAAAGGAGATACACAAGGGCACTTGTGTGAGATCCGGGGCGGTAAGTTCCTTAATGGTTCTAGGCCTCGGTGGCCTCTCTCCATCACCATGTGGTTGATCTTCCATGATGATTTGAATGGGTATGGGTTGTTCAAAAGGGATGTTGTTATCTTCTCCTTGGTCTTGTTGAAAACCGGAATCAATTTCTTCAATAACCGGGTTGTCTCTTCTAATACCTCCTCCTATCCAAGCAAGTGATCTTTGAATCTCCGGGTCGAAAGGAAAAAGTGGTTCTCTTGAATTCCTAGTATTGACCATAAACAATTCTACACAAGAGCACACAATCAAAAAGTTCACAAAAGTAACGAACAAGACACTATCCACAAGAAACAAAGACTAACTAACACACAACTATCCCAAAAACACAATTAACAAACACTAGCAAAACCGTTACCTTCCCTAACGGCGCCAAAATTTGACACGCCCTAAATGTCGCACTTAAAGACTCGCCAAATTAACAATTTATATACCACTAAACACACTAATTAGCACTAATTATAAACTAGTATAATAGCAAGCTAGGGATCGAACCCAAGAGAAGATGGGTTTTGCAATAGTGAAATTAAAAGAGTACTTAGAACAATTGTGACAACAATAACAACAAGTAAATAAAAAGGGGGGTTTTGAGTTGAGTTTTCAATTGTAACCAAAGCAAGGGAAATTCCAACAAGAGTGTAGAACAAGCAAACAACCAAGAATTTAAGATGGAAATTAATCAATATTAGGGAAGACTTAACCCGACTCAAAGCTAGGCACTTTAGTTGACAAAATCCTTCAATTAGTCCTTCAATTATATATTATCACCCTATTGTGAAGATAAATCTTCCAAATCTCCTAAATAATGGCCAAATGACAAGGAAATCACACTTAATCAAATAACCCAACTTATCAATTCTACCAAGTAGAAATCACATACATTGATCAAATTAACAAGAAGATATGAGCACAAGAGATTCAATAGGGGTAATTAGACACAATGAAATCACAATTAATGCCCAATTACAAGTTAATCCTTTACTTGCTAATTAAGCCAAGAAGAAATCACATTCATTAACTTAATAACAAGGTGTTGCAAAGATGAGATTACAAGGAAATCACACTTAATAATCTCAACAACAATAAATTAAGGAACTTGATTAATTAAGCAACAAGGAAATCACACTTAATTACTCAACATAAACAAGGATTCCAAAATTCAATCAATAAACACAAAAGGATTAACAATGATAATTAAAATTAAAGAAGGATTAAAGGATCTTACAACCAAAGTTTAAGCCTTGAGCCGGATTAAGATTGGAGATTAGTTCTCCATAATTAAATCTAATACCCAAATTAAAGATGAAATTCCCAAATTACAAACTTGATTAATAAAAGTGACAAGATATCTAAACCTAATTGCAAAACATTGTATTTATAGTCATCTCGTAACCTAAAACCAGCCGCGTTAAGCTTGGAAACTCGCTTACGGGGTGCGAGTTTGCCCCGAAAGTCCGCCTTTCTTTCTTGATTCTTTGCTCCTTTGGAAGGCCTCTTTGAGTACGTTTCTTCAAGCCTATCCTTAGCTCTTCCTTGGACATTCCTCTTCTATCTGACTGGCTTCTTGATCTCACTTTGAAACCGTGCTAAATGGCAAAGCACTCGAATTGGTCAAACAATGTAAAAATCGTCACAAACCACCCCTAAATGTTACCAAATGAGCTCAAATTAGTGCCAATATGTAGTAGAAATGGGAGCT